>NC_091432.1:193700097-194026390 GCF_964237555.1 Oryctolagus cuniculus | reverse complement strand
GATCTATCCACTGGTTCAGTCCCCAAGTGGCTGCAATGGCTAGGATTGGTCCAGGCCAAAGCCAGGAGCCAGGGGTTTCTTCTGGGTCTCCCACATGAGTGAAGGAGCCCAAGACCTTGCACCATCTTCCACTGGTTTCCCAGGCTCATTAGCAGGGTTTTGGATCTGAAGCATCGCAGCAGGGACTCAAACCAGTGCCATGTTGGATGTTGGCACTGCAAGCGGTGTCTTAATCTACCAGGCCACAGCATCAGCCACTCCAAATTCTGTTTTAAAAGTATTCTTTTTTGTGAACTGAGCTGTAATAAACATTAATGTGCAGACTGATTTTTTTGTTTGCCAATTTAATTTCCTTTGGGTAAATTCCAAGGAGTGGGATGGCTGGGTTGTATGGTAGGGTTATATTCAAGTTTCTGAGGAATCTCCAGACTGACTTCCATAATGGCTTAACCAGCTTACATTACCACCAACAGTGGGTTAGTGTCCCTTTTTCCCCACATCCTCGCCAGCATCTGCTGTTGGTAGATTTCTGAATGTGAGCCATTCTGACCAGGATGAGGTGAAACCTCATTGTGGGTTTGATTTGCATTTCCCTGATTGCTAGTGATCTTGAACATTTTTTCATGTGTCTGTTGCCCATTTGGATTTCCTCTTTTAAAAAATGTCTATTGAGGTACTTGGCCCATCTCTTAAGTGGGTATTTGTTTTGATGTTGTGGAGTTTCTTGATTTCTTTGTAGATTCTGGTTATCAACCTTTTATCTGTTACATAGTTCGCAAATATTTTTTCCCATTCTGTTGGTTGCCTCTTCACTTTCCTGACTGTTTCTTTGAAGTACAGAAACATCTCAATTTGATGCAATCCCAAATGTTAATTTTGGATTTCACTGCCTGTGCTTCTGGGGTGTTTTCCAAGAAGTCTTTGCCCGTACCTATATTTTGCAGGGTTTCTCCAATGTTCCCTAAAAATTTGATGGTGTCAGGTCGTAGATTTAAATCTTTAATCCATGTTGAGTGAATTTTTGTGTAAGGTGAAAGGTAGGGGTCTTGATTCATGCTTCATAGCTAAGACCTGGAACCAACCCAAATGTCCATCAACAATAGACTGGATAAAGAGATTATGGGACAAGTACTCTATAAAATACTATACAGCAGTAAAAACAACAACAACAACAACAAAAAACAATGAAATCCGGTCATTTGCAACAAAATGGAGGAATCTGGAAAACATTATGCTGAGTGAATTAAGCCAGTCCCAAAAGGACAAACATAATATGTACTCCCTGATTGGCGACAACTAACTGAGCACCAAAGGTGAAACCTGTTGAAGTGAAATGGACACTATGAGAAACAGTGACTTGATCAGCCCTCACCCTGACTGTTGATGTACAATGTAATACTTTATCCCTTTTAGTATTTTTTTTTTGTTCTAGTACTATTGGTTGAACTCTGTAATTAACACCCAATTATTCTTAGGTGTTTAAATTTAACTGAAAAGTGATCCCTGTTAAATATAAGAGTGGGAATAAGAAAGGAAGGAGATGTACAATTTGGGATATGCTCAATTGGACTTGCGCCAAATGGTGGAGTTAGAATCGTTAAAGGGAATTCCAATACAATCCCATCAAGGTGGCATGTACCAATGCCATCTCACTAGTCCAAGTGATCAGTTAAGTTCACAAGTGATCACACTGATAGATCTGAGAGTCAAAGGGATCACACAAACAAGACTAGTGTCTGCGAATAATAACTGATAGAATCAAAAAGGGAGAGAACTATCCAACATGGGATACAAGGCAGATTCATAGAAAGGCAGATGTCCTACATAGCACTCTGGCCTCAGAATCAGCTCTTAAGGCACTCAGGTCTGGCTGAACAGCCCATGAGAGTGTTTTAGGCATGGAAAGCCAAGACACTGTGGGAAAAAAAAAAAAAAAAAAAAAAAAAACAACACCTAGATGAAAGATCTCTGTGAGTGAGATCCCAGTGAAAAGAACAGGGCCATCAAAGAAGGAGGTATCTTTCTCTGAAGGGAGGAGAGAACTTCCACTTTGACCATGACCATGTTGGAATAAGATCGAAGTCGGCAAACTCAAAAGGCTTCCATTGCCTTGGCAACTCATGACTAGAACCTAGGGTGGTTACTGACACCATAAACATGAGTGTCAATTGTTAAGTCAACAACAGGAGTCACAGTGTACTTACTCCTCATGTGGGATCTGTCCTTAATATGTTGACCAATGTGAAGTAATGCTATAACTAGTACTCACACAGTATTTTACACTTTGTGTTTCTGTGTGGGTGCAAACTGATGAAATCTTTACTTAATATATACTAAATTGATCTTTTGTATATAAAGAGAATTGAAACTGAATCTTGATGTGAATGGAATGGGAGCGGGAGATGGGAGGGGTGTAAGTGGTAGGGAAGTTATGGGGGGGAAGCCATTGTAATCCATAAGCTGTACTGTGGAATTTTTTTTTAACTTTTATTTAATGAGTATAAATTTCCAAAGTACAGCTCATGGATTACAATGGCTTTCCCCCCATAACTTCCCTCCCACCCGCAACCCTCCCCGTTCCCGCTCCCTCTCCCCTTCCATTCACATCAAGATTCATTTTCAATTCTCTTTATATACAGAAGATCAGTGTAGCATATATTTAGTAAAGATTTCAACAGTTTGCTCCCACACAGAAACATAAAGTGAAAAATACTGTTTGAGTACTAGTTATAGCATTAAATCTCAATGTACAGCACACTAAGGACAAAGATCCTACATGAGGAGTAAGTGCACAGTGACTCCTGCTGTTGACTTAACAAATTGACACTCTTGTTTATGGCATCAGTAATCACCCTAGGCTCTTGTCATTAGTCGCCAAGGCTATGGAAGCCTTTTGATTTCACCAACTCTGATCATATTTAGACAAGGTCATGGTCAAAGTGGAAGTTCTCTCCTCCCTTCAGAGAAAGGTACCTCCTTCTTTGATGACCTGTTCTTTCCACTGAGAACTCATTCGCGGAGATCTTTCATGTAGGGTTGTTTTTGTTTTTTTGTTTTTGTTTTTTCCAGAGTGTCTTGGCTTTCCATGCCTGTAATACTCTCATGGGCTTTTCAGCCAGATCTGCATGCTGAACGGCTGATTCTGAGGCCAGAGTGCAGTTTAGGACATCTGCCATTCTATGGGTCTGCTGTGTATCTTGCTTCCCATGTTGGATCATTCTCTCCCTTTTTTATTCCATCAGCTAGTATTTGCAGACACTATTCTTGTTTGTGTGATCCCTTTGGCTCTTAGTCCTATCATTCTGATCAATTGTGAACAGAAGTTGATCACCAGGACTAGTGAGATGGCATTGGTACATGCCACCTTGATGGGATTGACTTGGAATCCCCTGGTATGTTTCTAACTCTACCGTTTGAGGTAAGTCAGCTTGAGCATGTCACAAATTCCACATCTCTTCCCTCTCTCATTCCCACTCTTATACTTAACAGCGATCACTTTTCAGTTAAGTTTCAACACCTAAGAATAACTGTGTATTTATTACAGTATTCAACCAAAAGTATTAAGTGGAACAAATAAACAAAAAATACTAAGAGGGATAATGTATTAAGTTGTTCATCAACAGTCAGGGTGAGGGCTGATCAAGTCACCATTTCTCATAGTGTTCATTTCACTTTAACAGGTTTCCTTTTTGGTGCTCAGTTAGTTGTCACCGATCAGGGAGAACTTACCGTATTTGTCCCTTTGGGACTGGATTATTTCACTCAGCATAATGCTTTCCAGATTGTACGTTGGAAATTTATATTTACTAAATAAAAGTTAAAAAAGTATTCATTTTTATTTCTGTTAGTATTGTTTATTATGAAATGAAAATTTTAACTTTCTTCTATCAAAGAAAAGTCCAGGCCCTAATGACTTCACAACTGGATACTAAAAATCATTAAAGAGGAATCACCTCCAGTGATTTTCTTTTTTTTAAGATACATTTTATTTATTTGAAAGACAGGGTTATAGAGAGAGGTGGAGACAGATAGATAGGTCTTCCATCCACTGGTTCACTCCCCAGATAACCACAACTGCTGGAGCTGCGCCAATCTGAAACCAGGAGCCAGGAGCTTCATCCGGGTCTCCCACTTGGGTGCAAAGGCCCAAGGACTTTTACCATCTTCCACTGCTTTCCATGGCCATTGCAGAGAGCTGGAGCAGAAGAGGAACAGCTGGGACTAGAACCAACATCCATATGGGATGCCAGCACTTAGGTCCAGGGCATTAACCCACTGCGCCACAGTGCTGGCCCCATCCCTCCAGTGCTTTTCAAACTAGTCCATAATATTGAAAGGAAGGAGCTCTGCCAAACTCTTCATGAAAGCAGCTTTACTGACCAACCAAAAACAAGATATGCACATTGAATATAAATGGTCTCCATTCTCCAGTGAAAAGATATACATTGGCTGAATGGATTGAAAAACAAGATCCACCTATTTGCTGCTTATAAGAAACATATCTCGCCAACAAAGATACATGCAGACTGAAAGAGAAAAGGTTGAAAAAAGATAATCCATGATAATGAAAACCAAGAAAGAGCTGTTATAGCCTTCCTAGTATCAGACAAAATAGACTTTGACATAGCAACTGTTAAAAGAGACAAAGAAGGATGTTATATAACAATAACGGGATTGATACAATAGGAAGATATGACTATAATGAATGTATAATAAAGCAGTGCCTGGCTACTTTAAAAATGTTAATAGACCTAAAGGGAGACATAGACTCTAATACAATAGTAATTGGGGACTTTAATACCCCACTTTCAGTGATGGAGAGATCAACCAGACAGAAAATTAGCAATGAAACAGAATTAATAGGTACTATAGACCAAATGGATCCAACAGATATCTACAGAACCTTTCACCCTACTGTGGCAGAATACACATTCTTCTCACCGTGCATGGAACTTTTTCTAGGATAGATCATGTACTAATAAAAAAACAAGTCTCAGAAAATTCAAAAAAATCAAAATCATTCCATTTACCTTCTCTGACCACAATGGCGTAAAGCTAGAAATCAACAACACAGAAATCTCTAGAACACATGTAAATACATGGAGACTGAACAACATGCTCCTGAATGAATAGTGGGTCATAGAAGAAATCAAAAGAGAAATCAAAAATTTCTAGAAACAAATGAAGATGACAATACATCACACGAAAACCTATGAGTCACAGCAAAAGCAGTGTTAAGAGGGAAGTTCTTAGCAATCAGTGCCTACATGAAGAATCTCGAAAGGAACCAAATAAATGAGGTATCAGTGCATCTCAGGGACCTACAATATCAACAACAATCTGAACCCAAAACTAGTAGGATGAAAGATATAATTAAAATTAGATAAGAAGTATACAAAATTGAAAAAAAAATACCAAAAAGTCAGTGAAATAAAAAGCTGTGTGTTTTTTTTGAAAAAATAAACAAAATCACTACACCACTGACACAACTAACCAAAAAAAAAAAAAAGAGAGAGAGAGAGAGAGAGAGAGAGAGAGAGAGAGGGAGAGAAGACCCAAATCAATAAAATAAGAGTTTAAAAATGAAACATAATGACAGACATCACAGAATTAAAAATAATCCTCAGAAATTACTATAAGATCTATATTCCAACAAACTGGGAAACCAAGAAGAAATGGGTAGATTCCTTAACACATACAACCTACATAAATCGGACCATGAGACACAGAAAACCAAAACAGACCAATAATCAAGCAGAGATTGAATCAGTAATAAAGAAACTCACAATTAAGAAAAGCCTTGGACTAGATGGCTTCACCTCTGAATTCTCCCAGACATTTATAGAAAACTAACTACAACTGTTCTCAATCTATTCAAAACAATTGAAAGGGAAGGGCCTCCCAAATTCTATGAAGCCAGCATCACCTTAATTCCTAAACCAGAAAAAGATGCAACAAAGAATTATAAAAATTTCTTGATGAACATAGATGTAAAAATCCTCAACAAAATACTAGCCAATCAAATCCAACAACACATCTGAAAGATCATTCATGGAGACCAAGTAGGATTTATCCCTGGTATGCAAGAATGGTTCAGTGTTTGCAAATCAATGTGATACATCAAATTGGGTATAGAATGAACATTCCTCAACACAAGCAAAGCAATTCATGACAAACCCGTGGCCAGCATCCTTTTTGACAGGGGAATAGATGGAAGCATTTGCACTGAGATCCAGAACCAGACAAGGATGCTCACTCTCACCACTGGTATTCAATATAGTCCTGGAAGTATAAGCCAGAGCCATTAGGCAAGAACAATAAATCAAAGGGATACAAATTGGGAAGGACAAAGTCAAACTACCCCTTTTTGCAGATGACATGATCCTATACATTGGGGATCCAAAAGACTTCACTAAGAGACTACTGGAACTCATAGAAGTTTGGTAAAGTAGCAGGATATAAAATCAACACACAAGAATCAACAGCATTTGTATACACAGATAATACCAAGGCTTATAAAGAACTTCTAAGATGAAACCCATTCACAATAACTATAAAAATCAATTTCTTAGGAATAAATTTAATCAATGATGTCAAAGATCTCTATGATGAGAATTACAAAACCCTAAACAAATGAAATAGAAGAAGATACAAAAATGTAAAAATCTTCCATGTTCATGGATTGAAAGAATCAATATCATCAAAATATCCTTACTACCTAAAGCAAACTATAGATTTAATGTGATAACAACCAAAACCCCAAGGACATTCTTCTCAGATATAGAAAAAAATGATACTGAAATTCATATGGAAACACAGGAGACTCTGAATAGCTAAAGCAATCTTATACAACCTAAACAAAGATGGAGGCATCACAATATCATATTTAAAGACATACAACAGGACAATTAAAATCAAAGCAAACTGGCACTGGTAAAAAAACAGATGGACAGACCAATGGAACAGAATAGAAACACCACAAATCAATCTAAGCATCTGAAATTTACTTATCTTTGACAAGGAGCTAAAATCAACCCCTGAAGCAAGAAGAGTCTCTTCAATAAATGGTGCTGGGAAAACTGAATCTTCACATGCTGTAGTATGAAGCAAGACTCCTCCCTTACACCTTACATAAAGATCCACTCAAAATGGATTAAAACCTAAATCTATGGACTGATACCATAAAATTATTAGAGAACACTGGGGAAACCCTGCAGGACATTACACAGGCAAAGAGTTCTTGGAAAAGACCCCAGAGACACAAGGAATCAAGGCCCAAAATAACAAATGAGATTACTTGAAATTGAGAAGCTTCTGTATTTCAAAAGAAACACTTAGCAAACTGAAGAGGTAACTGACAGAATTAGAGAAATTAATCATCAATTAAACAACTGATAAAGGATTAAATATCAAAATATATATAGATCAAAAAATTCGACAACAATAAAACAATCCAATTAAGCAATGGGCCAAGGACTTAAATAGACATTTTCCAAAAGAGGAAATTCAAATGGCCTACAGACACTTGAAAAAATGTTCAGGATCACTAGTGTTAGTTAGTCCTGAACTAATGTTCAGGACTGCTAGTGATCACTAGCAGTCTGGGAAATGCAAATCAAAGCCATAATTTGATTTCACCCCTGTTAGAATGGCTTTCTTACAGAAACATACAAAACAATTGCTGGCAAGGATGTGGGAAGAAATGTCCCCTAATCCACTGTTGGTGGGAATTGTAAACTGGTAAAGCCACTCTGAAAGACAGCATGGAGATTCTTCAGAAATCTGAATATATACCTACCAAATGATCCAGCTATCCCACTTCTGGGAATTTACCCAGGGGAAATGAAATCACTATATTTACTCCTATGTTTATTGTAGCTCAATCCACAGTGTGAAATATGGAATCAATCAAAATGCCCTTCAACTGAAGACTGGATAAAGAAATTATGGGATATGTACACCATGGAATACTACTCAGTGGTAAAAAAAAAAAAAATGAAATCCAGACACTTGCAACAAAATGGATGAAACAGGAAAACATGCTTAGTGAAATAAGCAAGTCCCATAGGGACAAATACTATATGTTCTCCTTGACATGTGATAAATAATAGGGCACCTAAAAAGCAATCTGTAGAAGTGAAATTGTCACTTTGAGAATCAACGACTTTTTTTTAAGATTTTGTTTTATTTATTTGACAGAGTTATAGACAGTTAGAGGGAAAAACAGAGAGAAAGGTCCTCCATCTGCTGGATCATTCCCCAAATGGTGGCGACAGCTGGAGCTGGGCTGATCTGAAGCCAGGAATTAGGTGCTTCTTCCAGGTCTCCCACATGGGTGCAGGGGCCCAAGGACTTGGGCCATCCTCCACTGCTTTCCCAAGCCATCAGCAGAGAGCTGGATCGGAAGTGGAGCAGCCAGAACTAGAACCTGTGCCCATATATGATGCCGGCACTACAGGCGGAAGTTTAACCTTGTGTGTCACAGGAGATTGAGTCTGTATTTCGCTATTGTTTAATAAGTTGTGCCACAGCACCAGACCTGAGAAGCAATGACTTGGAACAATGCTTCTCTTGACTATTGAGGAATTTTTTTTGTATACTATTTGTCGAACCATTTATTTAACACAGAGTTAATCATATGTGTACAAAGTTCATTGAAAATAGATCTATATAAAACATAAGATGGCAATAAGAGAGGGAGGGAGGAGGGAGGAAAGTGGAAGTGTGGGAGAAAGGGCAGGTGTGGCGGGAAGAATAACCATGTTTCTAAAGTTGGAATTATGAAATGTATGAAGACTGTAACTTTAAAGCTTATAATTTTGCATACATCCCTAAGGACTTAATTATAAGGGTTCAGTTTAAAAACTTGCCATGAAACATCAAATCCCTGTAAGTGATGTGGTAAAAAAGCATGTTGAGTGTTAAAGTGATCACAGGTATAGGATTAAGCATGAAAGTGATCACATAGATAGGATTAATTGCTACAGCAATCATGCAAATAGGATTAAGTAATTAAGTATTTGGTAATAATAAAAAGAATAGAATTAAAAAGGCATGGGAAGCAGTCCCTACAGCAGACTCATATGAAGACAATCACGTAAAGTACCACCTGGATCACAGAATCTGCCCTTAAGTCATTCTGGTGTGGCTGAAAAGCCCACAAGAGCATTTCAGGCATGGAAAGCCAACACACTGTGTCAAAAATTATCCTACATGAAGGACCTCTCTGTTTGAGACCCCATTGGAAAGAAGTGGTCATCAAGAAAGATATACTTTTCTCTGAAGGGAGGAGAGAATTTCCACTTTGCTTATGGCCTTGTCTAAATATTGAAGGAGTATGTGGATTCAAAAGGCTTCCACAGCCTAAGCAGCTCATGTCAAGAGCCTTGGCTGATCACTGATATCACACCTAGGAGTGTTAATTCTAAATTTAACAACAGGAGTCACTGTGCACTAATTTCCCATGAAGGATCTCTGTCCTCAAAGAGTGGTATTATTAGAATTATTGGTAAAACTTGTTCTCAAAAATTTACTTCATTTTGGTATATTAAGTGGAGGATATTCTTATGCCAGTTGCATTAGGCAAAAAAAAAAAAAAAAGAAATCAAAGGATACAACTTAGAAAAGAGGAAGTCAAACTATCCCTAGTACATATGACATGATCCTATATTTAAGGAAATCAAAAGACTCCACAAAGATAATATTTGAACTCATAAGAGAGTTTGGTAAATTTGCAGGATATAAACTTAACACACAAAAATCAATAGCATTTCTATACACTGACATTGCCATGGCTGTGGAAAAACTTCTAATATCAATACCATTCTCAATAGCTACACAAAATTAAATACCTTGGAATATACTAAGGAGGTCAAAGATCTCTATTACAAAAATTAAAAACATTAAAGAAAGAAATAGGAAAAGACACAAAAATGGAAAAGTCTTGTATGTTTGTGGATTGAAAGAATCAATGTCATCACAATGTACAAACTACCAGAAACATTTAAAATTTCAATACAATCCCAATCAAAACACCAACAACATTCTTCTCAGATATAGAAAAAAAAATAATGCTAAATTTCATATGGAAACACAACAGACCCAGAATAGCTAACACAATCTTACACAACAAAAACAAAGTCAGGTATACTACAGGAATTATAATCAAAATGTATTGTGCTGTCAAAAAAAGAAAATAGATGTATAAACCAATGGAACAGAAAACAAACTCCAGAAATAAATCCATACACCTACAATGAACTTACATCTGATAAAGGAGGTAAAATCAATCATTTAGCAAGGATCATCTGTTCACAAAAGGGTGCTGGGAAAACTGTTTCTCCTCATGCAGGAGAATGAAACAAGCCCATAACTTAAACCTTACATAAAATTCCACTCACAATGGATCAAAGATCTAAATTTTCTTCTCTGATACTATCAAATTACTAAAGAACATTGGAGAAACTCTGCAAGATATTGGCATAGGCAAACACTTCTTGGAAAAGAGCCCAGAAGCAAAATCAGTTAAAGACAAAATTGACAAATGGGATTACATCAAACTGAGAAACTTCTGCACTGGGAAAAAAGCACTCACAAAGTGAAGAATCAATTGATTTAATGGAAGAAAACAGTTCCAAACTATGCAACTGACAAAGGATTAATTTCCAGAATCTAAAAAGAGCTCAGGAAAATGAACAACAACAAAACCAACGATCTAGCTAAGAAACAGGCAAAGTACTTGAACAGGCATTTTTCAAAACAGGAAATTCAAATGGCGAACAGACACATGAAAAAAAAAAACAAAACTCAGGATCATTAGCCATCCAGAAATTGAAAATCAAACCAACCATTATGTTTCATCAAAAATGCTTTTGAGGGTGTGGAGTAAAAGATGCCCTAATCCACTCTTGGTGGGAGCGTGAACTGGTGTAGCCAATGTAGAAGACAGTATGGAGAGACATCAGAAAGCTGAAAATAGACATACCATATGACCAGCAAACTCAGTCCTTGGAATTTACCTGAAGAAAATTAAATCAACATATTAAAGTGTTCATTGCATAACCCCATATTCACTGCAGCTTGATTCCCAATAGTTAGATATGGAATCAACCTAGATGTCCATGAACTGATGACTGGATGAAGAAATAATTGTATATATACATTATGGAATAGTACTCAGCATTAAAAAAGTGAAATCCTGACTTTCGCAAGCAAATGAATGCAACTGGAAGCCATTATACTTACTGAAATAAGCCAGTCCCCCAGAGAAAGATACCATATGTTTCCCCTGATCTGTGGAAACTAATGGAGTACCTAAAAGGTAATATGTATTGGAGTGAAATTGATATTTTGAGATTTGATGATCTTTTTAGCCCTTGTATTTACTGTTAAAAGTGTGTTTTATTTTATTTTTTCTCCAGACTTTTTGTTGAACACTTTACTTAGTGTAGGGTTAACCTTATGAGTATAAAGATAACTGAAAATAGATCCTTGTAAAATTAGGGGAATAGGAGAGGGAGGAGAAAGAAGGATGAGAGCATTGGCGGGAGGAAAGAAAGGGAGGGATGTATCACTATGTTCAAAATCTGTATATAAGAAATACATGAAATTTTCATACCTTAAATAAAATTTTAAAACTAACAAAAATAGATCACCTCAAAAATAAAAGTAAATAGAAAGAAAAACAAAAGAAATAGGTTAAGAACCTGAATAGATATTTCTCAAAAGAAGAAATGCAAATGGCCAATGAGTATATGGAAAAATGCCTAATGTGACTAGCTATCAGTGAAATCAAAACTAAAATGTTATATCAAGTCTCTCCTTTTAGAATAGCAGTTACAAAAATGACAAAGAATAACAAACATTGGCAAGAGTGTGTGGAAAAGGAACTCTTAACCAGGGTTTATAGCAATGCTAATTAGCACAGACACAATGGAAAATAGTATGGGGATTTCTTTAAGAAAAATCAGAAATAGATCTGCCATATGATCCAGCAGTCCCACTACTGGCTATACCCAAAAGACATGAACTAATTTGATCAAAGTGATACTTACTATAACATGTACACAATAGCACATCTATGGAATCAATCAAAGCTGTCCTTCACCATATGACTAGATAAAGAAAATGTGGCATGGGGTACATGCATGCAGTGAAATACAATTCATCCATTAAAAAACAATGAAATTCTGTCATTTGCAGCAAAACGAATGGAATTGGAAAACATCATGCTAAAATAAATAAGCAAGACATAGGAAGACAAACACTTCATGTACTCCTTCATATGTGGAAGGTAAAAATTAAAATAAAAACTCAGTATGAATACCGAATGGTGATTATCAGAGGCTGGAAAGGGTGGGAGGGATAGAAAGACTTTGAATAAAAGATAGGGGAAGTTGGATGTGGCTCATTTAATGGGTCAAATACCTCATACTCATCTGTGATGTTAAAAAGTCAAGCTAGTGAGGGATATATACAAACTCTTTGTACTATTTCCAAGTTTTCTTTTTTAAATTTTAATACCATTATGATAAAAAAGTCAGTTTATCACAATAAATAGGAATTTTGAAAACAGAGGGAACTTTCTATGAATATTTGTCAAAAGTAAATTTGCATGTACTAGGATAAACAGCAGATTTCTCCTCTTCAGTTAGTACTTGACTCTTTTTTTATTGTTTGCATGTAACATTATTTTATTTTCTTCCTTTTTTTGTGCTGTTTAATACATAAATTTTATGATTCTATACAGAGAATTCTGATTTTTTTGTTTGGTTTTGAGGGTTTTTGTTTTGTTTTTGGCAGCTGGGACAACTTGCAGGTAATAAGATATTCTGAACATTATTCTCCAAAGCATTCAGGCAGTGTAGGTAACATTTGCTCTCCATTGTAATGTTGTTGGCGTTCTTCACAAGCTGCTTGTCTTTTCTAAGTGCCTCACTGAGAATTTGCTGCAGACTTAATATCTGAATTTATTCTGCATATATGCCATGCCTTTTACATGATAAGTGAAGTGCTACAGAGAGAAGACTCTGGGGATTTTTAACGGAATAAAAGCCTTTGGATAATGTGAAAATAACAAGAGTCTTTCTTTGTAAGTTTGAGAATGGCTGTCATGGTCTATTACATCTGAAATATTCAAAGACTTGAAGGGTCTTCCCATTTTCCCTTCTTCAGATGCCATTTCACAAGGTCATAGTAAACTAGTTTCCTACTTTCAACTGGATTTTCTCTGAAACAGGTGACTAGTATGAAATAAAGAGGATCAGTTGATTCTTGAAACCTAAGTGTCATACATGCATTTTAAGAGTCAGCAGATTATAAATATAAGAAGAGATGCCAAAAAAAAAAAAAAGCCAATTCTAAAGTCTTACTAGAATTCTCTCTGGTGCACTAGACTGGTGATGTAAGCAATACTTCACCATGCCTACCAATACTGGAGCAGCTAAGGTTTCTCCCTGAAGAGCAGCTAAGCTTTTTACCTGAGTAGTTTCAGGTTGCCTCCTGTGTTCTATTTATTACCAGGACTATTCTTTTTTGTTTGTTTTGTTTTGACAGGCAGAGTTAGACAGTGAGAGAGAGAGAGACAGAAAGAAAGGTCTTCCTTCCATTGGTTCACCCCCTAAATGGCTGCTACGGCTAGCGCTCAGTGCCGATCCGAAGCCAGGAGCCAGGTGCTTCTTCCTGGTCTCCCATGTGGGTGCAGGGCCCAAGCTCTTGGGCCATCCCGCACTGCCTTTCCGAGCCACAGCAGAGAGCTGGACTGGAAGAGGAGCAACCGAGACAGAACTGGTGCCCCAACCGAGACTAGAACCTGGAGTACTGGCGCCGCAGATGGAGGATTAGCCTAGTGAGCCATGGCGCCGGCCTACCAGAACTATTCTTAAATTCAGATGCCTCCTTTATGAATTGTCAACCCCCTGAAGAGCCATGTAACATCAAGAATAAAATTCTTACATTCATTAAGGAACCTGGAACTTTTCAGCTTCAATAGTGTGACCTAAAACAGGATGATTAATGCATACCTACACTTGTTGCTTCAGAATTAAGTTCATAAGTTCCAAGACAGTCAGGATCAGAGGATATAATGTAGATCATTAAGTCTTTCCAGAAATAATTTAATGGTGGAATCCCAACTATATCTAAAACATATTTTAGAATTGTTTATTGTTTATATAGATATTGCATTTCATTTTTTCCAAATCTTCTTTGTTTTTCATGGCCCTTATGAAACAGGTAGAGTAATTTCATTCATTTCCTTAATCTACAAAGAATTATTAGAATTGAAGACTTT
Source organism: Oryctolagus cuniculus (assembly GCF_964237555.1). NCBI lineage: Eukaryota > Metazoa > Chordata > Mammalia > Lagomorpha > Leporidae > Oryctolagus > Oryctolagus cuniculus. The sequence continues at coordinate 194,012,100 of NC_091432.1, read as the reverse complement.
TATTTCAAAGTGCATCTATTCTATGTGTCCATAAATACCAATAGAAATTTCATGCTTGAAATTCATAATGGCAGTTTACATATAAATTTTATATTAAATAAATATCGTTTATGTTGTGAGGATTATGACTATAAATCTAGCCTTTTTTGTGTTCTCTAATTATGTGATACCATTTATATTTATATTTTAAATATATTTGCATTTAACATGCTTAAATATTACACATTTTAAACATATTACTGTAACATCAAATAATTTTAAAGCACACTCTTAAGTTGCTGGACAGTTTGTTATTACTAAAATGAATCAGTTCTTATGATTAGCATTTTCAGAGGTTTGTCAGAATAAAGAAAGCAACATTACCTGCTAGTCGCTGGAGATCATGGCTATAGGTCTGTCAAAGCAGACTTTTCTTTGTTTGCCTGCCTCAATTTTGTTTTTCTATAAAATATGTGGAAAGAGATCCTATGAAATTTACTCAACACAGATACTGACAAGAGTGAACATGAAAAAAGATGTCTCAGAAACAAACTGTAAAGTGTATTCTGAACATCTTAAAGCTATGCATGTGTATGGAAGGATGAGGCTAGATCCAACACACACTAGTATCATTTTGACTGCTTCTGTTCACACAGAAGACAGTCAATCTGAATCAGACTAAAGGTCACAAGGGAAATCACACAGTGAAATAGGCTTACTAACAACACTGATTATCAATTATCAAACATTTAAAGTCAGGGGTAGAAATCGGACTACAAGAACAGCTTGTAAAGCATTCATTACAGGACTCTCAGATGACTTGGCACATACATAGATATTTCTAGGCAGTTAGCCACACTACAATGTGATAATATTAATTCCTTGAAGAGGAAATTAGAATGTATATAATTAAATAAGACCGTTAAGAATAATTATTTAATTCATTTTTCTTTAGATCTTTTTTAAAAAAAAGTTAGTGATAACCTGGGAGAACAAGATGAAGCTACTGGCTCCTGGCTTTGGTCTGGCCCAGGCCCTGGCCACTGTGGCCACCTGGGGAGTGAACCAGCAGATGGGAGATCTCTATTTCTCGCTCTTTCTCTAACTCCTCCTTTCATATAAATAAAATAAATCTTTTTAAAAAGTTAGGGACAAATGCTACTTTTAAAGAAATAATATATATTATAATGTAAAATAATAATGTTGAAAACATTGTATTCTCTATCATAGCTAATTTTGAAAGCATAGAAATATTGTCTCAGGAATCAGAAGAATCAGACAAAGTGTCCATTATTTCTCATGCCAAATGATTTCCCTTAGTCCATTTGTTTGTTCTTAAATATTAAGTTTTATCTGACTTACAAAATCACAAATCATAGAATATGCAAAGTTAATAAGAAAATAAGTGTAATTATTTTGTATAAAAAGTCTCTTATTATTTGTCTAATGTCATAGTTTCAAAATGCCTCTATTTTACAAATTCATTATTAATTTAAAATGTATAGTCAATATAAGATCAAGATGATTGGTAACTCTATACACATATGGAAATATTCTATAATATTTTCATTAACATATTTATTATTTAAATCATAGAGTGTATAGAATGAAATACCATTAGTAACACATCAATGTGTTACTAATATATTTCTAATACTTGCTAATGAGCTAGAGGAAAACCAATAAGTTGTGGTAATAGTTGATATGAACATGGATAATTTGGCATAAAACAAAATGAAAATAAAAAATATTCATCAAAATATTATATAAGGACTCTCAAGAAAAAAGACAGGAGAAAAGGCAGGGGAGTTACAGTAAAATTGAAAGCAACAAACAACAAAAAAATAGTAACTTCATATTTTACCAATAGAAAATTATCTTAAAAAATCAAGAAAGTAAATCCACTTCCAGTAGGTAAAAATAAAAATACATAGAAATAAACTATACAGCTGGCACTATGGCTCACTAGGCTAGTCCTCCACCTTGCAGCGCTGGCACACCGGGTTCTAGTCCCGGTCGCCCATCTTCCAGGCCAGCTCTCTGCTGTGGCCAGGGAGTGCAGTGGAGGATGGCCCAAGTGCTTGGGCCCTGCACCCCATGGGAGACCAGGATAAGTACCTGGCTCCTGCCATCGGATCAGCGCGGTACGCCGGCTACAGCACACCAGCCGCGGCGGCAATTGGAGGGTGAACCAACGGCAGAAAGGAAGACCTTTCTCTCTGTCTTTCTCTCTCACTGTCCACTCTGCCTGTAAAAAGAAAGAAAGAAAGAAAGAAAGAAAGAAAGAAAGAAAGAAAGAAAGAAAGAAAGAAAGAAAGAAAGAAAGAAAGAAAGAAAGAAAGAAGCTATGCAAAGAGATGAAATAAGTCTACAATGAAAACTTTAATATAGGGGCCTACTTTGTAGCAAAGTAGATTGAGCCACTACATGTGACTGATCCAGCTCCCTGATAATGCACCTGGGAAGGCAGCAGAAGATGGCCCACATACTTGGGTCCCTGCCATCCCTGAGAGACCCAGATGAATCTGCAGCATCCTGGCCATGGCCTAACTGAGCCCCAGCCATTGTGGCCATTTGAAGAGTGAACTTGTGAACAGAAGATCTCTCTCTCTCTCTCTCTCTCTCTCTCTATATATATATATATATATATATATATATCTCCTCCAATCTGTCTTTTTACTTTGCCTTTCAGATAAATTAAGTTTTTTTTTAAAAGTTTAAAACATCAATGAAAGGTATTAAAGATTACACATAAAGGGTAGGAAGATACCCTGTGTTCAAGGATTGCAAGAATCAATGCCATTAAACTGTCCATACTCCCCAAAGTATATCAAAGGCAATTTTCAAAGACCTATAAAAAGCTAAAATTTATATGAAATTAGAAAATACTCCCTATAGTCAAAACAATATTGAGCAATAAGATAAAATCAGTAGATATTATATTACCTGAGCTTAAAATATTTTATAACTCTGCACTAATTAAAACAGAATGATATTGGCATAATATAGGCATAAAATTAAATTGAAGAGCTTGAAGATTATGAAAGTAAACTCATACATTTATAGTCAATTGATTTTTGACAAAGGTGCTAACAACATGCACTGGAGAAAGGACAAGCTTTTCTACAACGGGTGTTGGGAAAGTTGGATATACACATGCAGAGGAATGAGACTAGCTCTTAGTTGTCACAATGTACAAAATTCAATTCAAAATTTATTATCTCAATATAATACCCGAAAGTATAAAACTACTGGAAAAAGGAAACTCTTCTTGACACTGGAATTGGTGAGGATTTTTTGAATTAGACCTCAAAAGCCCAAGAAATGAAATCCAAAAATGACAAATGGAGTTTAATAAAATTAAAGACCTCTTGCACATCAAAGGAAAAACAGAAAATCGACACAGTGAAGAGAAAACCTACAGATTGGAAGAATATATTTGCAAACTATAGATCTGATAAGGGGCTAATAGCCAGAATATAAGAGTATAAGGAATTCAAATAGTTGAATAGCAAACAAAACAAAACCCAGATATCGCTAATTAAAAATGGGCAGTGTATCTAAACAGGTATTTTCCCCAGGAAGTTATACAAATGGCCAACATGAAAAAAATGCTCAGCATCATTGTCAGGAAAGTGCAAATCAAAATATCATTGAGCTATCAAGCTACTCTAGTTAATTTACTATCATTAGAAAGACAACACATGCTGGCAAGAATGTGGGGAAAATGAAACTCATACATTGCTGGTGGTAATGTAAATTAGTATACCCATTATAGAAAGCAAGAGAGAAGAGTCTCAAAAAATGAAAAATAGAACAACCATGTGATTCAGGAATCTCAACACTAGGAAAATATATAAAGTAGCATCTGCCCTCTCTTGTTCATGGCAGGATATTCACTATCGCTGAGAAATCAAAACTAACTAAATGTCCAATAACTGATGAATGGTTAAAGAAAAATATTGTACATATACATTATAGAATATTATTCACCCATAAATTGGATAAAGTCTTGTCAGTTGCAACAATAAAAATGAAAATGTTCATATTTGTGCTAAGTGGAATAAGCATAGAAGGCAAGTATCAAGTGAACTCACTGATATTTGGACTCTAAAATGTTGATGTCATGGAAGTTAAAAGTGTAATAATGATTACCAGAGAGTGGGGAGATTATGCTGGAGGGAGGGATGAGAAAAAGGCTGATTAATGGCTACTAGTTATTGCTTGAGAAATGTAAGACATCCTGGTGTTTTCTAAAACATTAGGGTGACTGGAGATAATAAAAATGTATTGTATATATTTTTTTTTCAAAAACACAAAAGAAAACCTTAAATAAAGTATTCTGAATGTTAACCACATAAAGAAATGATGGTAAATATTTGAGAAAATCGGTATGTTTATCCTGATTTGAACATTACACACTGTATCACATATTTAAATATCACTTGAAACCCTCAAAACACACAACTTATACTTGTTAGAAAATATGAAATCCTCCAGCAGTAGCTTGTTATTACCTTGTGGTTAGTGTAGGGCCCTGCAAGGTATTCACCAGTGCTCCTGTTTCCCCCATTAGCTTTCAACAGTGCCTATATACCTGTATCATAAAAGGTGTCTCCCTTCACTGTGTTATTTCTCTCTTTTCAGAGAACATCATCATATCCTTCTAGATGTAAAATTAGTAGAGTGTAGGGAAGTGATTCATGGTGTTCTGGGGCCAGCCTCAGTTTCAGATGCTTAGGTATGAGGCATTCTCAACATTTTGTAACTGTCATTCCAACAGGAGCCAAATTGTCATTGATCTGTTTGGGTTTGGGGACAGCAAATAACATCTTGTCTCTTTCCTTTCCTCAGTGGTAGAAACCTATGTTGTCTATCACTGCAATCTCCTGCCTCAGGAGAGGAGAAAACAATGTTGCTTCTTTCATCTGAGAAACGGATTTTCATCTATGGTCACTTGCTGGAGGTTTTCCCACCTCTACCTCAGTTGGTCATCTCTTTATTTATTAGTGCAGGATCTTGGGCCTCAAAACTATTCCTTTCTCCCCCCTTGTGCAAAAGTATTTTTTCCCCTGTGATAGTGGTGGAGAACATCAGCCCACACTGCAAAATCATTTGTTTTGGCCTGGCTAAGGCAATCACCACAGATAGGACTTGAAATTCTATAAACCTATAGCGGAGTAATTTTTAATTTGATAATTTTGTATGACCCACAATTTATGTTTTAAATATCCAAATGGCCCTTGGCAAAAAAGGATTCCCAGCCTTGGTAGAAGCAGTGATCGTCCACCTGTTTCCAGGTAGGAGTTAGGTAGAGTGAGATGGCTATTTGAAGCATAATTAAAGGCTGCTATATTTTGTTCCTATTGATTCCCCCCTGAGAAAGTGGGATTTTGACCTTATTCATGGAATTAATAATATTTTCTTCTTGTCCCAGAAATCTAAAGTTTGCAATTTCTCATAAAGAAGAAAATGTTAATGTTATTTGAATATTTTTTCTTTGAGCATCCTTATTTCAAAGACGATCTGTTGAATTGCATCATTATTTTCAATTTAACCCTCTTTCAACTCTAACATTAAGCTATTTTTTCATAAATCTTAACTTGACATTTCAGCATTGAATCAAGTGCATACAGTCATCAATTATATGAATGAAGTGTTTTGATTAGGAATCAATGTGCCTGTACATTCTCAACTTAGGATATTAACCTTCTTGGTACCATGTGGTTCTGGTTTCAAATATAGAATCCTATTTAGGCTTAAGAAAAAATGGCATTTGAGAGGCAGGCATTTAACCTGGTTGTTAAGAAGTCCAGATCCCACATAATTCCCTGGGTTTGAGTACTGATTTTGGTCCTGATTTCAGCTTCCTGCTAATGTGTATTCTGGGAGATAGCAGGTGATGTCTCAAGTCATTGGGTGTCTGCCACTCATGTAGGAGACTGAAAGTAAATTCTGAGCTCCTGGCTTTAGCCACAACCAGCCCTGGCTGCTGTTCGGTTTTGTGGAGTATACAAATGGTTGAGTTCAGGGGGCCGGCACTGTGGTGCAGCGGATTAAAGCCCTGGCCTGAAATGCCGGCATCCCATATGGGCACCAGTACTAGTCCCGGCTGCTCCTTTTCCCATTCAGCTCTCTGCTATGGCGTGGGATAGCAGTGGAAGATAGCCCAAGTCCTTGGTCCCCTGCACCCACATGGGAGACACTGAGGATGATCCTGGCTCCTGTCTTTGAATTGGCACAGCTCTGACTGTTGTGTCCATCTGGGGAGTGAACCAGCGGTTGGAAGACCTCTCTCTCTGTCTCTACCTCTCTCTGTAACTCTGTCTTTCAAATAAATAAAATAAATGTTAAAAAAGTTTGAGTGCATTCTTACTCTCCCTCTATTTTTCTTTCTGCCATCCAAATAAAATAAAAAGCTATTGAGATGATTATGCCCCTTTGACGAAACACCACTCTTAATGTTCTTTATCACATATCTAGACAATTATAATAGTTACATATACAATTTTATTCATTTTATTTCTCTCTATTAATAATTGTCCCTGAAAACTGCTTTGATGATTAGTCTCTCTTCAATAATTCTAGATTCTAATGTTTCTCATGACACATCAGGGTCAATTCTGCCTCTAAATTCTTTTTGATAATTCCCATCCTTTTCAAGTCCTACTTGAGCTGAAATAGCTCTAAGAAATCCCTCCTATCCTTCAAAGCCTTACTTCTTCTTCCTTGTCTTCTTTGCTGAAATTTGCTGATGAATTCTGATATTAAAACAGCCACACATAAATTATTTTTTCAATTTCAATTGAACAAAAGATAGGGCTCTATCTTAATACCACATGTTCTATAAACAATTAGATAGCTTACATGTCTATTTTGTTCATTCACAAACTAGCATCAGGAGAACCCAAACTATCAACATAATCATGACCAATAATTGCTCCTATTCCTGTCTGTAGTAAAATGTTAGCAAATATACGTTGAGAAAATGCTATGTGCCTGAACCTGTGATGCATTTGAAAACATCACAAAATGATGTAATCTAATCATCGCTATTTTAAAAGTAGCTGTGTTGAGTCTTAGAGATGTAAAGTAATTTTCCTAAATTGTAGAGAGAATATTAGAAGTCAGAAATTCTGATTCTGCTAGAGACATAATGACAGGAATGTCAATGTTTGTCAAATGTAGCTATAAAAGTCTATAAACCATTATAGATCATAGGAGACTGAAAAGAGAGGCTCAAGACAGTTAAACAAGCAATGATACCTCTTAGTTAAATCTACTTCATTAAATGAAAATTTTAAGGTAATTTTTTCTAGCTTTCTTGGCTACAACATATTTTTTCTAGGTTCAATATGACTCATGTTCAGATTAATGTGGAATGAACTTTTCTATGTCATGAATGCTTTTAAAATTTTATTCTTGAGGCCTGTACTGTGGCACAGAGAGTGAGGCCGCTACCTGCAGTGCCAGCATCCCATATGGGTGCCTTTTCAAGACAGGCTGCTCCACTTCTGATCCAACTCTCTGCAATGGTCTGGGAAAACAGTGGAAGATGATCCAAGTTCATAGGCCCCTGTACCCACGTGGGAGACCCAGAGAAAGCTTCTGGCTCCTGGCTTTGGATTGACACAGCTCCAGCCGTTGCAGCCAACTGAGCAATGAACCAATAGATGGAAGATCTCTCTCTTTCTCTGCCTCTCCTTCTCTCTGTGTAACTCTTTCAAATAAATAAATAAATCTTTTAAAAAATTTTATTCTTTATATGAAGTAAAACACTGGGATTTTACTTCAAGTTAAATATATTTATCAGAAAACTAGGTTTCTTACTCATGATTCCAAATCTTTTTAGACACTATAAATGTTATACATGATACATTTCTATTGAATAAAGATAATTCTGGTGTATATTATAATGTCAGAAGAATCCATACATTTTCTTCTCTTTATCTCTGAATAACATATACACACATACACACACTTTCTTTCTCTTTCTCTCTCTCTCTCTCTTTCTGAGAATACCATAGGTATGGAATATTTTGGTACTCAGAAAATGCGTAGTGTTTTTTTTTTTTTTTTTAAGATTTTATTTATTTATTTCAAAGGCAGAGTTACAGATAGAGAGAGAGGGAGAGATAGAGAGAGAGGTCTTCCATCTGCTAGTTCATTCCCCCAAATGACCGCAATTAGGATTGGCCAATTAGGAGGAATTAGGAGCTGGGCCAATCCTAAGCCAGGAGCCGGGAGCTTCTTCCAGGTCTCCCACGTGGGTGCAGGGACCTAAGCACTTGAGTCATCTTCTACTGGCTTCCCAAGCAATAGCAGAGAGCTGGATTTGAAGAGGAGCAGAACTACCTCACTTGGGATAAAATAACTTCTAACTGTAATTTGAGGTTGGGATATCTAATTTATTAAAAGAGCTTTTATATGAATACACAGATACTAAACGTGGAAAGGGTTCCAATGAGAAGTTCTAAAATGGAATCAGGAATCTCAGTTACTTCTTTTCATGGAATCTCAGGGAACACTGCCTAATGCACTTGCATGTGAACAGAAGTTACAAACTTCATAGCTTTTTTTCTAAGAAAAGTGCACAAGAGCCTTCAGGTTTTCTCCATTTTTCTGAAATTTTCCCCCGAAATGTTATTACTCTTTTTAAGGCTGTTTTACTTGAGAAAAATAAATATCGAAATGTTGCAAATGCTTTTTAAGAGTGAAGCTTTATTCTGTTTAATATATTTAGCTAACTCTGTAGTTAAATTTTCATACTGTACACATTTTATCCTGTAAAGTTAAATGATATGATTTATGAAGTGCTGGCTGTTTCTTGGGTGGTTTAGAATGAACTTAAAAAGAAATTTCTGCGGAAGAAATGTCTTGATCTTGTAAAATTCTGTGTTACTGATTCAAATTTACACATCATTACATAAAAAGATAAACATAAATTTAGATGATCGATTTGAAATACCAGTATCTTGTTAGTAAAAAAAATGCACACTACCAGATTTTTAAAAAATCAAATAATCTTCATTTGAATTGCATACTATAATTTTTTTTTCTCTTTTTTTCATGTTTTACTTATACTTCTGCTGTTTTCATGCAGGCAGTATTGAAAACCAATTATGCCTAGGTAACAGTGATTTTTCACATTCCAAGAATTAGAAATAATAATATGATAGTATCAGTAAACACAAGTGACTGGTTTTATAAAGGTTTTCTAGTAAAGCTCAAAATGGAGACTGTTAAAAATAAAAAAAAATAAAAATAGAGATTATTTATGACTTTCTTAATTCCATACAGGTAAATCCTGGGCAACATTATATGAAATTAAGGCTCTTAAAACACTAAATATATAAAATATCTTCAATGAACTCTAGGAAAGCTATTGCCATGCTGTTTTTTATTTTATTAGTATTTTAGTAAAATGTTCATATCATAGAACATTTTTAAAGACTTATTTATTTATTTGAAAGCAGAATTACAGAGAGGCAGAGAAGCAGAGAAAGAGAGAGAGAGAGAGGGAGTCTTCCATCCACTGGTTCACTCCCCAGAGTGGCCGCAACAGCTGAGCTGCACTGATCCAAAGTCAGGAGGCAGGAACTTCTTCCAGGTCTCCCACTTGGGTGCAGGAGCCCACTTGGGCCATCTTCTGCTGCTTTCCCAGGACATAGCAGAGAGCTGGATTGGAAGTGGAGTACCTAGGACTCAAACCAGCGCCCATATGATATGCCGGCACTGCAGGCTGTGGCTTTACCCACCAAATCATGGCACTGGCCCCAGGATTATACAACTTTATACCATTTTTAGCAGTTTTTATATGCTCAGTTTTTTGGCATTAAGTATGATTGCAGCATTTTGCAACCATCATTACCACTCATCTCCAGAACTTTTCTTCTTCTCCAAGTTAAATCTGTATCCATTAAAAATATAATTGTTGGCTGGTGCCGCGGCTCACTAGGGTAATCCTCCGCCTTGTGGCGCCGGCACACCGGGTTCTAGTCCCGCTCGGGGCACCGGATTCTGTCCTGGTTGCTCCTCTTCCAGGCCAGCTCTCTGCTGTGGCCAGGGAGTGCAGTGGAGGATGGCCCCAGTACTTGGGCCCTGCACCCCATGGGAGACCAGGAGAAGCACCTGGTTCCTGCCATCGGATCAACGTGGTGCGCTGGCCGCAGTGCACATGCCACGGAGGCCACTGGAGGGAGAACCAACGGCAAAGGAAGATCTTTCTCTCTCTCTCTCACTGTCCACTCTGCCTGTCCAAAAATTATATATATATGATTGTATCTATCCTCCCCTAGCCCCAGCAACCACCAATTTATTCCTCTGTGAATCTGACTATTGTAACTCAGTTAAGTGGAATCAACACTGTATTTACTCCATGATTTTCTATGTACAATGACTTAGCATAATGTAATCAACATTCATTGATGTTTTATCATGTGTCAGAATTTTGTTTCTTTTTTTTAAGATTTGTCTTATTTATTTGAAAAGCAGAGTTACAGAAAGTAAGAGAGAGATAGAGACTGATTGTCCATTCTCTGTTTCACTCCCCCAAAATGGCCACAATGGCCAGGATTGGGCTAGACCGAAGCCAGGAGCCAGGATTTTTTTCCAAGTCTCCCCCATGGGTACAGGTATCCAAGGACTTGGGCCAACCTCTGTTGCTTGCCCAGGCACATCGGCATGGAGCAGGATCAGAAGCAGGGCAGGCATATGGGACACCGGCAGTGTTGGAGGTGGCTTTAACAGTTGCACTATAGTTCTGGACCCAGAATTTTGTTTCTTTCTGAAGCTGAATAATATTCCTTTGTAGTGCATACCACATTTTGTTTATCCATTCTTGCATCATTACTCACTTGGATTGCTTACTCCTTCTGCCTGTTGTGAATGATGCTGTTATGGACTTGATGTACAAACATCTGTTTGAATACCTACTCTCATTGATATTTGAGGCATGTATGTGCATTTTTAGGACAAAACAAAAAAGTATACAATTTACAAAGATATCAAAATGAGAAAAAGTACATTAGGGCAAATGAAGAGTAGGAATTGCAGCAAAAATCAATAGTCATCATAAGAAAATTTCAAGAGAAGGAAACAATATATCTAAGACATTAAACACTGATTATGGCAATATATAAATAATTTCATATGCAGTTATATGGCAGCATATGAGCTAGCATTTATATTGTTACATTTTTTCAACTTTCTAAAAATGCTTGTAATTTTAGAATCTTGGCCGGCGCCACGGCTCAGTAGGTTAATCCTCCGCCTGCGGTGCCGGCACACCGGGTTCTAGTCCCAATTGGGGCGCTGGATTCTGTTCCAGTTGCCCCTCTTCCAGGCCAGTTCTCTGTTGTGGCCCAGGAGTGCAGTGGAGGATGGCCCAAGTGCTTGGGCCCTGCACCCCATGGGAGACCAGGAGAAGCACCTGGCTCCTGCGGCAAAAGGAAGACCTTTCTTTCTGTCTCTCTCTCTCACTGTCCACTCTGCCTGTCAAAAAAAAAAAAAAATTGTGATTTTAAGTATACTGGAACAAGATCTACCTGTATGTATTCCTTTATATTAGGCTGCATGATAGAGTGCCTTCATAAATTAGTATATGATAGTAGAGTCAAGTTGCCAAACTTAGAAAAAATTAATACACAAATACACAAACACATATTCATATAAATTTGTTGAGGTTCAACTGTATCATCCAATTGTGTTATAATTATAAACTACCTTGCAGTCAGCAATTGGAGAAAAAGATAAAGTAACAACATCTATAATAATGAGTGTTTCTAGTACTAATCCAGCTTTTTGGTTGCTATAACAAAATACCTGACTCAGTAACTTTATAAGAAAAGAGATATATTTAGCTCACAGGTCTGGAGTTAAAGTGTATGGTACCAGCATTTGTTTGTCTACAGTAGACACATCATGCCGCAATGATAGGGGCATATGTGAGAGTGAGAGATCATGTTGCCAGACAGGAACTACAGGGAGACTGGAATCCCACAATCCCTAACAAATACATAGCAACAACGGGCCAAGGTCATCCCTCTAGGCCTCATTTCCTTTTTTTTTCTCACATTTATTTATTATTTGAAAGTCACTGAGAGAGACAGTCAGTGACAGAGAGAGAGAAAGAAAGAGAGAGAGAGAGAGAGAGAGAGAGAGAAGGGATTCTCTTCCATCCCCTGGTTCATTTCCCCGATGTCTGATGGCCAGCAATGGGTCAAGCTGAAGCCAGGAATCAGGAGCTTCATTTGGTTCTCTCACATGGATGGTATGGGACCAACACTTGTGCCATCCTGAGCTGCTTTCCCACGCCATTAGCAAGGAACTTGATCAGAAGTGGAGCAGCAGGGACATAACTGATGAGCCATACAGGATGCAGGCATTCGGGGTGGCAGCTTTGCCAGAGATGCCACAATGCTATTCACAAGGCATCACTTCTGAAAGATCCTGCCTCCCAACATCCCTGAACTGAAGACCAAACTTCCAATAGGTGGAATAGTGTGGAATAAACCACATTCAAACCATAGCAAATGTTTACTATAAAAATAAAATAGGGGCAGCGCCGTGGTACACTAGGCTAATCCTCTGCCTGCGGTGCCGGCATCCCACGTGGGCACCAGTTCTAGTCCCGGTTGCTCCTCTTCCAGTCCAACTCTTTGCTGTGGCCTGGGAAGGCAGTGGAGGATGGCCCAGGTGCTTGAGGCCCTGCACCCGCATGGGAGACCGGGAAGAAGCACCTGGCTCCTGGCTTCGGGTCAGCATAGCTCCAGCCATTGTGGCCATTTGGGGAGTGAACCAATGGAAAGGAAGGCCTTTCTCTCTGTCTCTCCCTCTCACTGTCTGTAACTCTACCTGCCAAATAAATAAATAAATAAAATCTTTAAAAAAATGTAATAGCACAAAAAAAGTGATGCTTTAAAAAATACAATAATTAAGACAATATAGCACTAGTGTAAAGATAGACAAACAGATCAAAAGAACAACATAGAGATATCAGCAATAGGTGTCTGAGTATCCATGCATGATAAACTGATTTTAACAAAATTTTGAGGAAATTCATGGGCATAAGAATAATATTTTGAGCAAATGATAGTGGAACAATTATATATCTGTGTGTGTGTTACTTTGTGTGTATAGGTACTTTACATCTGAGAAGTATGAAAGGAAATTACAAAAGAGAACTAAGAAATTTTGGAGGTGATATATATGTTCACAACCTTGTTCATGATGACTGTTTAACGGGTACCTATCAGGGTCCTCAAAAATTTCATGGAAAATACACATTATGAAATATTATTCATGGATTTCAAAATTTTTCACACAAATAAATATCTTTAAATTATTTTCCATTGATTTTGGCATACACTCATGCCTATGTAAACATTTACATAAATTTACATTTTAAATATGTACAGTGGTACATGTGTATTATACCCAAAGTTGGAAAAATGTTATGTCTACATAGATCTTTTATTTTTTTTGACAGACAGAGTGGACAGTGAGAGAAAGAGACAGAGAGAAAGGTCTTTTTCCATTGGTTCACCCCCCAATGGCTGCTGCGGCTGGCGGACCACACTGATCTGAAGCCAGGAGCCAGGTGCTTCCTCCTGGCCTCCCATGAGGGTGCAGGGCCCAAGGACTATTGGCCATCCTCCAGTGCACTCCCAGGATAGTGCAGAGAGCTGGACAGGAAGAAAAGTGACTGGAGAGAATCCGGTGCCCTGACCGGGACTAGAACCTAGGGCGCCGGCGCCACAGGCAGAGGATTAGCCTATTGAGCCATGGCGCTGGCCTACATAGATCTTTATACTTAATATGCACTGTATACAGTTTACTGCAAACATAAATCTTCATATTTAAAACACATTAGGAAGTTATAGTATATAAAATATGAATATACACAAGATATCTTACTATGATTTTTTCCAGTGAATTTCTGGACTTATATTCACATTGAAAGGCATTTTTATACACATAAATAGTAGAAAAAATGAACACTGTAATGCAAAAGTGAATTTTTCTGTTCAGTGAAGCAGATAACTCCCAAAGATTACAGCTTTCTGGTCAGGTTGGATAATAAAAATATTTTGTAACTGACCCACCAATCTTATTTTAAGATTGCCTATAACAAAGTAGCTTCTTAAATGTTCTTTTGAATGAATTTAAAATGTTACTAGAAACTTCATCAATATGGAGTTGAATAGCATCTTTAATATGTATTTATATTTATACTGTAGGCACAGTTTTGTCTTTCTGGAAAATTACACTTTAACAAATAAAATAATTAAGTATCACCTGAATTATATATTTTTAAATTTTTCAGCTGTAGTGTGGTTTTTTGGTGCACATTCACATTCTTATTCATTAAGAATAGCAAATACAGAATGAAATACTTTAATAACAAAGAATAACAAACTGATTACAGGTGTAAAAAATGAGCTGGAACTAAGATCTCATGATGCATTCTTTTTATGTAAAATATCGAATTCAAGGGAGCTTTCTTTGAACATTATTTGAATCAGTGTCTTATGCTTCAGAAATGAGTACTTCATTAATAAACAATAAAAGTGCTCATATACATGAATTTATTTTTTGTTTCAATTTTGATAGGTAAGAGGAACAAAAATACTTTTATATTAGTTTGTCATACTGTCAAATTGCAAAGCAATAGCACTGACCTTACATTTTTAAACCAGTTTTAAATTTCCAGCTTCCAGCAGTTTTTTTGTTATATTTAAACTACAATACCTTACCAAATGCCACAGTTGTTATAAGTTATAAACTACAAACAGGGACCATCATTGTAGCTTAGTGATTTAAGCTGCTGCCTTTGACATTGGCATCCCATAAGGGTTCTGGTTTGAGTCTCAGCTGGTCTACTTGAATGCAGCTCCCTGCTAATGTGCCTGGGAAAGAGTGGAAGATGATCATGTGCTTGGGCCCCTGGCCACCCAAGACACAGATGAAGCTTTTGACTTCAGTCAGACTCAGCCTGGGTCATTGCACATTTGGGGAGTGAACCAGCAGATGGAAGAGCTCTGTCTGTCTGTCTCTCTCTCTCTGTCCCTTACTCTCTCTCCAACTCCGCCTTTCAAGTAAGTAAATAAATCCTAAAAAAAAAAAAAAAAAAAAAAAATGTTGGCCAGCGCTGCGGCTCACTAGACTAATCCTCTGCCCACAGTGCTGGCACATCGGGTCCTAGTCCCGGTCGGTCGGGGCGCCGGATTCTGTCCAGGTTGCTCCTCTTCCTGTCCAGCTCTTTGCTGTGGTCCAGGAATGCAGTGCAGGATGGCCCAGGTCCTTGGGCCCAGCACCCGTATGGGAGACCAGGAGAAACACCTGGCTCCTTGCTTCAGATCCGCCCAGTGCCCTGGTGGCAATTTGCCGGTCATAGCGGCCATTGGGGAGGTGAACCAACGGCAAAGGAAGACCTTTCTCTGTCTCTTTCACTGTCCACTCTGCCTGTCAAAAAAAAAAAAAAAAAAAAAAAAAAGATGTAATATCTTTCTGTGTATCTCCTCTCTCTTTCAAATAAATAAGTAGATCTCTTTTTAAAAAAGAGTTTCATATATAGAAATATGTCTAATTAGGTGACTTGAGAAAACAACCAAATAAAATGAACACAGATGGTCCTCTACTTACATCATAAATTAACCGTGTATTTAATACACCTGACTTATCAATTGCATAGTCAGCTTAGATTAACTTCAAAGTGCTTATAGCACCTACATAAGACTCTGACTGCAGTAAATAATCTAATGTCAAGTATATTTTTTAAAAAAAGATTTGCTTATTTACTAGAAAGGCAGAGTTACACAGAGAGATGGGGACACACACACACACAAAGTGAGAGAGAGCGAGCAAGCGAGCGAGCGAGCGAGCCAGAGTGCGAGCTTCCATCTACTGGCTCACTGGCCAGATGGCCACAATGGCTAGTGCTGGTACTGCCTGGAGCCAGCAGCCAAGATCTTCATTCATGTCTCCCAAGTTGGTGTCAGGAGTCCAAACACTTGTCTCATTTTCCACTGCTTTTCCTAGGCCATCACCAGGGAGCTGTATCAGAAGTGGGACAGCCAAGACACAAACCAGAGTCCCCATGGGTTGCCAGTGTCTCAGGTGACAGCTTTCCCAAGTTGCCACAATGCCAGTCCCTAAAGTTCATTTTATAGGAAAGTGTTGAATAGCTCCTGTCATTTTTGAATACTGTACTGAAAGTAAACAGCAGAATGGTTGCATGGATACTCACCATTATGCACACAGTTGAAAACACAGTACCTAAAGAATATTCAAAGCTGTGAACTAAAATAAACTGCTGGATTATAGGGATTGTACAGTGAAAGGGTCATTAATTTCTGGGGACTGCAACTCACTCCCACTGCCCCTTATCATGACAGAGTATCATAGCACATGTCATATATCACGTGTATCACATAGCATGTGTTGCTAGCTCAGGAAATGAACAATTTTAAGGTACAGTTGCTGTTGAGTTCTTTTTATCAAGTCAAACCATCTTAACTTGGGGATCATTTATGTTTGATAAAATTCATTTATATATTTTTTATATAACCACCTGTACTTGTACTATTGCCAGAATGTTTGTACTGCACCAAATTCATATGCTGAAACATAATTCTCAATATGATAGTACTAAAATCTGGGTGATTTTTGGGATGACTAAGTCATGCAGTTGACTCTCATAATTTAATTATTGGTCTAAAGAAAGCGTTCCTAAGGATCTTGTTTTGCCCTTCCACCATCTGAGTTCCCATCAAAAAGGCCCATCAGGGAACAAGCATGGGGATGCCCTGAGCTAAATTGCCACTTGGGATCCCATGATTCCATGTTCTCATGCCAGGTTAAGTACCAGGCCCTTTGATTCTACTCATCTTCCTGCTAATGCATATTGGGAGGAAGGAAACAATGGCTCAAGTACTTGGATTCCTGCTACCTACATCAGAGACCTAAATAGTGTTCCAGGATTCCAGTTTTAGCCTAGTTTATCCTCAGCTGTTGTGGGCATTTAGGGAGTGAGCAAACAGATGGAATATATCTCTGTAAGTGTGCATGCCTTGAATTTGATCAGCCCTCACCCTGACTGTTGATGAGCAACTTAATATGTTATCCCTCTTAGTATTTTTTTGTTTGTTCTACTTAATACTTTTGGTTGAATACTGTAATCAATACACAATTCTTCTTAAGTGTTGAAACTTAACTGAAAAGTGATCGCTGTTAAATGTAAGAGTGGGAATATGAGAGGGAAGAGATGTGCAATTCGGGACATGCTCAAGCTGACTTACCTCAAATGGTAGAGTTAGAAACATACCAGGGGATTCCAATTCAATCCCATCAAGGTGGCATGTACTAATGCCATCTCACTAGTCCCAGTGATCAATTTCTGTTCACAATTGATCATAATGATAGGACTAAGAGCCAAAGGGATCACACAAACAAGAATAGTGTCTGCAAATACTAGCTGATGGAATAAAAAAGGGAGAGAACGATCCAACATGGGAAGCAAGATACACAGCAGACCCATAGAATGGCAGATGTCCTAAACAGCACTCTGGCCTCAGAATCAGCCCTAAAGGCATGCAGATCCAGCTGAAAAGCCCATGAGAGTATTTCAGGCATGGAAAGCAGAGACACTCTGAGGGGAAAAAAAAAAAAAAAAAAAAAAAAAAACCTAAATGAAAGATCTCTGCGAGTGAGATCCCAGTGGAAAGAATAGGTCATCAAAGAAGGAGGTACCTTTCTCTGAAGGGAGGAGAGAACTTCCACTTTGACCATGGCCTTGTGTAAATATGATCAGAGTTGGTGAACTCAGGGGGCTTCCATAGCCTTGGCAGCTCATGACAAGAGCCTAGGGTGATTACTGAGGCCATAAACAAGAGTGTCAATTGGTAAAGTCAACAACAGGAGTCACTGTGCACTTACTCCTCATGTAGGATCTTTGTCCTTAGTGTGCTGTACATTGAGATTTAATGCTATAACTAGTACTCAAACAGTATTTTTCACTTTATGTTTCTGTGTGGGAGCAAACTGTTGAAATCTTTACTTAATGTATGCTAAACTGATCTTCTGTATATAAAGAGAAATGAAAATGAATCTTGATGTGAATGGAAGGGGAGAGGGAGTGGGAAAGGGGAGGGTTGCGGGTGGGAGGGAAGTTGTGGGGGGGGAAGCCATTGTAATCCATAAGCTGCATTTGGGAAATTTATATTCATTAAATAAAAGTTAAAAAAAAGGATATTAACAGGCCTATCTGTGAAGAGGTAGCCCCTTGGTGAACATTGAATTTGCAGTCTCAAATTGGAATATCCAACCTCTAGAACTATCAAAAATACGTTTCTGTTTTTTGTAAGTGACTCAAATTATTAATTTGCTATAGTAGCGCAAACTGTTAAATATATATACATATTGTGTGATTACATGTGTATAACACACTCTCAAGCCAATGCTAAACTAAAGATACCACAGGAATTCTATTCCAAATTTAAGAAATTCTTAGAGGTAAGAAACTAAATAGTGCACTTTTGACTTTCTTTCTTGGATGCAGGGAGAATTGAGAACAGAATATTAGACTTTCCCAAATGAGTTGTTTAATATACACAAAACTATAAACTCAAAAGGAAGGTTTTTATCAGCAACGTAATGAGAAATATGCACAAATTATAAAAAGAAATGACCAGAAAATGTCTTTGCCTTGGAACTTGGTTAAGGAAAAGAGATTTATGATATTTAAAACCATACAATTTTTTTCTTTCAAACTATTATTTAATGAATATAAATTTCCAAAGTACAGCTTATGGATTACAATGGCTTCCCCCCTGTAACGTCCCTCCCACTCGCAACCATCCCCTTTCCCACTCCCTCTCCCCTTCCACTCACATCATGATTCATTTTCATTTCTCTTTATATACAGAAGATCAGTTTAGCATACATTAAGTAAAGATTTCAACAGTTTGCTCCCACACAGAAACATAAAGTGAAAAATACTGTTTGAGTACTAGTTATAGCATTAAATCTCAATGTACAGCACACTAAGGACAAAGATCCTACATGAGGAGTAAGTGCACAGTGACTCCTGTTGTTGACTTAACAAATTGACACTCTTGTTTATGGCCTCAGTAATCACCCTAGGCTCTTGTCATGAGCTGCCAAGGCTATGGAAGTGCCCTGAGTTCACTGACTCTGATCATATTTAGACAAGGCCATGGTCAAAGTGGAAGTTCTCACTTCCCTTCAGAGAAAGGTACCTCCTTCTTTGAAGACCTGTTCTTTCCACTGGGATCTCACTCGCAGAGATCTTTCATTTAGGTTTTTTTTTTTTTTTATTTCCCCCAGAGTGTCTTGGCTTTCCATGCCTGAAATACTCTCATGGGCTTTTCAGCCAGATCCGCATGCCTTAAGGGCTGATTCTGAGGCCAGAGTGCTGTTTAGGACATCTGCCATTCTATGGGTCTGCTGTGTATCTCACTTCCCATGTTGGATCGTTCTCTCCCTTTTTGATTCTATCAGCTAGTATTTGCAGACACTATTCTTGTTTATGTGATCCCTTTGGTTCTTAGTCCTATCATTATGATCAATTGTGAACAGAAATTGATCACTGGGACTAGTGAGATGGCATTAGTACATGCCACCTTGATGGGATTGAATTGGAATCCCCTGGTATGTTTCTAACTCTACCGTTTGAGGTAAGTCAGCTTGAGCATGTCCCGAATCGCACATCTCTTCCCTCTCATATTCCCACTCTTACATTTAACAGCGATCACTTTTCAGTTAAGTTTCAACACTTAAGAAGAATTGTGTATTGATTACAGTATTCAACCAAAAGTATTAAGTAGAACAAACAAAAAAAAATACTAAGAGGGATAACATATTAAGTTGCTCATCAACAGTCAGGGTGAGGGCTGATCAAGTCACCGTTTCTCAGTGTTCATTTCACTTTAACAGGTTTCCTTTTTGGTGCTCAGTTAGTTGTCACCTATCTAGGAGAACAGGTGGTATTTGTCCCTTTTGTATTGGCTTATTTCACTCAGCATAATGTTTTCCAAATTTCTAACAGGGATCACTTTTCAGTTAAAATTTAAACACCTAAGAATAATTGTGTGTTACAGTTATTGCATGCAGAATCTTTTAGCAACTTCATTCTACCTCATCTGAAAAACGGATAGACAAACTTCAAAGTGACTGCAGTTTGCTAATTCTTCCAGAAGAGTAGCAGCAAATCTAGAATCCTTTGTAGAGCTCAACTCCATCCTAGTTTCAAAGAAGTCCCAAGAATAAACTTTTGAAGAAAAATAGCAATGTGCCTGGCTCTGTGAACTAGTAGGTTAAGCCTCTGCCTGCAGTGTTGGCATCACATATGGGTGTAGGTTTGAGTTTCAGCTGCTCCATCTCCTTGCTAATATGCCTGGAAAAGCAGTGGAAGTTGGCGGAAGTGATCGAGTGCCTGCTCCCATGTGTAATACCTGGAATAAGCTTCTGGCTTCGGATCAGTCCAGCTACAGCTGTTGCAGCCTGGGCAGTGAACCAGTGGAAGGAAGACTTTTCTCTGTTTCTCCCTTTCTGTCTGTAACTCTGCCTCTCAAAAGAAATAAAACCTTTAAAAAAAAAAGCAGTTCAGGCCGGCGCCGCGGCTCACTATGCTAATCCTCCGCCTTGCGGCGCCAGCACACCGGGTTCTAGTCCCGGTCGGGGCGCCAGATTCTGTCCCGGTTGCCCCTCTTCCAGGCCAGCTCTCTGCTGTGGCCAGGGAGTGCAATGGAGGATGGCCCCAGTACTTGGGCCCTGCACCCCATGGGAGACCAGGAGAAGCACCTGGCTCCTGCCATTGGATCAGCGCAGTGCGCCGGCCACAGTGCGCCAGCAGCGGTGGCCATTGGAGGGTGAACCAATGGCAAAGGAAGACCTTTCTCTCTGTCTCTCTCTCTCTCACTGTCCACTCTCCACTCTGCCTGTCAAAAAAAAAAAAAAAAAAAAAAAAAAAAGAAAGAAAGAAAGAAAGAAAAAAAAAAAAGAAAAGAAAAAGCAGTTCAAAGTCCAAATAATAACAATGAAAAGTCAACATCAAGAAGTCACAGGAAATACAATAACAAGACATTAGGAAAAGATTAACAAAAATAGTAGATTTTTCAAACTCTAAATATGAAAAAATATACTAACATGTTCAAATAATAACAGGAAAACTTGAAAATATGTTAATAAATAATTATCATTGATATATGAGAGTAAGAGTCACTTTAAGGTTCTCAATAAGAAATAAAATTATTATAATTAAAAATCTGATGTTGTATTATCCTTATAAGTAGGATAGAATATATCAAAGCATGTCAGCATTTGGACAGCAACAGTTAAAATAAGAAAGATAGATGTACAAAATTCATGTAGTCTTTTCAGAGCTATAGGTGTAACAAAACTAAATGATTTCAGAATTTCAGAGAGAGAATAATTATAAAATAATCTGATATATCAGTGAATTTTTCCCAGGAGACATTTACTAATTTCAGGCATGATCTTAATTGAAATTTGGTTTGGAAAGAACTCTGATGCAGTTAAGTCAAAACAGCAAATGTTTCAGTTGCTACCAGAGACTGGATTATAAATTGTGAAAATCAGCAACTTAAAACTAGCTAGATCCCTTATGGGTCATTTGCTGAGTTGTGGATCTGCATGGAAGACTGGAAAGCCAGGCTAAATGTAAAGGAAAAGCAGAATGAAATCCCCTGCAGTCTCTAGAGGCTTAGATAAGAAAGTACCTTTCTGAAAGAGGGAACTGCCTCAAGCACAGGCAAATGGCTGTGCAAGAAATTTGTCAGATTTTGAACTTGAGTGGTCAGAAGTCTGGAGAATTGAGCTGAAAACTTGAAGGGCAAAATTGTATTTTTCATCATTTTTCATGCCTGAAAAGAAAGAATCTTGTGAATCTTTAACTGAAAACTAACAGGATAGCCTAGTCCAATAAAGGGTGAATCAAGCTTATAAGACTCTTGTAAAATCTGCAAATAAAATAAAACTAAAGTCAATAACTGGCTCCTTTGAGATGATCAGTTCCTCATTGAGTTAATATGACTGAATAAACCATTTGCTGTGAATGATAATACAGTTAGAGGTGTATTTTATAAGAAAAGTTCATCAAATATCTTCCTATAGCAAGACATAAGAATAGGCTAGGGCCTATTACCAATGACTAACAGGGAAAATAAACAAAAGAACTAGACCCACAAATGACTTAGACTATGAGAAGATATTGAAACTATGATTAATATATTTATGAAAATTCAGATAAGTGGGCAAACTAAATTGCTCAATTCAAAGAGGGCTTAATCATAGAAAAATATTAAAAAAATTGTCCTGACAAAGAGGTATAAAACTATTTCTGACCTCAATGTATTAACTAGACTTAGACTTGACCTTTCCTATGGAAACAGAAAACTAACAGAAAAAAACATATTTTCAATCTTGGGGCAGGAGAATGTCAGAATAGGTTTTCCCTAGCTTTCTGCCTAGAAGCACTTCCCAGACTTCCACACAAGGAAGGGGAATCCAGGCAGAGTATAGAAGCCTTATACAGTTGAAGAGCCAGAGTTTGGAGTTTGAAAAGGCTGAAGCAGGTGAATGTTCAAGA
Organism: Oryctolagus cuniculus; assembly: GCF_964237555.1. Lineage (NCBI taxonomy): Eukaryota > Metazoa > Chordata > Mammalia > Lagomorpha > Leporidae > Oryctolagus > Oryctolagus cuniculus. The sequence goes on along the minus strand of NC_091432.1, from coordinate 193,989,491 downwards.
AATAATACTAAATAACTGAGAAGTATAGAGAAATAAAAACCACCTGAGAATACTGCTAAATATCAAAGTTTGATTTGTAGAGAGAAATACCACATATAAGGCCCAAACTGAAAAATTCAGGACTTGCTCACTGAGATGATTGGTTTTTGAGTTCTAAATGAGAAATAGATGTTAAAACTAAAAACGACAAAATTCAAGATGAATCAATCATTAGGACATGCTTAATGGAATGCAGATAATAAAATGCATGGGTAAATTAGCACACACATTTTTCAAAGATTTGTTTTATTTATCTGAAAGAGCAGAGAGAAAGCGAGAGAGAGATCTTCCATCCACTAGTTCACTCTCCAAATGGCTGGAGGGTAAAGGCTGACACAGTCCAAGGCAAGGAACCAGGAACTCCATCTGGGTCTCCACGTAAGTGGCAGGGGTCCAAATACTTGGGCACAAGTATTTTTTATTATTTTGTTTTTATTTTTGGACAGGCAGAGTGGACAGTGAGAGAGAGACAGAGAGACAGGTCTTCCTTTTCCGTTGGTTTACCCTCCAATGGCTGCTGCGGCTGGCGCGCTGTGGCCAGCACACCGTGCTGATCCGAAGCCAGGAGCCAGGTGCTTCTCCTGGTCTCCCATGCGGGTGCAGGGCCCAAGTACTGGGGTCATCCTCCATTGCACTCCCTGGCCACAGCAGACAGCTGGCCTGGAAGAGGGGCAACCGGGACAGAATCTGGCGCCCCGACCGGGACTAGAACCTGGGGTGCCAGCACTGTAGGCAGAGGATTAGCCTATTGAGCCACGGCACTGGCTGTGCACAAGTATTCTGTTGCTTCTAGTGCATTAGCAGGGAGCTGGATCAGAATCAGAGCAGCAAGGACCCAAACTGTTGCTCCAATAGGGGATGCTAAGAGACTCAGGTGGTGGCTTAATCTGCAGCACCACAACACTCTCCCTTATATACATTTTGAAATAAAGTCCAGTTAAACTCTCCATTAAAATATGTAGGCAATATAAACAAAAACCTTCATTAACCACCATAACTATACAACATGGCATCATGTATATAAATCATGTTAACAATTAGGTGCACGATGTACTAATAATTATATTGTTGTTTTATTCATGTGTGCAATTATGTCTCTATATTATGAACTGTATTTCCTAGTTATAACTAGCAAAATTTTTGATGGAATCCTCAACTTCCTATAAAGTCTGAGAAAAAATTAAATGACTGAGACAGTAGCAGCAAGATAGCAGAATAGGAAGGGAGCACACTGTCGCTCCCCCTCTTCGCAGAGGAACGACACAGGACCCTGCGCTGTTCTTTTGTCTGCTCAGCCCTTCCCGGGTTTGCTGCTGGTTCTTCCCGGGTTGGCTACTGACCCTTCCACCTCTGTGGAAGGGCGGTTCCCCCTGCCACTTTCCCCACTTCCGTGGGGGAGTGGCACACCGCCGGCCGGCTCTCTTGGGGGCTGCTCAGGTGTTCCTTCAGATAGATGTTCCTGGTGCATGTTGTCTCTCTCCTCCTTTATAGTCCTCTTCCACCAATCCCAACTCTGCTACCCACACGCCAAGCATGCTGCTCTCCTCCAATCAGGAGCAGGATCAGCTCCTGCAGGTCATCACTCAAGTTGGCGAGAGGCAGCTGCGTAGAAGTTGTTACTCCCTTCTCAGCGCCATATTGTGGGAGAGCAGATGCATAGAATAAGTCTTAATTCCAGTAACAGTCTAGTCCGAGTTGCTCCCCACACACACTGATAGTCCGGGGAGAGACAGTTTAATAAAAGTGGAGATACTGCAGGTTCAAGGAAGAGTAGGGGGAGAAACAGCAGAGGAAACTCTTCCGGAATTAGTGATTCACAGAGGACATGCGTGGAGAGCGTAGGAGCCCACGGTTCGGGACACCAGTGGCAGAATCAACGCACCAGTGCCGGAACGCAAGGTGAGCTCAACCTCAATAGCCCGAGACACCAGCGGGCAAGCAGAAAGTGGAGACTAGAGGGAACGAGCCTTGAAACCCCGTGGGGAAAAGTTCAACAGGCTAACTAGAAGAGAGAGGAAAAAAAAAAAAAGTGACCGATACAGACATGAGTTTCTCTCTCTCTGTTCACCTCTCAAAGGTAAGCAAGACAAAGAGCACGTGCCATTTTGGACATATGTCATAAGCGGGGCGACCTCAGGGCTGTGCCTGCCCACAGTCAAGCAGAAAAACCTAACTTTGGGGAGGGGAGTGAAATAACAGGAGATTAGGAACTAGTGAATGTGTGGTGCTAATGAACTGAGACTGTGAAAAAAGAGACGGTGGGTGACAGAACTCACGGAATTCACGTGAGTATGCTCCAGAGACGCTACAATTTGGTAACCTTGGCAACCCAGTGGGAGGCTACAGGAGAATTTGAGCCCACACTGAGGGCAGAACAGATTCCCTGTGTGGTCCTTGGGAAAGAGCTTCTGATCTCTGGCTCCTGTGGGTATATCATTCACCTGCTAACTACCTCCAATTCCACTCAGTTGTGCGGAATTACTTCCCTTTTGAATCAAAAAAAGAAAGAAAGAGAGAGAGAGAGATTTACCATGCCTAACCTGGGAGTGTCACCTTTGGCACACCCTTAACCCTGAGGAACCAAACAGAGCTCTCAGGCCACACCCATCTCAAGCCTCTAAGGCTCCATCAAAAGCAGACAGTCCACTTAATACAGTCATAGTATACCAAGAAAAAACACCACAGTGAGGGAAGAAGAATCCAAAGAATATATCCACAATGCCAAGCAACAAACACAAAAACCGAGGAAACAAGAACAAGGAAGACATTATGACACCCACAAATGAACAAGACACCCCAAGACAAGATTATGAAGATGATGAGATGGAAGAAATGCAAGATACCGATTTCCAAAAATTTATGATAAGAACAATTATAAGGAAAGTGAAGAGGCAAGCGACAGAATGGGAAAAAATATTTGCAAACTATGCAACAGATAAAGGGTTGATAACCAGAATCTACAAAGAAATCAAGAAACTCCACAACATCAAAACAAACAACCCACTTAAGAGATGGGCCAAGGACCTCAATAGACATTTTTCAAAAGAGGAAATCCAAATGGCCAACAGACACATGAAAAAATGTTCAAGATCACTAGTAATCAGGGAAATGCAAATCAAACCCACAATGAGGTTTCACCTCACCCTGGTGAGAATGGCTCACATGCAGAAATCCACCAACAATAGATGCTGGAGAGGATGTGGAGGAAAAGGGACACTAACCCACTGTTGGTGGGAATGCAAACTGGTAAAGCCACTGTGGAGGTCTGACTGGAGATTCCTCAGAAACCTGAATATAACCCTACCATACAACCCAGCCATCCCATTCCTTGGATTTTACCCAAAGAAAATTAAATTGGCAAACAAAAAAGCTGTCTGCACATGAATGTTTATTGCAGCTCAATTCACAATAGCTAAGACCTCGAACCAACCCAAATGCCCATCAACAGTAGACTGGATAAAGAAATTATGGGACATGTACTCTATAGAATACTATAGAGCAGTTAAAAACAATGAAATCTGGTCATTTGCAATAAGATGGAGGAATCTGGAAATCATTATGCTGAGTGAATTAAGCCAGTCCCAAAGGGACAAATATCATATGTTCTCGCTGATCGATGACAACTAACTGAGCACCAAAGGGAAACCTGTTGAAGTGAAATGGACACTATGAGAAACAGTGACTTGATTAGCTCTTGTCCTGACTGTTGATGTACAATGTAAATCTTTATCCATTTTAGCATTTTGTTTTGTTTTGTTCCAGTACTATTGGTTGAACTCTGTAATAAACACACAATTATACTTAGCTGTTTAAATTTTAACTGAAAAGTGATCCCTGTTAAATGTAAGAGTGGGAATAAGAGAGGGAGGAGATGTACAATTTGGGACATGCTCAATCGGACTTGCCCCAAATGGTGGAATTACAAACGTGTCAGGGATTCCAATACAATCCCATCAAGGTGGCATGTACCAATGCCATCTCACTAGTCCAAGTGATCAACTTCAGTTAACAATTGATCACACTGATAGGTTTAAGAGTCAAAGGGATCACACAAACAAGACTAGTGTCTGCGAATAATAACTGATAGAATCAAAAAGGGAGAGAACGATCCAACATGGGAAATGGGATACACAGAAGACCCATAGAATGGCAGATGCCCTAAACAGCACTCTGGCATCACAATCAGCCCTTAAGGCATTCAGATCTGGCTGAAGAGCTCATGAGAGTATTTTAGGCATGGAAAGCCAAGACACTCTGGGAAAAAAAAAAAAAAAAAAAAAAAAAAAAAAGACTTAATGAAAGATCTCTGTGAGTGAGATCCCAGTGGAAGGAACAGGGCCATCAAAGAAGGAGGTACCTTTCTCTGAAGGGAGGAGAGAACTTCCACTTTGACTATGACCCTGTCGGAATAAGATCGACGTCGGCGAACTCAAAAGGCTTCCATAGTCTTGGCAACTCATGACTAGAGCTTAAGGAGATTACTGATGCCATAAACAAGAATGTCAAATTGTTAAGTCAACAACAGGATTCACTGTGTACTTACTCCTCATGTGGGATCTGTCCTTAATGTGTTGTCCAATGTGAAGTAATGCTATAACTAGTACTGAAACAGTATTTTTACACTTTGTGTTTCTATGTGGGTGCAAACTGATGAAATCTTTACTTAATATATACTGAATCGATCTTCTGTATATAAAGAGAATTGAAAATGAATCTTGATGTGAATGGAATGGGAGAGGGAGTGGGAGATGGGAGGGGTGCGAGTGGGAGGGAAATTATGGGGGAGAAATCCATTGTTATCCATAAACTGTACTTTGGAAATTTATATTTACTAAATAAAAGTTAAAAAAGTGATTTACAAAAAAAATTAAATGACTTATCCAACTCACACAGATATTAATTGTGAAAATCATATCTCCATGGAAACATTTTAGTGCATTATGTGTTTATACACTACTTTATTATCAAGAATTAGAATCCAAACCATTAGTTTATATAAAAGATACATTCAAATCAAGATGGTACTTCTTAGTCTGTCAGTATGAGCCTTCAGGATCTCAAGGAAAGCCTATTTGAAATTAAGCATTTAAATACATTGGCTAAAATTTATTTTATGTTAAAAATTTCATACATCCTGTAGAAGACAAACATTGAGTTTCCTTCCCAGATTGTCTTCCACATGTGTATATTTCATCAAGTTAGTATATGTATATTATGATGTTTAAGATAAGCGATAATTTTGGGGCCAGTGCTGTGGTGCAGTGGGTTAAAGCTCTGGCCTGAAGCGCTGGCATCCCATATGGGTGCCAATTCTGGTCCTGGCTGGTCCTCTTCCAATCCGGCTCTCTGCTATGGCCTGGGATAGCAGTAAAATATGGCCCAAGTCCCTGGACCCCTGAGCCCATGTGGAAGACCCAGAAGAAGCTCCTAGCTCCTGGCTTCAGATCGGCGCAGCTCCAGCCATTGTGGCCATCTGGGGAGTGAACCAGTGGATGGAAGACCTCTCTCTCTGTCTCAACCTCTGCTTGTAAGTCTTTCAAATAAATAAAATATATCTTAAAAAAGGTAAGTGACTTTCTCTCTATTTCTCTCTCTCACTGTCCATTCTGCCTGTCAAAAAAAAGATAAGTGATAGTTTTCCTTTTATAAATAATAAATATTTGTTGATAATATATTCAAATTATGTTTTTATTAATTAATTTTCTACATTATTATATACAATAAATACACACATTTTTTATATATATATATATATAAAGTTTGTGGATCCAATATTTATCAATACTTTCATCTAGTGTAATATAGAAACAGACTTTTCATTTCAGTAGTAAATGAATTTAACTGTTAAAAAACAACAGCTTTTGGTATAGTGCTGTAGTTTTCAATGCTCATGTTCTCTCAGTTTACTGTCCATATCTCTCAAGATATTTTTCTCTAATATTTTTAACATTATCTACATTTAGCTTTCTGGGATTATTATAAGTTGTAACTCCTTTTATCCTCTTGTTTGATTGCACAATTATCATTGGCACAGCTACCAAAGAGTTAGCTCCTTATACTGTATTAAGCTACTCCACACACTGCATTTTAATAAGTGCAGTCTTCCATTCTTTACAGTTAAGAAGTATAGACTTGCAGGTCAGGCAAATCACGTGCATTGAGTGTTAATTCAGTTTCCCATTTTATTGTCCTTGTCATGTATTGGACTTATTTCATCCTTCCTCTATAGTTTTCATGTATTTCTTATTTTATCTCTCAAAGAGTAATTTTCAGGAAAACGTGAAAACTAATAGTGCCTTGAGGTGTTATTCTGAATTTATCTTTTTTCCACAAATGAGATTTATTCCATATGAGTAAGATATTTTATTTATCCATTGATGCCCAAAATATACTTAAGGAATATCCATTTTAATTACTCAGTGAAAGTTTTTCTCAATTAATTACTTTTGGAAATAGATAATAAGTGTAAATGGGGCATATAACAAACATGTTCCTAACTTGTTTCCACAGTTTTTAAAAAATAAAATGCGGGCAAAGCAAATTTAAACTGAATAAAATTACCACAGAAAATCCTCTTGTTTTCATCAGTGTGTTAGTGAATTACTTTATAAGACACTGAACTAACAGAAATTTTTCAAGTCATCTTACTTATTTAAAAAGTCACTAAGTATAGAAAATTCACACAAATTATATCCTTAGGCAATACTGATTTTCCAATTTTTATTTAAAAACAATTAAATAAAGTTTAAAATTAGTATTATATTAATATTAATAAAATTAAGTAATATAGTCTTCACTACATCTACCAGCATTTTCAACATAGAACCAAAATTTAAAGTTTTCTATATAGCATCACATTCAGAAACCATAAGATGTTGCCAATTATGCACATTATATGAAATGAAGACAGCTCATTTTCTTATATATTAGGAAGTGATTCAGCAAAGGATAGATTAATCCAAGCAATTTCAAGGTCATAACCAGCCCTAATGTCCTGAAAATGAAGTAATTGGAAATTCAGCAACATTTAAATCAGTGATAAGACAAACAAAATTTCCTGACTTCTGCACTTTTAAAATTCAACAGTTTGAACTGCTAGTTAACAGTTATTTTCTAATGAAGGATAACAATGAAAATAAAGGAAAAAGAAATATCAAGATCAATTTAATGGGGGGGATTTTAATCATTTGTTTCTCATTTGACAAAACTGTATTGTATGCTTACTTACTGAAGTATTGATAGTGCTTAATTCAAATGAGGTAGTTTTATTATATAGACACCACTCAGAAAAGTTTTCCAATTCATGTTATATACTTTCAGAAATTATACAAATATACACATTTTAAATTTAAACACCTCTGTGACTCTCTTTTGTCACCATATTTTTAAATATTCAGTAAGTTTTTTTTTTTTAAAAAAAAAAAAAGCTTTATATTTTAAAATGTTGCAAGTATTGTTCAGACAACGCCCACCTTCTGACCCAGTTTCCTCACTTTTACTGTCAATGGCGCATTTGTCACAATTACTAAAAACATATTGCCATGGAGTCACTTTCCTAGAAAATGATACTTAAGACCCTATCTCAAACCTTAGGAGTTGTGGAAAACTTACTCCCAAGGTGGCTTTTAGAAACTTGATTGGCCATACTGATACTGACTGCCTGAGTTTCCATGGTAATATGGTAGAAGTTGTAAGAAAAAGGCTCAGAGAAATGGTCATGATGGAATGAATACGTGATATGAAGCTCAAAGATTGTGGAACATCTCTACTTCTGTTTTTCTTTAACTGTTCACAAGAAAGGCTTTATACTACCTGTTGAGCCCACTAGACACACTGTTCATCAAGACTATCAAAAGGTAACAGGGACCACTAGGTCCAGTGTGTGTTCTCCTATTTGCAGCAGGGCTGATGTTAGAAGATATGGTCACAGAGCATGGCTTTTTAATATTAATGAGCCTGACAGATCACTGAAGTAATAGAGGCCAGGTGGCAGGCAGCACATAGCTGCCAGGAGCCATAGTGTTACAATTATCTTAGCAAATGGTAGGTTGGTGGGTCTGCCATGAGACTGCAGCTGCAGAGAGAGTTTTGGTGATAGATAATAGAACATGATATTCTGTCTGAGTGGCACATGGGAAAAAATGTGAAGCAAATTAAGGTGCTGCCATCTACAAGCAGACGATAAAAATGGAGATAAGAGGCTGAGAAATAATAAAGATATAAGTACTTTCTCAGTTCCTAAACTTGAGCCATTTTTCAGATTGTGGTAAGACTTATTATTTTAAATCTGAGTTGAATTCTATTGTGTTATTTTGTATCTATGAGATGATCAAAATATCCCTATTAATATTTTAACTTATAGACTATTTATAGATTTTTAAAAATATTAAACCAATTTGTGGAAACAATAAACTAGATCATAATATATTTCTTTTTTATTTTTTTATTATTTTTTTTGACAGGCAAAGTGGACAGTGAGAGAGAGAGACAGAGAGAAAGGTCTTCCTTTGCCGTTGGTTCACCCTCCAATGGCCGCCGCAAAATATATTTCTTATAGTACTATTAAATTCAATTTTTTAGTTTATATCAGAGAAATTCCTTTCTGTCTACTTTTATAACCTAGTTATTCGATGAAGATGATATTTAATCGGGAAATTCCATTTTCCTATCTCTGGCGAGTCTATATAATATTGATATAACATTGGTTTTTTCTTCATAGTATTTGTTGAACTCTTCACTTAGTGTACAGTTGATCTTATGAGAAAAAATTTAACAGAAAATAGACCTTTATAAAAATTAAGAGTGGGAATAGGAGAAGGAAGAGGAGGAAAGCTGGGAACATGGTGGGAGGGAGGATAGCATGGAAAATCTGCATAATTGAAATCTGTTTATATGAAATACTTGAAATGTGTACACTTTAAATAAAATTTTTGAAAAAAGAGAAAAACGATCTGTGTTAAGAAAGTTTTGTATGAAGTCCACAAAATATTTAGTTGTATTGATTATTTTCCTTTGTTCAAGAGTTTTTGTACCATATTAAAATATTTATTTTTAATGAATTAATTTGAAAGGCAGAGAATCACAGACAGCCAGACAATCCTCAGACTTCTGAATGCTACAACAGCCTGGTCTAAGTCAGGCCAAAGCTGGGAAAACAGAATTCAATCCAAGTCTGCCCCTTGGAAGGTAGGAAGCCAAGTACTTGAGAAGTCACCTGCTGCCTCCACGGGTGCACATTGGCAGGAAGCAAAACACAAAAATCTAGTCATAAGCCGGCGCCGCGGCTCACTAGGCTAATCCTCCACCTTGCGGCGCCGGCACACCGGGTTCTAGTCCCAGTTGGGGCGCCGGATTCTGTCCCAGTTGCCCCTCTTCCAGGCCAGCTCTCTGCTGTGGCCAGGGAGTGCAGTGGAGGATGGCCCAAGTCCTTGGGCCCTGCACCCCATGGGAGACCAGGATAAGTACCTGGCTCCTGCCATCAGATCAGCGTGGTGCGCCGGCCGCGGAGGCCATTGGAGGGTGAACCAACGGCAAAAAGGAAGACCTTTCTCTCTGTCTCTCTCTCTCACTGTCCACTCTGCCTGTCAAAAAAAAAAATCTAGTCATTACTTGAACTCAAGCATTCTAATAAGGGATGCAGGTATACCAAGCAAGGTCTGAATGGCTCAATCAAATGCCCATCCTCATTGAAAAACTGCAGTTGCTGTTTCATTACTATTCATTATGGAATGGCTTGGGCTCGTATATTCTGTTTCTTCTTGAGACAGCTTTGACAAGGAGATGGTCTAGTATTGCCTTCAGAGCTATACACTAAAACCTAGGCAATGCATAACCTAAGCACAGAGGTACTATGAAATGTAACTCAAGTGGCTTCTCACATAAAGAAATAATATAAAAAGTTTGGAGCAATGAAGTATTCTGAACAGAAGGTTATAAAAGTAATTGAGAGAGTTTCTCTGACTTACAGTTCATATGGTGTTGGGTTTGTGGGGGAAGTGTCACGAGTGCCACTTGCCATGCAGCTCAACAAGGCTAATGTGATGTGTCGGAGCATGGAAAAATCACACAGAATCATGATAGTCTTTTCAATATAATTTATTATTCAATACCACTCGATATGTATTAAATGCACATGTCTAAAGGTCAGTACCACAAGTGATAACACACATCTAGGAGTAAGACAATCACTAAAAATATCCAACAACAGTAATAAGCATAAAGCACAAAAAGCATAATCAATCTAAACACTCATGGCTAAGGGTGTAATATGAAGGCTGTGTTTTCAAGGTTAGTATCACAGTCACGAAAGTCAAAGTCCAAAGTCCAGAGTCCAAAGTCTCCATTACCACTCAGAGACAGATCTCAGAACAGTCACTGATAGGCAAGCATTATGGGATGACTGGCACTCTTGGCAGTAGGCTTGAAATTCCAAGACAGACAGCAATGTGGAGGATGGAGAGGTCACCTGATAAGAGGTCTGGTCCAGCTCCCAGTTCCGGCAGCAGCTGGGATGTCCAGGCAAGGTTGGCTCCAGTAGAGTGGCGAGCAGAGTTTCAGTCAGTGAAGGGAACTCAGTTGAATTCCAGAGTTTAACAGATGTCCTTCCTAATGAAAAGTCTTTCAGTTAAAACACAAAAGCTAAGTAGAATCTGTTTAGTTAACAGGGATGGGGAGTGGTAGAGATTAAAATCAAAATTACAAGTACTTCTTTACCTCTTAATGGTTAATTAGACTTTGCAACTATGAAATTACTGTAGTTGGATATCAGGCTTCATAAACAGGGCTACAAAATACCAAAATCTTTCTTTAAAAGTTCTTCAATATGGAGTTGTTTATGTAGAATCCCAGAACTTCTGCTACAACAAAATCTCAGTGAAGGAAATCTAAGTGGTTCAATTTACGTAACAGTCCAGTGACTTTTTTTCTACTAAGGTTTAATGTGCTTACAGTGGTATGCAGCCACATGAAGGGTGCATCTACAAGTTTTGACAGTCATACACACCTATCTAACTTAAAGCCCTATCAAGATACAGAACTTTTACATAAACTCTAAAGATTCCCTAGAATTACTTCTCAGTCAAAATGCCCACCAACAGTCAGCCACTGATCCAACTCTTTTCATATTGAATTAGCTTTATCTGTTATAGAATTCCATATCTCGGCCAGTGCCACGGCTCAATAAGCTAATCCTCCGCCTGCGCTGGCACACCGGGTTCTAGTCCCGGTTGGGGCATGAGATTCTGTCCCAGTTGCCCCTCTTCCAGTCCAGTTCTCTGCTGTGGCCCGGGAGGGCAGTGGAGGATGGCCCAGGTCCTTGGGCCCTGGATCAGCGCGGTAGGCTGGCCGCAGCGCGCCAGCCGCAGTGGCCATTGGGAAGTGAACCAACGGCAAAGGAAGACCTTTCTCTCTGTCTCTCTCTCACTGTCCACTCTGCCTGTAAAAAAAAAAAAAAAAAAAAAAAAAAAAGAATTCCATATCTTGGAATCAGTTAGTATGATTATTTTAGTATCTGACTTCTATCTTTTAGTGTATGTTTTCTTCTTTCAGTTTTATTGACAAATAGTTTTCAAACCATCAGTTAATTGTAAACATATATCTCAATATTTTTTATATTTTTAGACTGCCAGAACCCAGTTTAGAAAATCCTATCCCTAACCGTATACAGCCCTTGATGTGCATTCTGTCTTTATAGTCTTAGAAATTTCACACAGATTAATCCCACTTACTTGTGAGAGATATGTTCCAAGACCCGCAATGGGTGCCTAAAATCACAGTTAGTAGCACACCCAAAGTTAGTATATAGTTACTGGAAGACAACACAATTTGAAAATATTAAATGAAAACTCCAGAGATAAATAATTCATAGGTTTTAATTTGCATTATTTTCTAAGTAATATGATGAAATCTTGCAGTATCCTGCTTTATCACACAAAGGACATGCCTTTACTTAGAATATTCATGCTATATACAACATGAAATCTTGGTAATACATATCTATGATACTTTTGTCAAAGGTTTTTTCCACAAACATATTTTCACTACTCCCAAGTAAATATGTAGAAGTAAAATGGCTAGATGTTATTTTTAAAAGATTTATTCCTTTATTTATTTAAATGGCAGAATGACATAGAGACCAGGAGAGACAGAAAAAGAGATCTCCCATCCACTTGTTCACTCCCAAAATAGGCCCAAATGGCCAGGATTAGGCAAGGCCAAAGCCAAGAGCCTAGAACTCCATTCAGGTCTCCCATATGGATAGGGCAAAGGCCCAAAAGCTCTGGTCATCTTCTGCTGTTTTTAGCAGGTTCTTGAATCAGAAGTGGAATAGCCAAGACTCGAATGAGTATTCATATAGGATGCAAGTATGGAATACCAGGCAGCAGCTTAAGTCACTGTGCCACAAGGCTGGCCCCTAGCTACATGTTTAACTTTTTAAGAAACTGCCAAACTGTTTCACTAAGTCACAATTATTTTACCTTCTCACCAGCAATGTATGAAAATAAATACTTCATTGTCATCCATATACAAATAATAGAAGAAACTATGTAATCATAGTGATCACTTACATTGGTCAGAATAGATTAGGTTATACTGCAGTAACAAAGAAGTTCACAATTTCGGTAACCAAGAATGACGTGATTTTCTTGTTTATATAACATGTCCATCAAAGATGACTGGATTCTGCTCTATTTCATTTTCAATGAAACAGAGTATATGTGGAGTACTTGACTTTTGTTATGATGAGGGTTAAGCAAATATAGTAAAACCTCATCAGGTTCTTATAGCTTCTGTCTGAAAGTGGTATGTGTGAGTTCTGTTCACATTTGTTTGATTAATCTAGTAACAGGGCTAAGCTTGACTTCTGTAAGTGGGAAAGTATAATACTTACCCAGGAGAGGAAGAGCAGCAGATACTGGTAAGTCTGAATCATATGATTTACCCAAAATAATCTGACCAAAAATGATTAAGAGACATGTGGAATGGAAGCATTCATTTATAAACACATTTTTAATGAAAACCTATTATATGTCATTGATAATATGTCTCACATTATGCAGCAAGCTATTCCTAGCTAGTTCACTGGCAATAGAGAGAAAGGGAAACAAAAGGGCATGTAGGAGTATTCTAGACTCCTTGAGGCCAATGACTGAAATTGTAGGGTCTTAGCCCACCCGCACTAGGACGGACTGGGCCTGAGTAAAGGTAAATGCGCCGCTCGCCCGTTTCCCAGCCTCACAATCCTGGAGATAATCAGACGCAGCGGAGAGTCAAGCAGGAACTCATATACTTCGTGTGTAACAAAGCCTTTTAAAGCACAAAACTGCAGTGTCATTGGGGCAGCGAATAAGGACCAACCAGTCACCTAAAAGATCATCTTATGGAGCGATTTTTATAGGACTAGCCATATGTCTGTACACTCATCATCAGTTGTCAGTCACTTCCCCTGATGCTGCATAGCCGATCAGCTTTAGTGGCAAACAACTTTGAGTTCCACCCACCTTACTTCCACTGGGCACCATCTTTGCCCCTCTCACAGGGCCCACTGGAGAAGAGGCCGCTGGCATCATCAATGGCAGCCTGGTCTCTCTCCATCTGGTTCCCAATGGTCCTCTTGCGGGGGGTGGGGGGGTGGGGGGGGGCTGTGGCGGGTGCGTGAGCTGCTCCAGGATCCACTCCCCCTCCTTGTGTGACAGCAGTTTGCTCATGGCCAGCCTTGAGCATAGCTGCATCATGGTGGCAGCTGTGCACACGCTCCAGCCCACAGTCCCTCTCCTCCAGCGCCTGCAGGCTGTAGAGGAAGTCCTCCTTCAGGCACTGCAACCAGCTCTACACCCCAGAGCCAGGTGCGCCCCATGGTGACCCCTCCTTGGTGCCGCACGGGGTCCCCATCATCTGTACCACCCGGGACCTCGCTGACGGACCCAGGGAGGCTCTGGAAGTAGACGTGGGGCCCTGTGCCGCCGCTGCCTGGTCCAGGGGCCAGAGCCGCTACTGCGGGGCCCCCACGTGGAGCCGCTGTCCACCACGGCAGTGTCTAGGGCCAGGTGCACGTGCATTGGGCCCCTCCCTGCGCCGCTGCCCAGGGACACCCACAGGCTGGCTCCAGGCCCTGGCTGGGTCTACTCTGTGGCTTGGCTCCATGCAGCTCCACGCGGCTTGGGCAGCAGCGGCGGGGGCGCCCGTTGGCAGCTGCACAAGCAGAGCCCCGGGGCCGGCCTGGCCGCGCTCATGCCCTGCATGAAATTGTCACACTTTCACATTTACTGGCCAAAGCAAGGAATAAGACTTGCCCAGTTTAGAGAGCTGAGGAAGTGAACTTGACCTCTTAACATTAACAGCTTGGAAGTCACACAGCAAAGAGCATGGCTACAGAATCAATGAACAGTTGCAGTCATTTTAATAACCAGTCCATCACACATAAAATGTTAGTTAACTGTAGGAAGCTGGTGAAATTTCTAGACCTCATGAAATCCTGTAATGATTATCATAAAAAACATTCCATATTCAGTTGATATATACCTTAATTGATTTCAAATCTTGGCTATTGTGAATAGTACTGCAATAAACATGCTGGTGCAGGTAAAATTTCATTTATGTGGATTCATAATCAATAGTGGGATTGCAGGATTATGTGGAAGCTTTATTTCTAGGTTTTCTAATTTTATTCGAATTATACGTTTCATGTAATTCTTATATACAGATTTGAGAAAGTAGTGATACTTACCTCTCCATCTTCCCTCCAACCCATGCTCCAACACTCTTCCTTTCCTCACACCCACTCATAATTTTTATAAAGATCTATTTTCACCTTACTTAATGATCATATAGTTAACCCTACAGTTAGTAAAAGAGTTCAACATATAGTATGAAAACAAAACAAAACAAAACAAAAACACTGTTCCTCATCAGAACAGACAAGAGCTGTAAACAATCATTGAATCTCAGAATGTCCAATTCACTCATAAAGATTACATTTACTCTATTAGCTACCTCATGTTGGGGAGGCTGAATCCGGAGAGGTCTAGAGGAAACTTCCTGAGCCTGCCTCGAATTTGAAAACCTGTCTTTAAGTTTCAAATCCCTGGTAGCAAACACCCCAGCCCTAGGATGCTTTTTCCTAATGATCATTAAGGTGGTATAATAGGAGTGGCTAAGACCCTTTTGCATCACATCACCCCACCCCTTGCCCGCATCCACTCTGTACCATCCACTCTGAACCTCAGCTATATATACCCCTCCCTTGTACAATAAAGTGAGATCCTGCTTTGACTGGGCTCCCCACTGCATCTGATTATCCTCTGGGGTTCTGGGAAGGCTGAGTGGCGGGTGGCGCACTTCCCCTCCTCAGCCAAGGCAAGCTGTGGGCAGCCTGCCTAATTTTCCAGCGGTGACGGTGACGAGGAAGAGTCACCACAACTGAAAACATATATCTTTTTCAGTTGGCTTATTTCACTAGGTTTGAGGGTTTCTAGTTGCATCCATCTTGTTGCAAAAGACAGGATTTCATTTTTTTAACATCTAAGTAGTACTCCATAGTGTATATATATGATAATTTCATTATCTAGTCAATCACTGATGGGCATCTGGGATGATTCCATATTTTAGCTATTGTAAATTGTGTTGCAATGAACATTGGGGTACAGATAACTATTTCAGACACTGATTGCTTTTTGTTTGGATTAATTCCTAGGAGTGGAATGGCTGGATCATATGGTAGGTAAAAAATTCAGAATACAGATTTCTGAGGTATCTCCATAGTGTTTTCACAGTGGCTGTGCCAGTTTGCATTCCTGACAACAGTGGATTGGGTTACTTTTTCCCCACATCCTTCCATCATTTGTTGTTTGATTATTTCTGTATGAGAGCCATTCTAACTGGAGTGTGGTGAAATCTCATTGTGGTTTTGATTTTCATTTACCTAATGGCTGGTGATCCTGAGCAATTTTTCATTTAACAGTTGGCAACTTGAATTTCTTCTCTTGAAATATACCTGTTCAAGTTCTTTGCCTATTTCTTAACTGGACTGTTTTTTTTTTTTTTTATTTTTTTGAGCTCATTATAGATTCTCGATGTTAACCCTTTATCAGTTTCATTGTTTGCAAATATTTGCTCCCATTTTGTTGGTTGCCTCTTCACTTTGCTGAGTGTTTCTATCTCAGTGCAGAAGCTTTAAGAGTTAAAGAAGTTCCATGCCAGAATCAAGTAGCAGAGATCAATTATGCATTTTCAATGTGCCATAAAATCTGGTCATATGTCATTGGGAAGGGAAGCTGAATAATATATAAGGCCTGATTGTGTTATGTATCTGGATATGGAAATCTTCTCGTCACCTCAGAACTCGATAGCGTGGCAACATGACAAAGCTGCATAGAGCTGGTTTTAATAAGATACTAAGATGGATAATTGTGGCTTGAGAGTAGCCTGTGATGAAGTAAGTTGAAGTGATAGAATTGCATTGATAGAGTATGGAACGGAGGATTCAGAAAGCTCTGGTATCTTGTAACACTACAATGTGAGGTTAAGAGGAAATCACCTGGCTCAATTTTTGAGAAGAGTACTTGGATACCTCCTTCACAAAAACAAGGAGGGATGTAAACATGTTGGGATGATACTGGCATTGCTTAGAGTTTCATGGGCTTAGTTTAACATTATTTAAACAGTTTCAAACATAAGTTTGAAATCAGAAATCATCCGGATACAGTTGACTTGAAATAAAACCAGAAGTAAAATTATCCAAATGATCAGCCAAGCCCCATACAGATGATGACGCCATCTTTCTTAATTAGACAGAATATAAGCATTAGACAAGACTTAGAAGACAGAGGAAAAAGCTAATGAAAACACATACCCTGCCTCTAATACTGGTTGTTTTACTTTCCAGAAAGAATGCATCTCTATCCTAAAGTTTTCAACTATACATATGGGATCAAATACTACAGCAGGTTGGACAGTATCACACCTATGTCCTTACAATTGTCTGAACTTTTCAGATAAATAGAGCAGAGAACCACTTGGCAAGAAAGTTAGTAAACCGACTACAGCAATTATTCAGACGAGTGATGAGGGTATAAGGTCTCCTTCAAGCACATTTTTAAGGTAATCCAGAAAGTTGGGAGTAAAAGACATTTAGATGCGATGATCAATATCACTTAGATACCTATTTTGTACTCCAGGTGAGGAAGGGAAAGTAAAATGTCTAAGAGGGCTCATTTTTATTGATGAAAGAGCTACAGATAAAATAAAAATGGTTTTATTTATATCCTATAGTCATGTTAGGGAAATACTAGAATCAAAATTATTCTCTGGTTTATTTTGCATTCTTATTTTATGAAATTTTCTCATTCCAAAAATGTTTAGGATCCCCTCTTTAAACACACTCAGTGGATGAGAGCAGCAATACAGGTATTATTCATCTGTAGGGTTTTTTCTTGAGCATAAGCATAGTGTCCAAATTCTTGAAGAGGGAGAAAGATTCTTAAGTATATTACCTGTAGTAGAAGCTTGGAATGAATCACCTTATTGAAAGTGCCCAGAAACATTGAAAAATAAAGTGTTTTTCTGTGACTACAGATGGCCAAAATGCAGTAATAAGGGAAGTGTATTGGTTTCTCACAACTGCCATAACCAAGTTTTAGTGACTGAGTGGCTTAAACAACAGAAGTTTGTGTTTCTATAGTTCTGAGGCTAGAAATCAGAGACCAATGAGTCAGGGGTGTTTGTCCCTTCTGACACCTTGCAAGTTTCAGTCTTATCCTCTGTCTTTATATGATTTCCCCCACCCTGTTTAGGTTGTATCCTAAATTATTCCTATAAAGATTCCAATCAAATCAGATCAGGGGCCATTGAAATCACTTCATTTCTATTTAAAGAAAAGTCAAATTTCAAATCTCAAATAGTCACATTCTGGGGTTCTGGGTGTTAGGATTTCAGCATATGAATGAGAGGATGGCACAGTTCAGGCTCAGATATCTTCAGGTACAGGAGCTTGGATATCCTCAGGAAACTTTTTACGACAGAAAAATGGTAGAGTCAGTCTGAGTCATGATTCTTTGCAATGTTGCCTCTTGGTAATCATTAATGCATAGGTTAAAGGGATCTGTCTGAAGAGTAGGATCAACTATTAATTACTTCCTAGTAAATGTTAACTGAAAATATTTATACCAATTAATTAGAAATAGTTTTTGTCTTTGCACACTAAATTCATAATTTCCCAACAATAAAAAAAAAAAAAGCAACAGCCATGTGACAAGCATTTTACCTAATAGTTAAGGTACCAGTGAACATACACATGCCCCACATTGGAGTGTTTGGATCCAATATTTGCCTCCAGCATCTGACTCCAGCTCACTAATGCAGACCTAGGAAGGCAGCAGTGATAGCTCAAGTAATTGAATTTCTGTCACCTACATGGAGGACCCAGATTATATTTCTCACCCTGGCTTTGGTTTCACCTTCGTCTTCATCCCCAATTCAGGTTCAGCCATTGTAGGCATTTGGGAAGTGAACCAGTGAATGGGAGCTCTCTCATTCTGTCTCCCTTTGTCTTTCTCTGTCTCTGTGTCTCTGTCTATATTTCTGACTCTCAAATAAATTAAAAAAAATTAAAAGTCCCTGTTTTCCCATAGTGTCCACCTCACTCCAACAGGCTTCCCTCTTGGTGTTCAGTCAGTCGTCACCGATCAGGGAGAACATATGGTATTTGTCCCTTTGGGACTGGCTTATTTCACTCAGCATGGACACTATGGGAAATGGTGGCTTGATCAGCATAGCCCTGACTGTTAATGAACAACTAAATACATTATCCCTCTTAGTAGTTTTTTTTATCTGTTCTACTTAATATGACTGGTTTAGATCTGTAATTGATGCACAGTTATTCTTAAGTGTTGAAAATTAACTGAAATGTGATCCCTGTTGAACATGGTGGTGGGAATGGGAGAGGGAAGAGATGTATAATTTGGGACATGCTCAGGCTGACTTGCCCCAAGTGGTGGAGTTGGAAGCATACCAGGGGATTCCAATTCAATCCCATCGAGGTGGCATGTACCAATGCCAGCTCACTGTTCCAGGTGATCAGTTTCAGTTCACAGTTGGTCATGGTGGAGGGACTGGGAGTCAAAGGGAGCACATAGACAAGTCTAGTACCTGCTAACGCTAACCGATGGAGTAAATAAAGGGGAGAGTGATCCAACATGGGAAGTGAGAATCTCAGCAGACTCATAGAATGGCAGATGTCCTAAATAGCACTCTGGCCTCAGAATCAGCCCTAAAGGCATTCGGAGCTGGCTGAAAAGCTCATGAGAGTATTTCAGGCATGGAAAGCCAAGACACTCTGGCAAAAGATCTCTGCGAGTGAGATCCCAGTGGAAAGAACAGGCCATCAAAGAAGGAGGTACCTTTCTCTGAAGGGAGGAGAGAACCTCCACTTTGACTATGAGCTTGTCTAAACAAGATAAGAATCAGAGAACTCAGAGGGCTTCCATAGCCTTGGAAACTCATGACTGGAGCATAGGGAGATTACTGATGCCATAGACAGGAGTGTCAATTGGTAAAGTCAACAACAGGAGTCACTGTGCACTTACTCCTCATGTAGGATCTCTATCCTTAATGTGCTGTACATTGAGATTTAATGCTATAACGAGTACTCAAACAATATATTTCACTTTGTGTTTCTATGGGGGTGCAAACTGTTGAAATCCTTACTTAATGTATACTAAACTGATCCTCTGTAAAAAAAAAAAAAAAAAAAAAAAATTATCAATTCCCAACTTGACTCTCACTGGGATTAAACATGACAATAGGTCTGCTCTGATTTCATCATCATTTTAAAAAATCATCTATTATTTTTCACTTTATGTTTCTGTGTGGGAGCAAACTGTTGAAATCCATACTTAATGTATACTAAGCTGATCTTCTGTATATTAAGATAATCGAAAATGAATCTTGATGTGAATGGAAGGGGAGAGGGAGTGGGAAAGGGGAGGGTTGTGGGTGGGAGGGACGGTACGGGGGGAAAGCCATTGTAATCCATAAGTCGTACTTTGGAAATTTATATGCATTAAATAAAAGTTTAAAAAAAAAAAAGTCCCTGTTTTTTCATATGCCTACCAAAATTTGGAAGTTTGCTAGATAATTGTTGAATTAGCATCCTAGAATTACAGAATTGTATGAGTCTTAATAGGAATTCAAATAATAACATAGATCCAACAGAGAGTGTACTTAGATATATGCATATTTTTTTACAAATGTGTTGCCATAATGTGTGGGATTTAGCCCAATTTTCCCAATTTACTATTCTCTGAGAACCACTGAGTGTTTCAGGAAATTTTGTTTGGACAGTTTCAAGAACTTTGAGGAGTTTGCTATTTCACCTTAATTTTAAAACATCATATTAGCTTGACACAGATTTGTGTCTGTTAACAAGAGATATGAGACTCCTGGATTGGAGACAAAAAATTTATCATTTTTTGCATAAAAGTGGCATGAGCTTCATGTTTGCTATCATCCTTTCTGTCTCTTAAATCCTTGGAGAGCCCTATGTGGGTACTTTACACACAGGGAAATTGTATAACAGCTGAAAAACAAATGTTTATGAACCTTTAATTATAGATTACAAATATACCTGCCAGATCTTTTCCCTAGAGGGAAATGTGAACAGAAAACAAATCTGCCCCGTAGTCCAGAGGGTGGCTCTATTCCTATTGTCTGAAGTTTTTACAACATAATAATTTAGAAAGATAATGACAAACAAATATTGTTAATGTCTCTCTTCACAAGATGTGCATTAATGCAAGGAAAGCATAGAAAATTGTCTCCCAATATAGAGAAGTTCAAATTAGTAAAAAGATGTCTTGAATCTGCCCATTAAAAGCTATGTATCAGCTAGTATTCAGCATTTTCAAGTAAATTACAGTCTAAAATAAAATAGTTCAGAAAGTGCATTTAAACCAGCATTATGGAAAAGTTATGTATGGATTTCAATAATGTTTGCACCAAAATGAACTTTCTTTTAATTCCATTTTTTCATGAACTTGTTGAGGTAGCTTTATATTTTATCTTTCAATTAATATATCTCCTTGGGACACACCTTTATGTAAAGCAACCAGATGTTTATATTTTGACATCTATATGTTCAGTCAATACATCACTTAATTGAACTACTGAACAGAAAAATATTTAGATAAGGCCAATGTGAAATATTTTTGTTTAAACAGTATTTTTATGTTTTACTTGAATGGTATAAGTCATCACTGAAGTACATTCCTCATTTTGTTTATTTAACAAAAAACAGTAATTGTAGTTAATTAGATATTTTGGAAAGAAAGCTACTATTTTCACTTCTTCTACATACACACAATTTAACTTCCTGTTGATTTCATAATAGGATATAAGCATACCACTCAATTAGATGATGTCAACAATTTTGTTCCCTACTTAATGCCAGGAAGATCAGCAATGCAATTGCTCTAATTTTGTTGACCAAAGCATCCAACTATTTGGGTGATGATGAATAAAACAATTTCTCACTACTGGATGAAATTACAGGAAGTTAAAAAATGTTTTTGTTTTTTGAGTTTTATAGTTTGCCTGTCTTGAGGGTCTTTATTATCTCTTCTTTAATAACAGGAAGAACATTTTAGTATCTACCTCTGGTAACATACATTTTAACTTTTCAAATTAAACATGACAATAGGTCTGATCTGATTTCATCACCATTTAAAAAATCATCTATTATTTTTCACTTTATGTTTCTGTGTGGGAGCAAACTGTTGAAATCCTTACTTAATGTACACTAAGCTGATCTTCTGTATATTAAGATAATCGAAAATGAATCTTGATGTGAATGGAAGGGGAGAGGGAGTGGGCAAGGGGAGGGTTGTGGATGGGAGGGATGGTATGGAGGGGAAGCCATTGTAATCCATAAGTCGTACTTTGGAAATTTATATTCATTAAATAAAAGTTAAAAAAAAAGAAAAAAAATTCTAAAAAGTAGCATTCATCATTTTCTTTAAATTCTAAAAATATTTTTAGCTGGTTGTATTTAACAGGCTCATTTGTGTTTGTGCATGTGTGTCTGTGTGTGTGTGTAGCTCCAGTTCAATGAGAACTTTTTATATGATGAGGGAGCCATATGTCCATATGTTATATGGATAAATACATATGTACATATAATCATTTAATGTGAAAGTAGTTCATTATGGATGTCATTTTGTTGTCTAAAGATAATTTTTAATATAGACTCCCAAATATTTCTTGTCAGCTCCTGTAACTTTATGATAATTTATAAATTATAGAAAGTATTGTTCTAGATATACCACATAATAACAAATTATAAGCTATTTTTCTTACTTACATCTAAATATCATACAAAAGAAAATGCTTTTAAATCTCCCAATGTAATTGAAAGTGCGATTTAGTTTTATATTATTATGAGTCAGTCTGATGCTATAACTTTGAACTAAATCTGCTGGGTTACCAAGAAGCAGAACTGTTGCCATCTTTATGAGTTTTATCACATAGATTTTATAACCTTAATATGATAATGGGTCATTCTCCACTCAACCACTGCCAAAGCATGACATTTTTACAATCCCCATTACCTCTGCTGTACACTTAGAGTTGATTTATAGGTACTGTTTTATGGCATGTTTGTCCTTAGAAGGCACTGAGCAATGAGATAAAGAATATTAATGTGATTAGCTTTCAGTATAAGTGAATATCTTAGTTTCCTTAGTCTGTAGATTCCAACACTAAAAGCAATCACAACTATAGCAAAGTATAAAACAAGAGAAACATCAATAATTTACTCAGAAATGTAAAAATATAAAGGTTAACAGAAAAAAGGGAAAAGTAGACTAGCTGCAAAATGTATTTTAAGAATGAAAATCTAAAAAAATTAAAATATAAAGTATACTAAACATAACACAAATAATATATATGTGTAACCATATATATTAGGAAATAATCTCTATATCTAACTTGAAAAGAGTTTAGAACAACTTTGGTGTCTAAGAAATGGGAGAGAATTTCAAAGAAATAGAAGATAAGAACAATTCAGTTATAAGAAATGAGTTGTTGGGGCCTGCACTGTGGTGCAGTGGGTTAACGCCTTGGCCTGAAGTGCCAGAATCCCATATGGCCGCCAGTTCTGGTTCCGGTTACTCCTCTTCCGATCCAGCTCTCTGCAGTGGCCTGAGAAAGTAGTGGAAGATGGCCCAAGTGCTTGGGCCCCTGCACCCACGTGGAAGACCAGGAAGAAGCTCCTGGCTCCTGGCTTCAGATTAGCACAGCTCTGGCCGTTGCGGCCATCTGGGGAGTGAACCATTGGATGGAAGACCTCTCTTTCTCTCTCTCTATCTCTGCCTCTCCTCTCTCTGTGTAACTCTAACTTTCAAATAAATAAATAAATCTTAAAAAAAATAAGTGAGTTGCATTTTAAAAATATTTTTGACTAATTAACACTCTTCCTTTTTCATCATTAGCTTTCCAAAGGACATTGCCTGGAATAAAGTCCAAATCAAGATTCTTTAATCCAAATCATGGCTGTTAAGCACAAGGCAATTATTCTATATTATAGAATAATTTCATATTACATTCATATTATATCAATACTATATATCAATATTAGAGGAATGAAAGTTTTGTTTATCTCACTCTTCTTATACCTAAATCAACCAGCCAGAGTTTGCATTATATTTTTCACCTTGTGGATTCTTTATATAAACTTTATATATCTTCTTCAATGTCTTAATATACATATTTGGTACAGAATATTTCTGGACAACATTTAGAGTTCCTAAGAGGATAAAAGAATATATGGTTTTATTTATGTATTTGAGAGGTAAGAGTTACAGAGAGAGGGAGAGACAGATGAAAGGTCTTCCCTCCACTGGTTCACTGCCCAAATGGCCACAATGGCTAGAGCTAGGCTAATCCAAAGGCAGGAGACAGGAGATTCTTCTGGGTCTCCCACTTGGTACAGGGGACCTAGTACTTGGGCAATCTTCTACTGCTTTCTAAGGCCATAGCAGACAGCTGGATAGGAAGAGGAGAAGCTAGGACTAGAACCAGCACCCATATGGGATGCTGGTGCCACAGGCTGTGGCTTACCCGACTACACCACAGCACCTGCCCCAGAATATGAGTGCATCATGTCACAGCAATTAATACATCAGATAAATGATGAGTCCCAATAAAAATGGAAATAAAGCAGATTACAATTAACTAATAAATGAATTCGGATTCCTTTTTGTTTTATGTTTGCTTGATTTTAAAGATTTACTTAATAATTTGAAAGTCCATTCTACCTACAGAGAGGAAGGCAGAAACAGATATATAGAGATCTTCCATCAAAGATCACTATTGGTGAGATCACTCACCAATGCGTTGCAATGCCAATGCTGGGCCACACCAAAGACAGGAGTCAGGAGTTTCTTCGAGGATAGCAGGGGCCCAAATACCTGGGTCATTTTCCACTGCTTTTCCCAGGCCATTAACAGGAAGCTGAACCATAAATAGAGCAGCTGGGACACCAACCAGTGACCATATATGATGCTGGTGTTGCAGGTATCAGCTTTACCTGCTACACAATGACACTGGCCCTGCTTTTCGTTTTAGTATGGGTTATATAAACATGTTGACCATGTCATCTTTGACTTCTTGTGCATTTCAGTGCCAAGAAGCTCAAAGGAGGTTTGAAATATAGAAATGCTATCAGGACTTAGAATTTATGATTTTCTGTGCCTTGATTTAGATCCCTATTTCATTTTTGCTTTTCCCACATATTTAAGCTTTATATATATAAAGTATATACAAGTACTTATTATATATATGCATAAAGTATATATAATGTATATATATCACAAATATTTTCAAATTATATTTTTAAATTGGTTTAACAAACATAAATAATTGTTCAGTAATCAAGCACTAATGAATAATGGATCTGTTGTTCCAGTTACATTTTACCCATAACAAGAGTGAAAATCACCAGGATAAAGATAAAGATTATGGAATATAGATTATTGGATTTTCCCATGTCATGGGAATCTGTTTAACTCATATTATCAATAATTCATAAAATAAAATAACTGTTAGTAACAATTTATAATGTATTAATTTTTTAATTTCCTAGAGTTTCTGTCTGTGATAAATATAAATTGGCTTTCATAAATATCATTGCTCTAGAAGTTAAAATTATTATTGCTAGGATTTGCAAATGAAACTCTTGGTTTAATACCTTTTAAAAATATATTAGTTTTATTTATTCAAAAGGCAGAGTGACACTGAGGGAAAGACATAAAGAGGTAGAGATCTTCCATTGGCTATTTCACTCCCTAGACAGCTGCAACAGCTGGGGCTGCACCAGGCCAAAACAAGGAACTCCATTCTTGTTTTTCACGTGGGTAGCAAGCGCCTGAGTAGAGCAGCTAGGACTGGAACTGACACTTCAATATAAGGCTACTGCCATTGCAGAAAGTGGCTATACCTGCTGCACCACAGTGCTGACCCCCTGTGCCTCTTTTTTGACATCCTGTGATTTAGTACTTCCTTTTACTGTCAAGTATTCTGCTTTGTATAATAAATTGCACGGCTATTTAATTTATAGCAAGCATTGAATATTCCTCATCTTCTTTCCATTTTTCTTGAAAACACATGCAAATTTTTGTTTAGTCTTCAATTCATTTTCAGAAAAAATAGCTTATATTATTGGTTTAAAGGTAATACTGAATATTCAAGATTCACCATTTTGGAAGTGAAATTTAATAAAAAAATTTAAATTCCCACATCAATCATCAGCATAGAGTCATCTGGGGGTGTTAATAACCAATCATGAAATTAAACTTTATATCTGTGGAACACCTCATGAATCTGCAATTAGAACATAGCCATCGAAACATTTTTTCCAGGTCTAGGAAATTTTTAGATTGTCTAATAAAATAATTCTAATTTGAACTAAACTCACTTGAAATATATGCATATAAGGTCTTACAATTAAATCTTACATTTACAGATTTATTTTTTTATTTGAAAGGCAGAGTTACAGAGAGGCAGAGGCAGAGAGAGGTCTTCCATGCGTTGGTTCACTCCCCAGATGGCCACAACAACCACAGTTGTGCCGATCCGAATCCAGGAGCTAGGAGCTTCTTTCAGGTCTCTCACGCGAGTGCAGGGGACCAAAGACTTGGGCCATCTTCTAATGCTTTCCCAGGCCATATCAGAGAGCTTGATCAGAAGTGGAGCAGTCAGGATTTGAACTGGTGCTCCTGTGGGATGCTGGCACTGCAGGTGGTGGCCTTACTTGCTACACCACAGAGCCATGCCCCAAAAATTAAATCTTACAATGACTAGTTTATCATGCATAGACATAAATTTATTTGGTGAAAATTAAAGCATAAGTTTTGTTACTATTAAATAGTTTTAGATGTAAAAAAGTGCAGAGTAATTTAATGAAATGCAGAATATTAATTGGCCCAGATAAACACATGTTGATATTCCCTCTTTCAAATAATATTTACATAATGTTTTCAAATACTGCCTAAAAATTTAAATATACTTGTATCCCTCCTTATGCTCAATTGTTCCTATCTTTCTTGACAATTCTTGCAGGTCCAACTTTGTATATTTAATACATTAAGTTATATGTACATATAATGTTTGCTTTCTTTGCTTCCTGTTTTTGTTTTAACATTTACTTGTGTTGCTTTAACATTTATGGTGTTCCATTGTTTTTACCATGATTCTTCTTCCCTTTTTACTGTCTGTACTGGTTTGCAAGTCATTCATTTTCCTTCTCTTCAATAAGTGGTCCTATTATTTTAACATCCATACCTTAGTCAAGGTTGGTGCCATCATACTAATTTATATGAGTATCTTGAATCAATTTAAATCTAAAGATTTATATCACATCATATTATGGCACCATATTGTTATATCCCTGACACTAGTTATTCCTGTTGACAGCCAATATTAATTTTGATCCCTCAGTATTTGTCAATTATTTTTATCCATCACTGTTTCTTTTAACTCAATTCTCTTGTTTCTTATTCTCTATGAACATTCGTTAGTTTCTGCTTTAGCAAGAATCTCAGAGTAAAACTCTGCTTATTTACCTGGAAATGTTTTCATTTTTCTTTCCCTTTGAATTGCAGTTTAACTTGGTATAGAATTCTAAATTTGCAATTTTTGTTTCAACATTTATAAAATGTCTTCCAATTTCAAGGGACCTAGCTTTTATTTTTAAGAGGTCTACTTTATGGTTTTTATTAGTTCAATCTACCATATAGGTAAGAATTATTTCTTTTTTTCTCTCTCCTTCCTTCATTCATTGGTTCATTGGTTTGTTCATTTGTTCGTTCTTTCCTTTTTTTCTTCCTTCTTTGTTTTTTTTTTTTTTTAAGATTTATTTTATTTGAAAGAGTTACAGAGAGAGGTAGAGACAGAGAGAGAGGTCTTCCATCCTCTCATTCATTCCTCACATGGCCACAATGGCTGGATCTGCACCGATCCGAAGCCAGGAGCCAGGAGCTTTTTCTGGGTCTCAAATGTGAGTGCAGGGCCCCAAGGACTTGGGCCATCTTCTACTGCTTTACCAGGCCATAGCAGAGAGCTGGATCTAAAGAGGAGCAACCAGGACTAGAATTGGAGCCCATATGGGACGCAGGCTCTTCAGGCCAGGGCTTTAAACCTCTGCACCACAGCACCGGCCCCTCCTTCCTTGTTTTTACAATGGCACCTCAGGGATGTTATATTCTTTGGTCAAAATGAATATCAATCACTTGATCAGAGTGGAAGATTACTCTGAATACTGACACATGCAGTCAGGGAATGACACATCTACCATGCAAATTAAAATAAAAAAATTCAAGCAAATCAACATGACAGCTGAATGCTTGAATAGCAGTATAATAGCATCTAACAGATTTCCACCTATTTAGCAACTAAATAGTAATAGCAGAATTATATGCAAAATTAAAAGTAGTACCTTACAACATCATATAACCTGAAGTTACTTGTGTGAATGAAGAGTCACACTAAAAACAAGAAAGCAGTAGCTAAAAGTAAATCCAGAATTAAGGGAACCTTAAAACATCAAGCTTGTTTATGTCCCCCAAAAACATGGGCTCTATCCAATTATGACAATTAATAACTAATGGACATATGGAAGATCACATGTTTTGTGCATGTCAATACAATGTACTATGATAAGTGCTTAAGAGTTGCTGTTCGTGACCACTGGTAGTGATTCAGAGTCATCCAAACAATTTTTATAATAATATAAGGGAATATAAATAATCATCTTTTCTACAATATTCTTCTATTCAGTTCTAAATTATTTTAGAAAGTACATTATTTTAGAAACTCTTTATTTAAAATTTAAGCTCCATGAGGGAAAATTCTGTGCTCCATCAGTGTTTGAATCTCAATGTCTACTTCTGTGCCTGAGACAAGGTACGTGATCCATCTATGTCTCGTTTTTAAAAAAATAACGATTGCACACATCTATGGGACACAATGTGATCTTTTAAAGATTTATTTTATTTTATTTGAAAGAGTTACAGAGAGGCAGAGGCAGAGAGACAGACAGAAAGGGGGCGGGGGGAGAGAGAGAGAGAGAGGTCTTTGTTCCACTGGTTCACTCCTCAGATGGCCACAACAGCTGGAGCCACGCCAATCAGAAGACAGGAGCCAGGAGAATTTTCTGGGTCTCCCACGTGGGTGCAGGGGCCCAACTACTTGGGCCATCTTCCACAGCTTTTTCAGGCCATAGCAGAGAGCTAGATCAGAAGTGGAGTTGCTGGGTCTTGAACCGGCACCCATATGGGATGCTGGCACTTCAGGCGGCAGATTTACCAGCTACCCCAAAGCACCAGCCCCAGTCTATGTTTCTTTAAATTCACTGAGCCCAGATTCCTTATCTTCTGTCACTACCACCTCCATGCTCTTGGAAAAGGAATGATGTCGATCATGCGATAATACTTAAGGCTTGGAGGAGTAATAGGAAAACATATTAGTAATCACAAGACAAATGCTGCCTACATATATCACTGGTTTGTAAGTTTTTATTAAATAAATAAACATGAGATATAGAGTCTAAAGACATGGAAATAATTCTAGTCAATTCGCTTTATATTCTAAACTCAAACTTTTCTCATTTTTAATAGAGGTGATAATAATGCTTCCTCTATGTTAACCCTAGTTATTGAGGGAAATACTTTGTAAATTATGATATTCTTGTCAAGTGTTAAGTTAGATTTGTCATACAGTTTGCCAATGTTATTTATTTCAGGACTATTAGCATTTCAAAAACAGGACGTCCGTAACAGACACTGTTAAACTCAATGCAACAAATCACCAGACATTTATGGAGAGACATACAATCTGCGTCTACTTCCATATGGCCAATATTGCGATTATAATATGACATAATTGGTCTTGTCACACTCCTGCTTAAAACTTGCTTTAAAAATGGTTCTACTCTCCTACGGGTATTTGTAAGCCCTGCTATAAAGCAGGTTCTCTCAGGCAGTGATCCTCATACATTCAGATTTACTGATTCTCCAAACATGTTTTCATTCCTGTCATGTTCTATTTCAGTGATTCCAGGCAATATTTCTGTCCTTGTTTTCTGTCCTTCAATCCTAAGTCCTCTTTGCTTGTGATTTCAGAGTCTTTCCCTAAAGAATCCAAGTTTTCTTTTTTTATATTTCTATGCTTCTTTTTTTGTCTAACTGATGAAAAAGTGCCTATCTCTGCAGCCTTATATCCTATGTCATCAACCCTATGCAATCCACTACCTGTTTCTCAGGCAGGCATTTGCTGATGCTTTTCTGTTCACACTGCAAATTCCACATGCCAATGTAAGAGTACTGGGTCACAGAAACATCACAGAAAAATGATTTTTGTATCAGATTGTCCAAGTATTAAAATAGACCCTGGGGCCAGCACTGTGGTGCAGCTGGTTAAAGCGCTGGCATCCCATATGGGCACCGGTTCAAGTCCCTGCTGCTCCACTTCTGATCCAGCTTTATGCTATGGCCTGAAAAAGCAGCAGCAGATGGTAAGTCCTTGGGCCGCTGCACCCAAGTGGGAGACCTGGAAGAGCCTCCTGGTTCCTGATTTTGTATCAGCTCAGTTCTAGCCATTGTGGCCATTTGGGGAGTGAACCAGCAGATGGAAGACCTCTCTCTATCTCTGTAGTTCTTTCAAACACACAAATCTATTTAAAAAAAAAAAAAGATCCAAATGAGGAGACTGTTTCTCTTGCATTTAGCTCTTGACTTCTTTTTCTTTCTTTTTAAATTTATTTTGTCTGTGTTTCTTTTGAACTTTTACACACACACACACACACACACACACGTGCACACACACATGCAATGCTAATTGAGCCATATTGTCAGTATTTCTTTTACCTTCTCTCTATCAGTGTTTAACATACTTCCACAGGAGAATGTCTAATATATAGGGCTCGTTCATGTGCAACAGCAAAATAAAGCATTTAACCCCCTTTAAAGTCACTTAAAATATTTAAATTCAACAAGAGAGTATTGATAGCATAATATGAAACTATGTATTTCATGGTTGTTTCAACTAGGGAAATTTATTCCACCCTGTAAGCTTTGATTTCTACCTCTGAAAAAATACAGACATGAAAACATCCATATTTCTTAAATTTACAGACTCAATGAGATCCAAATCAAATACCAAGGACATTCTTCTCAGATCTAGAAAAAATGATTCTAAAATTCACATGGAAACGCAAGAGCAATTGAATATCTAAAACAATATTACCCAATTAAAAACAAAGCCAGAGGCATCACAATACCAGATTTCAAGACATATTACAGGGTTATTTTAACCAAAATATCCTGGTTCTGGCACAAAAATACACACGTAAATCAATGGAACAGAAAATAAATGCCAGAAATTAATCCACACATTTACAACCAACTGATATTTGACAAATGAGCTAAAATTATTCCTTGGAAGAAGGAAAGTCTCTTCAACAAGTGGTGTTGGGAAAACTGG
The DNA here is from genome assembly GCF_964237555.1 of Oryctolagus cuniculus. Taxonomy (NCBI): domain Eukaryota; kingdom Metazoa; phylum Chordata; class Mammalia; order Lagomorpha; family Leporidae; genus Oryctolagus; species Oryctolagus cuniculus. The sequence continues at coordinate 193,958,426 of NC_091432.1, read as the reverse complement.
ATCTCCACATGCAGAAATACGAAATAAGACCCCCTATCTTACACTCTATACAAAGGGCAGCTCACAGTGAATCAAGAATCTAAACCTAAGATTTAAATCTTCAAATTACTAGAATAAAACAGAGAAAGTGATGCAAGACATTGATCCCAGAAACACAGGCAATAAAAGCAAAAAATAGACAAATGGAATTACATCAAACTAAGACATTTCTGCATAGCAAAGGAAACACTCAACAAAATGAAGAGGCAACTGAAGGAATGGGACAAAATATTTGCAAACTAATACAGGTGATAAGGGATTAGTATCCAAAATACACAAGGAGCTCAAAAAGCTCAACAATTACAAAGCAAACAATAACGATGAGAAATTAGAAAAGAACATTTTTCAAAGGACAAAATACAGAAAGCCTTCAAACACATGAAAAATGCTCAGTATCACTGGTTATCAGAGATATGCAAATAAAAATCACAAGGAGGTGTTACCCCTGTTAGAATGGCTACCATCCAAAAATCAAAAAATATCAAAGGCTGGGAAGGATGTTGAGAAGGTACCTTAATATGCTATTTGTGAGAATTAAACTAGCACAACTATTATGGAAACAGAATGGGTATTGCTCAGAAATCTAAAAATATATCTACCACATGACCCAGTCATCCTACTCCTGGGAATATAGGCAAAAGAAATGAAGTCAGGACATGAAAGTGATACTTTGAATTCTGTTTATAGCAGTTTGATTCACAATAGCTAAGATATGGAATCAATGCAGATGTCCATCAACTGACTAATGTATAAAAAATGTGGTATAGATATACATGATGGAATAATATTCAGCAATAAAAAGGACAAATTTCTGTCTTTTACAACAAAATGGATGGAACTGTAGATTATGCTTAGTGCTATAACCCAGACCCAAAATGGTGAATATCACATTATCTCTGATTTGTAGTACTTAACATACACAGTTTAAATATTTTAATGTATGTGAGTAAAATTGAGAAAAAAGAATTGACCCATTATTTATAAAATAGCTAATACATGATTTGCCTTATGTTTTGTTTCCCCATCTATTCCATTTTATTACAATTATTTGAACATGAGTTTTTCTTCTATTGCTTTATTTTGAGTTATTAGGGAAGAGAACAGGACATATTTATTCATTTGTTTTATACCAGGTGTCTACATGATAGTTAGCATGAATAATATAGCACAAATAATGTAATAATTTTGAATAATTTTATCATTTATAGTAGAGTTATCTCTTTTCCTTTACATAACAAAGTTTTTTTTTTCAGAGAAAATATTAGATTTAGACATATGCTCCCTTTAGACATGTGTTCCCAAAATAAACTTAAAACGTCTTTCTTGTGAAGAATTTTAACCTTCAATTCTTCTGTCCTACTTTGCAATGAAAAGACATTTCAAATAATCCTTCCACACCACACCCAAACACACAGAGATTTCCTTTCACTGTCATTGATTAGACATTTATTATATGCACATTATTTTTTAAAAAAGATTTATTTTATTTATTTGAAAGACAGAGTTGCAGAGAGAGGTAGAGACAGAGAGAGAGGTCTTCCATCTGCTGGTTCACTCCCCAGAAGGCCACAATGGTCGGAGCTGCACATATCCAAAGCCAGGAGCCAGGAGTCTCCTCCAGGTCTTCCACATGGGTACAGGGGCCCAAGGACTTGGGCCATCTTCTACTGCTTTCCCAGGCCATAGCAGAGAGCTAAATTGGAAGAGGAGTAGTCAGGACTAGAACTGGCACCCACGTGGGATGCCGGCGCTTCAGGCCAGGGCTTTAACCCGCTGCGCCACAGAGCTGACCCCTATATGCTCATTCTTAAACCCTTAACTTCATGGGCCAACACATGACCATGAGGAAGACAGGATTATCCAAATCTAACAACTGGGAAGAAGGCATTACTGAAAAGAAGGAGGGACATTTAAAAGTGTTGCTATAAATCTGTGTGTGGGTTTTTTTTTTTTTTTTTTTTTTTTTTTCAGGCAGAGTAGACAGTGAGAGAGAGAGAAAGGTCTTCCTTTGCTGTTGGTTCACCCTCCAATGGCCGCCGTGGCCAGCACACTGCAGCTGGTGCACTGCGCTGATCCGATGGCAGGAGCCAGGTGCTTATCCTGGTCTCCCATGGGGTGCAGGGCCCAAGCACTTGGGCCATCCTCCACTGCACTCCCTGGCCACAGCAGAGAGCTGGCCTGGAAGAGGGGCAACCAGGACAGAACTGATGCCCCAACAGGGACAAGAACCCAGTGTGCCAGCGCTGCAAGGTGGAGGATTAGCCTAGTGAGCCACGGCGCCAGCCTACAAATCTGCTTTGTATTTCACCTTTTCCTTTGAATAATCACATCTCTCCTTGTATCTTCAAAGACTAAATATTTGCGTGTGTTCAGGAGATTTCAAAATAATTTTCCAGTGTCTTAATCTTTAATTACAAATCTGAATTTCTGATTTGCATATTTAGTATTCTTATTATAACTTTCCAGTATATCCAAAACTGGACTTATATTTAGTTTAGAGTTGTACTTTCTCAGAGTTTACACCTTGCTATGAGATTTACTCTTTGGACTCAATTTCATCCCACTCTCCCTGGGTAATCAATTAGTCATATAATATGTATTTTGTACTTAATCCACATATACCGGCTCTCTGTGTCTGTGGTTGCCACATCCATGGATTCAGTCAACTCAATAAAAAAAATACTTGAAAATGTACTGTCTGTTCTTTTTTTATGTTCATCATTCCCTAAATAATATATTATCACAAGTACTTACATGTCATTTACATTGTATTAGATATTATAAGTAATGTGGGAGTGCAGCGAAGTGGACAAAATGGTAGTAAGCAACAGGACATTCCGAGTCACATGGGGCAAACTAGTAAATAAGGAGAGGGGATAGAAGCTGGCACCAGAGTCCTGAGAAATTCATGCAGAAAAGCCCAGGAGTCCAACAGAGACTGGGCAGGTCCATGCTGAGGAAGCAAGAAAGAAAGCAAAGTGGCGGGGGCTCAGTGGAGGCAAAGTGAAGGCGCAGTGGAGATGTCCAAAGAGGAGATTGGTGTCACCCACCCAGAGAACCAGGTGAGAAATCCTCTGCTGCAGGCAGCGGAGGGTGGGGAAGCCTGGTGAACTGTGCTTGAAGCTCGTAGTAGGAAGAAAGAGAAAGTATAAGGGAACATTGTCACTCCCTCGCCCGCAAAGGAACGACACTGTTCGCAGCTTATCAGTCTTCAGTAGACTTTTAATAAGAAAATAACAGTGACAGAGAAAGAATGAAGGGAGGAGAGTGGACAGAAAAGCCCCCTCCTTCCTCAGCACACAGCTTATATACAAAATCCGGCCAATTGCAAGCGGGCTCAAGTCCATGCACGGAACACTCCAATCCGCTGTCTGTTCACGCAGTATGCACGCGTCCTTGGGCCAATCAGATGTCACTCAGCAGGCAGGCTCACTGCGCGGTCCTCGGCACCATCTTGTTGTTTACGAGACAGGCTCAGTGCCTCTGGAAATTCCCGACCGTGGGAAAGCATTGCCCTAACCGAAACTAGCAACATTTGCCTTGTGATAAAGACACAGCAACAGCTATCAGACCGACCTTGACGTGGGGGCTCCATGGCTGCGCATCCCATGGAGCCCCACAGAACATATGGAGAGGTCAGGCACACCCTTGTCCATCTTTGTCTCCCCACTGTCACCAACAGGACCTGCAAAAGCTGGAGAGAAGCCATATTGATCGTGTACATTATCAAATGTAAGCAGGGGCTATGGCATTTGCCTCCCATGAGCACGTCCATCAATTGTGAGGGCCAAATCACAATACCTCCCACCCAGGAAAGAGGATCAAAACATTTCAGAGTAATTTCCTACACAACCATGCAAGTTGTACAACAAGGAGAAGTACTAAACATCAAAAACTCAAGCTTGCTTCACATACCAGTGAGAAGTGAGCCCAGCTCTAGGAAGTGGGAAATCTGTAGAAGTGTAATTGACACTATGAGAAACACTGATTGAACAGCCCTTGTCTTGATTGTTGAGGAATAATTTTATTATTTTAATTTTTTTTGCTATTTTCTTTTTCTATTTAATACCATTGATTTAACTCTTTACTTAACACAGAAATATTCATATGTTCATCAGGCTTCCCCACCCTCCGCTGTCTGCAGCAGAAGATTTCTCACCTGGTTCTCCGGGTGGGTGACACCAATCTCCTCTTTGGGCGTCTCCACTGCGCCTTCACTTTGCCTCCACTGAGCCCCCGCCACTTTGCTTTCTTTCTTGCTTCCTCAGCATGGACCTGCCCAGTCTCTGTTGGACTCCTGGGCTTTTTCTATTTAAATCCAAACTGAAAATAGATCTCAATAAAAAAAAAAAAATAGTGGGAATAGGAGAGGGAAGAGATGTACAACTCAGCACACATCCCCATGGACTTACCACTAAGGGTCCAGTTAAAAATTTGCCATGGGACTCCAAATCCCATTAAGCTGGGTGGTATCAATGCCTTCTTACATGTTAAAGTGATCATATTAAGTGTGTACTTGGTCATAGAGATAGGATTAAGTGTCAAAGGGATCACATAAATAAGACCAGTGTCTGGTAATAACAAACAAATTAAAAAGGAGAGAATGTTCCAACATGGGAAACAGTCCACACAGGAGACTCATAGAATGACAAATGCCCTAAACAGCACTCTGACCTCAGATTTAGTCCTTAAGGTATTCATATCTTTGAAAATCTAATGAGAACATTTCAGGCATGGAAAGTGAAGACACTGTGGCACAAAATGTTCTACATGAAGTATATCTTTCAGTGAGACCCCAATGGAATGTAGGGGCCATCAAAGAAGGATGCATTTTTCTCTGAAGAGAGTAGAGAACTTCCTCTTTGCTTACGGTCCTGTCTAAATACTGATGGAGTTTGTGGTCTCAAAAGGCTTCCATAGCCTTGGCAGCTCATGGCAAGAGCCTTGGTTGATCACTGACCTCATAAATAAGAGTGTTGATTGTTAAATTAACAACAGAAGTCACTGTGCACTTATTCCCCATCTAGGACCTCTGTCCTTAATGAGTTGTACTATGAGAATTAACTGCAAAACTTGTTCTCGAGCAGTATTTTATACATTGTGTATGTGTGGGGTGGTGCAAACTGTTAAAATCTTTACTTAGTACAGAGCTGACCTTCTGTATATGAATTTAATTAAAAATGAATCTCAATGAAGAATGGGATGGGAGAGGGAGTAGGAAGTGGGATGAGAGTGGGGATTGGAGGGTGGGTAATGGAGGGAAAAATAACTATATTCCTAAAGTTGTGCCTGTGAAATTTGCATGCATCAAATAAAAGCTTTAAAAAATAAGTAATGTGGATGTGAGTTAAAGTATATGGAAGGACTGCATAGGTTATATGCAAATACTATAGCATCTTCTACAAGAGCCTTGTGTACCCTAAGTTTTTAGTATTCACAAGATTACTTGCAGTCATGAAATCAATTCCCCACAGAAAACAAGGAATGAGGATTATTTAGACTCTGCCCTGATGCACATATCACCGACTTTGTGTCAGATCTTCATCATTTTGTGTTTCCATTTTTTATTTATTTGTATTTTTTTATTTATTTGAGAGACACACAGAGAGAAACAGAGACGGACAGAGAACTCCTACCCACTGATTCCCTCCTTAAATAACTACTGCAAGCAAAACTGAGGCTTGTGAAGCCGAGAGTCCAGAGTCAACTAGGTATCTAAAATGAGTAATAGGAACCCAGGCATTTGAACCATCTCTTGCTGCCTTCGAGTGTGTACATTATCAGGATGCTGGATTAGCTAAAGAGTCAGAGCTCAAACCCAGGTACGTCAAAATTGGTTCCAGGCATTCCAAATGACATCTTAATAGCTAGGCCAAAGAACTACCCCAGGCCCGCATCATTTCCTGCTTGAATTTCATAGTCATCCTTTCACCAAGTTCCCTCCCTACATATAAATACAGAATTAACTCCTTCTTCTCATATTCTTTGCTGCAGTGTTCCCCTGTTGGATGTACCCTGTGTTCTGGTTATATTTATTATTTTGGATTTCCTGGGGGTCTTCCTCCCTTCATCAAATTAGGCCTTTCACACAATTTTTCCACTGTTTGGCCTATTTTACATTCTAATTCACATTCTCTGCTGGGAAGATTTTTAACTGTCTTTCAAAACTCAGTATTCATGCCACCCATCTCTCATGTTTCCTCTTACCTTTGGGGAGATTAGTTTTTTGTCCCCATGTCTTCAGAGTAAATAATACATACATCTACCATGGAACTTATCAAAAGACATCATCATGGTTTATTTAGGTTTCCTTCTCCCTCTCTCAGGGTTATGGTTCTGCTATTCTTTGAGGTTGTGGTATACATGGACTATGTAATGTTCAATTTTTTCTCCCCAACAGAGTGCATAGCATTAAATATGGTAAGCTCAAAATCAATGTCTGAAATTAGTTTTGAATGCATGGGCATGACACATGCCTGCACTCCTCTTTCAAAGGTATTCCAATGTGGACAAATAATGAAGCTCTTGAAAAATCTGCATGAGTTTAAAAATAAGAATATTTTCAGATATTATTTTCTTAGTTTTCCAACAGAACATCCCTTTCTATATTCTTTGTAGTCATTTTCAGACAGATTTTTATCAATGTCAGCTTTACCTACATTAATTTTTCAACTGTTAATAGTTCTGTTAGTCAATTTTCTATGTGAATACATCTGAAATATTTAATACCCTTTAAGTAATACTCAATTTCAGTATTGAGTCCTATTAATATAAGAAATAAAACAGGAAAAACAATTCTTTGGAGTTTTATGTATAAAATTATATTCTTTTCTGCTGAGTTAAGGCTCCATTCTACTGTCAAATAGCGCAAAATGTTTCATAAGCACACAGAGAGAAATTTATATTCTGCCACAAAGGAAGCTACCCATCTATTGCACACAGGCCATTTTGCTGGGCACCAGTGTCTGTGCCTGAAACATGCACTGTGGACTGCTATTGCTGCTGCTTCTGATTTTGTTGTCATTGATGTTCAGCACCAACTCCAATGGCTTTGTTGAATGTGTAACTATACGCTTTATAGTCAGCTTGGTTTATCAACCTTGGCCAGGAAAATTGAGAATGTCATGGTTACAGGAAACAATTGCTTTGTGGAATAACAGGCCTTCTTATGTGGCACTGTGTATTCCAGAACACCATCCTGATTTCTGGATAACACTGAGCTTCTTTCTTTTTCTTTTTTTTTTTTTTCCCACTGAGACTCCAGCTGAGGGCCGATAAACTAACAGGCATCAATGAATCTAGGTCCTGATCCAGGCGGCACATAATCTGAATGTTTGGTGAGCACAAAGATCTATGCTGTGGGGCACTACTAGCTTTCAGGAGACACTGTTCTGCTGTGCAGATCTTCTAGGTGCTAAGGAGATAACATGCTTGAGAATTCTACACCTGAAGTGATACTGTATTCCATAGGCATGTACTAAAACTAGTAATAAAGGCTTAAATGTCATTAGTAGTGTTTCCTTGGGCTGAAATGTCAAGCAGTTCTAGGAATAGCATATCATCTTCTCCTGCTCTGCTTCTTCCCCTCACAATCTATACGCAGATGTAAGGTATTACAAGATTGTGCCATGAGGTATATTTTTAAACATTACATTGGAATAAGGTTCACTCCATCTTCTATTGATTAGGAGAGCATTTGCTAAATGTCAGATAAATTATTGAGGGAATATGGCATATCGTAGCTATGTTATAAACATTCAATATGCACAACACACACTACTATCAAATCGTCTGTGAAATGCCCCACAGGGGAATGGCAAATTCTTTGTGTAATCCATTGCACGTCATGCCTATTTTATCACAGGGTGCTCTTTGTGTGTGTGTGTGTTATAAACATTGATCTAATTTGTGTCCTGCAGAAACAGTGAACTGTGGTTTTCTTACGGGGCCTAGTTGTCTTCTTGACAATTTGCTCTACTAAGACTAATCAGTCACAGGAACAGAATCAATTTCTTGTAAGACTTCTGAGAGTTATATCCCACAAGGTCATTATAAGTTATTTATCAAGCAATGTTAAAACATAAGGACTTAGACTGAAAATTTGTGCCATTTTATGAATGTATACTCTCTTTCTAGACATGTGCGTATATGCATGTACATGTATACATACATGTACACATAAACACAATTTTGTTATGGCATGTGTATTCACATACAAGAATACATACATATATTTTACATGTCAAATGTTTAAATGCACACATAATTTTTGCTATTTGAAAAATCACATAAAATAAAACAGTTTATTCAGTAGCTAATTATTGTTGTCATCACATATATTGAGGAAAGGTAAAAGAAAATCACTATTTTAACAGGAGTTCTTTTTTTTAATCAAAGCCACACAAATGACAAAGTGTACCACTCCATCAAGTCCTTCAACCTTTGATGTTTTCTTTTCCTTGCCACCTGGGCGTCACATTTTTGGTTAGGTTGCACTTTCCATCATTGAGAGAGAATAGTCCCTTTGATTTTATGCCATTTTGGAAGGCTTAGAGTGCAGACTTTCCACAGATGTCTACTTATAAGGTGCATCTGTCTCCACAGCTCATTCTGCCAGCTGGCCATGGGTAAGCTAGCTGGCAGTATGCATAGTCTCAGGCTTCTGGCCAGCAAGCTTGAGCCTCAGGGCACTGGCTTCTAAGTCTTGTGATTCATATCCCTTAGGACACTGGGGAAACATGGGAAAATTCTAGAAATATGGGCTACCAGGAAGTTAATTCACATTATAGAATATCAAGAAATATAGCATGTTTAACATGAATATTGGCACATTCATAGGGAGCTATTTTAAAATGGCTAATTCAGACTGATTGTTCTAAGATAGTTGTGCCTGTGTGACACTTTAGTACAGACTGCCTCTTGCCACAATTTAGAAGAAAATGTCAAATGCATATGATAAACAGGGAACACAGAGAAAAAACAAGCTTCCAGTGCCAGCCAGGCATGGACAGGTGGTGTTTCTCCAGGGAGATTTCAGGGTAAGCTTCATTGGAATGTTTGGCTCAGCATTCTTAGGTTTGAGCCCTGCCTTATCTTCTGTTTTGCTGAAGAGCCAGAAACTACTGAACTGGAATAAAGCCCAAGGTTACCTTGACCACTCCATTGGCAGAGTCATTCTATAAACTATTTCAGGTGGATGGATATTTATATTTCACCCCATGCTTCCAGGCAGAAAATATCTATTCTTTTGCTCTCTTCTTAGTGAATGTTGGCTACAGGTAGTGTTTAAGAAACCTTACCTTCCTCTGTATTTCATAGGCATATGCAGACAGTGACTGGATAAAGTTTGGATAAAGCATGGGCACTGCGGCATAGTGGGTTAAGCAGCCAGCTTCAGCACTGGCATCACATCTGGCTGCTGGTTCTGGTCCCAGCTGCTTCACTTCCAATCCAGCTCCTTGCTAATGTGCCTCGCAAAGCAGCGGAGGATGGCCCCAGTGTTTGGTCCCCTGTTCCCATTCATGAAACTTGGACGAAGCTCCCAACTGTTGACTTCCGTCTGGCTCAGCCATGTCAATTACAGCTATCTGGGGAGTGAACCAGCAGATTGAAAATGTCTCTCTCTCTCTCTCTGCTTCTAACTCTCTATCATAACTCCATTTTTCAAATAAACAAATGAATCTAAATATATATATATATGTATATATATAGTTGAATTTTATGCCCTTCTTTGGGATATAAAAAAGACAGCTGCTTGCTAGGCAGTGGTATAAGAGGTTGAATGAAGAAACTGAACAGAAAATTTCAAGATTTAAACTCTTGCTTCTACTCTTAATTTTCTGACCCATTTTCAAACATTTTAAAGTCTACACTAATATAAGACTAGCAACTGTACTTTTTCCTTTGAAGAATTATTAAGCATAACATGTATGTAAATAGCATAAGCAAAACCATGGCTTTGGCCCAGCAGTATATGTTTTTGACACAGACACAAATTACCTTTAATCCTCTGTATTCTCTCATTTGGCTCACATAGTCCTAATTGCTCAGGCTTCCTTATAGCCAAGAGGTGGTTTTCTATTTATTCTCCTCCCACTTAGTGAAGATTCTTAATTTCAATGGACAGATTTATATTGTTGGATATTCCCTTGCAGTTTAGTTTTCCCCTGTCTCTGGGATGAGAGAAGACAGACTTCATTATTAGACATTGACAATAGATAATCACATCTTTGGGCAAGATCCACAGACAGATCTAGAAATATCTAAAAGCTTGAATGGTAGAAACTTGAAGCTGAAAGAATTTTGAATATTTCCTTAACTTTGAATTAAAATTTGTTGCATTTTTTAATGTATAGGTACTTGGACTCAAATATTCATCAACCTTTCTGGACTTCTTTGATGATGAGATGTGGTAATGCTTTTGTCAAGCATTTTTGTACAATGTAATTTTTCTTCTTTTTGACAGGCAGAGTTAGATAGTGAGAGAGAGAGAGAGAGACAGAGAGAAAGGTCCTCCCTCCAAATGTTTGCTATGGCCGGTGCGCTGCACCCATCCGAAGCCAGGAGCCAGGCACTTCCTCCTGGTCTCCCATGCGGGTGCAGGGCCCAAGGACTTGGGCCATCCGCCACTGCTTTCCTGGGTCCCAGGAGAGAGCTGGAATGGAAGAGGAGCAACCGGGACTAGAACCCTGGAGTGCCAGCGCCGCAGGCAGAAGATTAGCCTAGTGAGCTGCGGTGCCGGCCTACAATGTAATTTTTGTATAAAACTGAGATCTATATTTTATTTACATGAGAGACCACCAGGAGGAAACTGTGCTATCATCTTTTTAGTATTTCAAATTTTTTTTTAAACTTTTATTTAATGAATATAAATTTCCAAAGTACGGCTTATGGATTACAATGGGTTCCTCCCAATAACGTCCCTCCCACCCACAACCCTCCCCTTTCCCACTCCCTCTCCCCTTCCATTCACATCAAGAAACATTTCCGATTCTCTTTATATTATATACAGAAGATCAGTTTAGCATACATTAAGTAAAGATTTCAACAGTTTGCTCCCACACAGAAACATAAAGTGGAAAATACTGTTTGAGTACTAGTTATAGCATTAAATCTCAATGTATAGCACACTAAGGACAAAGATCCTACATGGGGAGTAAGTGCACAGTGACTCCTGTTGTTGACTTAACAATTTTACACTCTTCTTTATGGCCTCAGTAATCACCCTAGGCTCTTGTCATGAGCTGCCAAGGCTGTGGAAGTGCCCTGAGTTCACTGACTCTGATCATATTTAGACAAGGCCATGGTCAAAGTGGAAGTTCTCTCCTCCCTTCAGAGAAAGGTACCTCCTTTTTGATGGCCCCGTTCTTTCCACTGGGATCTCACTTGCGGAGATCTTTCATTTAGGGTTTTTTTTTTTTTTTTTTTCCCCAGAGTGTCTTGGCTTTCCATGCCTGAAATACTCTCATGGGCTGTTCAGCCAGATCCGCATGCCTTAAGGGCTGATTCTGAGGCCAGAGTGCTGTTTAGGACATCTGTCATTCTATGGGTCTGCTGTGTATCCCATTTCCCATGTTGGATCGTTCTCTCCCTTTTTTATTCTATCAGCTAGTATTTGCAGACACAAGCCTTGTTTATGTGCTCCCTTTGGCTCTTAGTCCTATCATTATCATCAATTGTGAACAGAAATTGATCACTGGAACAAGTGAGATGGCATTGGTACATGCCACCTCGATGGGATTGAATTGGAATCCCCTGGTATGTTTCTAACTACCGTTTGAGGTAAGTCAGCTTGAGCATGTCCCAAACTGCACATCTCTTCCCTCTCTTATTCCCACTCTTATATTTAACAGCAATCACTTTTCAATTAAGTTTCAACACTTAAGAAGAATTGTGTATTGATTACAGTATTCAACCAAAAGTATTAAGTAGAACAAACAAAAAAAGATACTAAGAGGGATAACATATCAAGTTGCTCATCAACAGTCAGGGTGAGGGCTGATCAAGTCACCGTTTCTCAGTGTTCATTTCACTTTAACAGGTTTCCTTTTTGGTGCTCAGTTAGTTGTCACCTATCAAGGAGAACAAGTGGTAATTTTCCCTTTGGGATTGGCTTATTTCACTCAGCATAATGCTTTCCAGATTCCTAACAGGAATCACTTTTCAGTTAAAATTTAAACCCCTAAGAATAATTGTGTGTTAATTACAGTGTTCAACCAATGGTATTAGAACAAAAAAAATACTAAAATGTATAAAGTATTACATTGTGCATCAACCGTCAGGACAAGAGCTGATCAAGTCACTGTTTCTCATAGTGTCCATTTCATTTCAACAAGTTTCCCCTTTGGTGCTCAGTTAGTTGTCGCCGATCAGGGAGAACATATGATAGTATTTCAACTTTAATAGAGAATACAACCTTGTCATAAGCAATAAGATCTTTCTTATTTGTTCTTATTGTTCTACTTGTTTCTTATTTGTTCTAAAGAACAAAATTGAACATTCATGAAGGACTGTCAATCTGGAAAAGATGTTGGAGACAGACCTATTTCTTTCTGTCCCTCCTTATTCTTATCTTATAAGTGCAACTATGTATGCTCAAAATAACACAAAATAACCAAAGGAGAACTCTGAAAGCTGTAACAATCAAGAAAACTGATTTGGTATATAGGACTAGAAGCACAGAGCAACAGCAATCTTATATACCCAGACCCAGCAGTGACAAGTAAGGTTATATAATTCATTAATGTATGCTGACATACTAGAAAGGAATACCATACCCTATAGGAAGGTAGTCCAGATAGATGCATTCTCTCCTTGGATGGAACAAGATGCTGTCTTGTCAACATCAGGCAAACTAATATAAACTGAAAAGAGGCTTAGAATGGGGATTTGCCAAAGAGAAATGGCCTGGGGAATTACTCTTTTCCTCACCAGGCTTGAGGAATCTGTTTTCTGCTGAGATATACAGAGGTAGATGGATGAATGGGGCAGGCAAGAGGTACTCAGTCACAGCAATTGTCTCAGCACAGAAAAACTCTGTCCCAATAGGCCTAAGACTTCCTTCCCATACCAAAACCAGTTGGGTGCACAGGCAGAACTAGCAAGATGAATCTACCAAAAGAAGCATCCCAACCTAAGAGTCAGCTCAGGTCTGAGATTACTCTCCACCATCAAGACCACCAAGAGACTTACGCTTAGTCTGTGGAAACCTTTCCTCCCACTGCAAACAGCAATAGCAGGGATTAGTGGAGGACATACCAGAATCCTATAAACCAAAGAGAAGAAAAAAAAAAAAAAAACTCAAAGACTCTGAATTTTAAGCTGTTATTGGAACCAGAGCCCATAAAATTAGGATGGGAATATCCTGCTACCAGAGTCTGCCTCGTGAAATAGAATATTTAAATAAGGCCTAGAGCCTTCTTAACCAACATACAAATAAATCACAACTTGCATAAGACAAGAAAATCAAATGACACAAATTCTGAGATTAATCAGATGTTGAAATTATCTAACAAGGATTAACAAGGATCTTAAATAAGTACTCATAGAAATGTTTCAACAGTCAATTAAAGAGATATTTTGGAGCATACAAATAAATACAGAAAATCTTACTAATGATATAGAGTATAAAAATAAATGGAAATGCAGAACTGAAAAATACACTAAAAGAAATTTGGAAAAATCTACTGTGGAAATTCAACAGTAAAGTGAGGACAACAGAGAACAGAATCAGTGAATTTTAGAATCAACCCAGTAGATTTTCCTAATCTGACCAACAAAGAGAAAACAAAACAACAATAAGAATCAATTGTCAAAGTTTTAGGGTGCTGTGAAGGATGAAGGATCTCATAGTCTTATCATCAGGTGTTTCAGAGAGGGTAAAAAAAAAAAATTGGATTAAAAATAGCTGAAAACTCATCAAATGTGCCAAAAAGGCATAAATCCACATTCAGGAAGCTAAGTGATTCCAAACATGAAAAATCCAAAGAAATGTGTGCCAAAATACATCCTAATTAAACCGCTTAAAGGTAAGGATGCAGAAATTTCTTGAAAGCAGCAAAGGATAAGTTCCTACAGGGAGTGTCAACTCAAATGACAATTCGTTTCATATCTGAAACCATACAGAAGGAACTCACACAGAACTTTTTTATTTCTGCAAAAACAGGAAGTATCAACTGAATTCCATATCCAGGAACTACCCTTCAAGAATGAAGAAGTAATAAAGACTTTCTTAGGCACAGGAAAATGAGAAGAATTTGTCAGCAGCAAAACTATCCTTAATGATTGGTTGGAGTGAGTTCTTTGGCAGAAGAGAAATCACCCTTTCACCTAAAGTGGTAAACTGTTCATACCAGTAGACGATGATGTGTCGCCCATGTATATTGCAAAATTAGGATAAACTGTACCAAAACTGTATGCAGGGATATACTCAGGCTACTACACAAATCAAGATAAAATCTGAGGGGAAAAAACTTCAAGTCACTCACAAGAAGATAAGAAAACAGAAGTGGAAAAGATAACTAAAGGAAACAAACAATAAACAAACAAGCAAATTTAAATAATAATATCTTAATAATTATCTTCAGATTAAATGATCTCAATGTACCCAACGAAAGAGAGTTCAAAACTGGATGAAGCCAGCTGAGCTCTAACCTGATCATGGTAGACACAACAGGGCTTAAAATTCAGCCCTTTGTGGAATTTTGTTTCTGATCTTTTCCTTTTCCCTTTTATAGGAGATGACTGTCCCTTTTTATTTCGCCAAAGAGGACCTCTTATATTTACACTGCAAGCTTAGTTGGTAAGTAATTGTCCCCAGTCTTTGCATGTTTTTGATGCACTGAGTACACTCAGCACACATAAGTAAACTGTCCTGTCATGCTGGGAAAGATGTGGAAGCCCTTTGCTTTCTGTGATGCAGAATCACCAAAGTAGTCCCAGAGGAAAAATTAAAAATATCTTAGTTATAGCAATATGCATTTTATTGTGTCTTGACTATTTATAACCAGATAGTAACATCATTCTATAGTATAATGTATTTCCCATTGTTTCTTTCATTTTTTAAAAAAAACTATAGGGGTTTGAAGAGAGGAATGAATTTTCAAAATTTTTCGCCGCGGCTCACTAGGCTAATCCTCTGCCTTGCAGTGCCGGCACACCGGGTTCTAGTCCCGGTCGGGGCGCCGGATTCTGTCCCGGTTGCCCCTCTTCCAGGCCAGCTCTCTGCTGTGGCCTGGGAGTGCAGTGGAGGATGGCCCAAGTGCTTGTCCCCTGCACCCCATGGGAGACCAGGAGAAGCACCTGGCTCCTGCCATCGGATCAGCGCAGTGTGCTGGCCGCAGCGCGCCGGCCGCGGCGGCCATTTGAGTGTGAACCAACGGCAAAAGGAAGACCTTTCTCTCTGTCTCTCTCTTTCACTGTCCACTCTGCCTGTCAAAAAAAAAAATATCATAAGGTGATATCAAAAAGAAAATTTCACCAGTTTCTATCTAGGGTCCTCAGATGAGATATCCAATTTGTTATCATTTTTGGTTCTGCTCTGCTTCCTACAAATGATTTCACAAAGATCAGAAGTGTAAGTATTCAGCTCAAAAATGTGTAAATGTACTTGGAATTTACATTCAAGATTAAAATTAATGAATGCAGTACTAAATTATTATTAATGTACTGCAATAATGGAAGGTCTATAATGGAACATCTTTAAGTGATTATTAAATTCCTCATTCATGATAATCATGAGATTACAAAACTACTGCCTGTGAATTATACTGTTGAAAAAAGAAAATGTTCTGTATTGTTAGAGAAGTTTCTCACAGTTTTTCTTACAGTTTCAATTGTTTTATCATCCTACCACCATCTTGATCACTGAATGGAATAAAAATATTCAAAGCTCTTCTTGGAGGCAAAATTGCTCAACTTGTATTTTAATATAAGATAGTTTCAAGTTACTGTAGATTTCTATTGAAAAGAGAATTGAGTTTTGTAAATGTGAACTTTATAAGAAATTTGTTAAATTGGACAATTAACTGCTTTTTCAGCCACAGACAATAAGAATTAAGAAGCTGAAGGCTTATTTAACATCACATTTTGCCAAGGACTTACGGCATCTAAAACAACATCTCTAACAGATCCACAAATTGATTCTATTGAAGGGTATAGAAGTAATTCCAATTATTAGCTTTGAAAATGAGGTCAATTCCATTTTTCATCATATCCAAGGAGATGCCTAATAGTTGAATGAAAGATTAAAAATACAAGGCAAAATTACTTTATCTGTATATAATCTTTCATTTAGTTTATAATACCAAATTAAATTAATATAGTTTCATAGATTGTTTTATATACAGAGTAGTTAACCCTAAGGAAAATTCAACCATTGTTTTGAAATGGGGCTGAATATATTTTGTCGCTCATTTGTTTAGAAACAATAAAATGTAACACATGCATTTAGGGCTGTAAGAGATATATTCCTATATTTTTATAGGATACAGAATGATACCATTTTTCTGAGTGAGACATATTATAATAACCACATCTCCTTAAATGCTTGAGGGAGAAGAATGTGATAAACTTATGAATGAGGTTTGTTGAAATCAACAAAGACCCTTGTTTCTTTTCTGCAAAGCCTCTAAGAAAATTTCACTACCTATCAGCCAGACACCAGACATAAACATTTCTTGTTAATTCCCATTGTTAATATTGTGATTGAAAATTATAGCTGAATTTCAGGAATGTAAAGCCAAGACACTGTGGCAAAAAATGTCCTACATGAAGGACCTCAGTGGGTGAGACCCCAGTGGAAAGAAATGGTCATCAAAGGAAGAAGTACATTTCTCTGAAGGGAGAAGAGAACTTCCACTTTGCTTATGCCTGTGTCTAAATACTAACAGAGATTGTGGATTCAAAGGTCTTCCATAGCCTAGACAGCTCATGTCAAGAGCCTCAGTTGATCACTGACATCATACATAAGAGTGTTAATTGTTAAATTAACAACAAGAATCACTGTGCACTAATTTTCCATGCAGGACCTCTGTTCTCAAAGAGTTGTATTATAATTACGTATAAGTGCTCACAAAAGATGTATCATTCTTGGGTGCACTGTTAAAGCTAATTAAGATGCTCAAAAAAAAAAAAAAAAAAGAAGTGAAATTAACTTCAAGATGCAATGATTTTAACCAACACTTATCTAGACCAGGAGGAACAGGTATTATTTTTTTTTCTGTGCAAATCATTTAACTCTTTATTTAATATAGAGTTTGTTTTCTGTACTCAGCCATCCTACTCCTTGGAATTTACCCAAAGGAAATTAAATTGGCAAACAAAAAGGCTGTCTGCACATTAATGTTTATTGCAGCTCAATTCATAATAGCTAAGACCTGGAACCAACCTAAATGCCCATCAACAGTAGACTGGAAAAAGAAATTATGGGACATGTACTCTATAGAATGCTATACAGCAGTCAAAAACAATGAAATCCGGTCATTTGCAACAAGATGGAGGAATCTGGAAAACATTATGCTGAGTGAATTATGCCAGTCCCAAAGGGACAAATATCATATGTTCTCCCTGATTGGCGACAACTAACTGAGCACCAAAGGGGAAACCTGTTGAAGTGAAATGGACACTATGAGCAACAGTGACTTGATCAGCTCTTGTCCTGACTGTTGATGTACAATGTAATACTTTATTCATTTTAGTACTTTTTTTTGTTCTAGTACCATTGATTGAACTCTGTAATTAACACACAATTATTCTTAGGTGTTTAAATTTTAACTGAAAAGTGATCCCTGTTAAATATGAGAGTGAGAATAAGAGAGGGAGGAGATGTACAATTTGGGACATGCTCAATCGGACTTGCCCCAAATGGTGGAGTTACAAACGTGCCAGAGGATTCCAATACAATCCCATCAAGGTGGCATGTACCAATGCCATCTCACTAGTCCAAGTGATCTAACTTCAGCTCACAATTGATCACACTGATAGTTCGGGGAGTCAAAGGGATCACACAAACAAGACTAGTGTCTGCTAATACTAACTGATAGAATCAAAAAGGGAGAGAACGATCCAACATGAGAAGAGGGATACACAGCAGACTCATAGAATGGCAGATGTCCTAAACAGCACTCTGGCCTCACAATCAGCCCTTAAGGCATTTGGATCTGGCTGAAGAGCCCATGAGAGTATTTTAGGCATGAAAAGCCAAGATACTCTGGAAAAAAAAAAGAAGAAGACCTAAATGAGAGATCTCTGTGAGTGAGATCCCAGTGGAAAGAACGGGGCCATCAAAGAAGGAGGTACCTTTCTCTGAAGGGAGGGGAGAACTTCCACTTTGACAATGACCCTGTCGGAATAAGATCAAAGTTGGCAAACTCAAAAGGCTTCCATAGCTTTGGCAACTCATGACTAGAGCCTAGGGAGATTACTGACGCCATAAACAAGAATGTCAATTGTTAAGTCAACAACAGGAGTCAGTGTGTACTTACTTCTCATGTGGGATCTGTTCTTAGTGTGTTGTCCAATGTGAAGTAATGCTATAACTAGTACTCAAACAGTATTTTTACACTTTGTGTTTCTGTGTGGGTGCAAACTGATGAAATCCTTACTTAATATATACTGAATCAATCTTCTGTATATAAAGATAATTGAAAATGAATCTATGTGAATGGAATGGGAGAGGGAGCAGGAGGTGGGAGGGGTGTGAGTGGGAGGGAAATTATGGGGGGGGGAAAGGCAATGTAATCCATAAACTGCACTTTGGAAATTTATATTTACTAAGTAAAAAATATAAAGTTAATCAAAAATGGATCTTAGCAGAGAATGGGACTGGGAATGGGAGAGGGAGGAGGAGGTGTGGTGGGAAAGTGAGTGGGAGGATGAGTATGGTGGGAAGAATCATTATTTTCCTGAAGTTGTACTTATGAAATGAATGAATTCTGTATTCTTTAAATAAAAGGTTTCTTTGGGGGAGAATTTAAATAAAAATATAATGGGCCAAATAATAAATAATATTTATAATAATCAAATAAGCCAAAGGTTAAAATCTATGTTAAATAGTGCTTAAATATTTTGTGGCTGGAGCCATGGCTCACTCGGTTAATCCTCCACCTGCAGTGCCAGCATCCCATATGGACGCTGGGTTCTAGTCCCATTTGCTCCTCTGCCAGTCTAGTTCTCTGCTGTGGCCTGGGAGGGCAGTGGAGGATGGCCCAAGTGCCTGGGCTCCTGCTGGCGCAAGGGAGACCAGGAAAAAGCACCTGGCTGCTGGCTTCGGATGGGCACAGTGCCAGCCATAGCGGCCATTTAGGGAGACCTTTTTCTCTGTCTCTCTCTCTCAGTGTCTATAACTCTACCTGTCAAATAAAAAAAAAAAGTGCTTAAATATTTTCAATGTCTTTAATTATCAAGGGAGTTTATGTATTCATGTATTTAATTATTTTATTCCCTGAACACAAATGAATATATGACATAATCAAACAGTTCACATCAAAAATAGAAATTACATTTAGCAAACACAAATAGGGGAAATGTTCACTCCTTCTAATAATCAAAGAAACAATCATTGAAATAACAGTAAGGCACCATTTTCTATCAATGTAACTTCAATTTAGAATACCCAAAACAGGTAAGGTTCCATACTTGTATGCACAGAGAATAAAGGGATATAATGACACTTTTTGAAAGAATAGTTAACATAGTGGAAAAGAAAAAAAACATATGAAAGTTATGTCCTGCAGTACTGGCATCCTATATGGGCTTGGGTTCCAGTCCTAGCTGCTCCATTTCCCATTCAGCTCTCTGTTATTGCCTGGGAAATTAGGCAGTCCTTCAGCCAATGCACTTGTGTGAGAGTCTCAGAAAAAGCTCCTGCTCCTGGCTTCTGATCAGCCCAGCTCCAGCCATTGTGGACTTTTGGGGAGTAAACCCCAGATGCCTCTGTTTCTGTAACTCTGCCTTTAAATAAATAAATAAATATTTAAAAAGTAAATTATAGCTGAAATATCTAAAAATGCAGGTCACTTAAGAGCTGTTGAACAGCAGGTAGTATCTAAAATAAAATAAAATAATTTTTTTCATCTTTTTTTCAAGAACTAAGCATCAGATTAACATATAAAATAGCATTTTGAATCATAGCAAAATGACTGAAGTCATGAAAAGAACAGCATGCCAGCATTATCATAACAAAGGACTCCATAATATTCAAGATGGGCTTGTTTATACATGAGAATTTTAGAGTCTTTATCACTTAAATTATTGAAGTATAAGTTAGAGACAAATGTATTATGTAGGAACTTGAACGCCTGTGGAACAAATTTATTAAAAGTACTTAAAAATTTTTCTTGATATTAATACAAGTTGAAAGCTACTGTAAATCAGTTAGTGTTAGGGAAAGAAAGATAGAAGATGTTTGTTATAGGCATTAACTTACTTAAAATACACAATGAAACTGGTTGCATTAATAGGCCTGTTCATCTGACTTCTAAGGCAGAAATTCTAGTGCTGTTATTGATTAAGTTTTATATATTGATCTGGATGTTAACAGTGTTTTGTTCATTAAAGAAGGTTTAATTTAATTACACCAAGAAAATCTAAATTTTGTTCTCCAAGTTTATTACCATTCTCAATTACATGTTCTGCACAACTGTCAGAGTGACCTTTAAGAAACACAAAACTAATCATGTCACTCCCCATCTAAAATTTCTCCAACAGTTCCCTATAGTCTTCAAAATAAAGCACAAAACCCATAGCTCAGTCACAAGACAGTTCATGATCCAGCTCTTGCTTTCTGCCCTTTACTGGCTTAACAATCACTGGGGCAAATTCTGAAATCTGTCATGCTATTTTTGGCATTTTTAATAAGTATTTCTCAATTTTTCCTGACCTGTTCTCATCTCTGCATCACCTTTTTTCTATCCTTAAAGTGTTGCCCTAACTCTCAACTTGATTCTGTCTATGCCTTTAATCTTCGAAATGCTTAATAGACTCTCCAGCATTTTGTAGTCTTACATTGCCTTATACTCATATTTCATAATGAATTTACCCACTGATATTGCTGGCATAACTCCCCACCTTGTCCTTGCTCTTAGAACCCACATTGCTGACATGCACATAAAAAGAGAAATATAGATACTATCTCTTCAGTATCATTTTCCTGCCTTCACCCAAGTTGACTGTAAGACAGACTTTCATAGTTCTTTAATATTAAATTTTTTATATTTTTAAAATCTTTTTAATGTGAATATTTTGAACAAACTTCCTTCTTTGTATGGGGTAACTTCTTCACTACATATAATAACTTTCTTTAAAAATAAGTGTTTTGTTCACTCCTTTAATAAACATTTAACTATATAAAAGTCTTGAAAACGTGTAAAAATTAATCAAGTCCCAATACAGCAAGGTTTATATCCTAATAATGACTTTTAAAAAAATATACCCTCATAGAAGATTGCAGTCTAATTAATTATCTTTGTCTTTTACCCTAATCAATTTATTTGTGAGTAAACATAACTTTATGTTGTAATACAGGCAACCAATGTCATGTTTCCCTAAATCAATATATGTTTTACAATTATCATTAAGGTTGGAAATGAAGCAAAATATGATTAGACTTCATATAAAGCCTTTAATAACTGCATAACCATAAGTGTTCAAAAATCTACAATTCTAAGTCAGAAGTTAAAGTCTCAATGACAAAATAAGTGCTAGTTATTCAGGAAAAAACCTGTGAGTTGTAATTATAAATATAAGGTTTAAATTTAATATTTCAAAATCAGTGGTCTCATGTGAAAAGTAAATACTTAGAGTTCAGTCCTTTATATCGTGTTCTTCCTTCATATTAAATGTGATAATAGAAAGGATATTATAAGCACAAAACATGGACATTTCCTTGTGTTAACCTCTTAGGATAATTTAGAAACACTGCTTTCACAAACCAACTTGTCTGTATATGTCATAAATTGTCCTTCAAAATCAGTTTTTTGAATTAAAATATTTTTTCTAGTTTAAGACACCGTAAAGGATAAGATATTAATCTGAAAACTTCTATCACAGTAATATCAATGTTGCCAAAACTGAAAAAGGAATAAACATCACATTTCTGGTGAAGCTTGGTTGGAAGAATGATAAAATTCTTGATTCTGAAGCATCACTTCAAATAATTACAATAGGCAATGACACATGTCTTTACCAGTATGATCCTGAACACAAAGCCTAATAAAGCAAAGCAATGACTACAAAGCAGTGTAAATGGTCCAGGCAATACAACAGAAAACTGATGAAGTCATGGTAACAGTTTTTTGAATACCTCAAGGCATTCTGTTTGTTGGCTTTCTGGAGGACCTAAGATGGATAACTTCTGCTTTGACAAAATTATGCAAAGAATTAGGAGGTGAGTTTCTGATAAATCTTAACCAAAGAGCTCTGCACCATGACAGTGCTCCTGCTCATTCCTCTCATCAAACAAATATGATTTTGCCATAATTATTATGCCTCCACCTTGCAATGTGGAATTTATTCCTCCTGACTTTTTGTTCCTAACATTAAAAATACTTTAAAGATGACATTTATTTTCAGTTAATATTGTGAAAAACAAAAACTCATTGATCAGCTTAAGCCCTAGTATCTTGTTTGGTAAAGTACAAATGGATGTTATCATTTGTTATCATTGCTTACAAAAGTAACTTGAAATTAATGGAGCTGGTATTGTGATGCCTCCGGCTTTGTTTTTGTTGTACAAGATTGCTTTAGCTATTCGAGGTCTCTTGTGCCTCCATATAAATTTCAGCACCATTTTTTCCAGATCTGAGAAGAAGGTCTTCGGTATCTTGATTGGTATTGCATTGAATCTGTAAATTGCTTTTGGGAGAATGGACATTTTGATGATATTGATTCTTCCAATCCATGAGCATGGAAGATTTTTCCATTTCTTGGTATCCTCTTCTATTTCTTTCTTGAAGGTTTTGTAATTTTCATCGTAGAGATCTTTAACGTCTTTGGTTAAGTTTATTCCAAGGTATTTGATTGTTTTTGTAGCTATTGTGAATGGGATTGATCTTAGAAGTTCTTCCTCAGCCATGGCATTGCCTGTGTATACAAAGGCTGTTGATTTTTGTGCATTGATTTTATACCCTGCTACTTTGCCAAACTCTTCTATGAGTTCAAATAGTCTCTTAGTAGAGTTCTTTGGGTCCCCTAAATACAGAATCATGTCATCTGCAAAGAGGGATATTTTGAGTTCTTCCTTCCCTGTAGGACATTAAGCAGATTTTGTTATATACGTATTTATATATACACATTTGTACATATATGTAATATATACAAAAACTGTCATTGGATTGGTTATGCTATTACAAAATGGAAGAACTAACAATGAGTTTTTCAAACATTTAATTTACTAGTGATTTCCTTTAATATATGGTGTCTTAGTGCAAGACTAATGATGGAGACCTGCATCAATTCTCAGATTAGCTTAAATTATTGTGTTTTATCTTTCCCTTAAACGGTTGTGTCCAAATACAGACAAAGGATGTTATACTAGACTTGAGACTATGATTATTAAAGAATAGTGGAAGGAAAGGAAAAAAGAAAGATTTTGCAACAGTTACCCCTTTTCCTTTACTCCCATACCCCCAACATGCCCTATACTGTGAGGTACTTTCTTCAGTGTGTAACAGATGCAAACTATCACAAGGGTTCCAGTGACAAAGAAAATGTTCCATGAATAGTTTTCCACAGCAAGACATAATTAACATGAATCCACAACTCATACTGCAGATAAAAGCTAAAATATTCTTCCATGACTGTACTCTGATATGCTTATTGGCAAGGATTAGATTTCCTTTGTACCCCAATTATCAATACAGCACACACAAAAGTAGTTATTAAAAAGTATGTTGATCAAATTAATGTTGAATATTAGGTGAAATCTTTCTGTGTAAATTAGGAAAATATTTGTAGCCAAAATTTTCAAAATTATTAGAACATAAATTGACAAATAAAAAGATGATCTTTATAAAATTAATCTCTTGAAATCACTGCTATCTGTTCTGTGAAATACCTTCAATTAAGTTTAGATTTGGGTATTTAAAATACTTGAACTTAATGAAACTCAAGAGTGTTACAGGATTGTTTACATTCTGAATGGTCTTTGCCTTATACTTGTTAGCAAAACAGGTAGATTCTATTGCATTTCTCTTTATGTAATTTGAAAGGTGGACTTATTAATTTGTAATTTCCAGGTATTGATCAGATGTCTTAAGAGATTTCAATAAAAATTAAAGGGGACACATAATTTTGTTATTTAAAAAATCATATAAAGGAAGCAAGTTGTATATATTTTATAACCTTTTTAAAAACATTTATGAATAATAAAAATTAGTAAAGTCAGCTTCTGTAGAAACTGTGTCTTCTTCCAAAGCTAAGGAAAGTAGGACAGAGAGACAAAGATCTACGACTGCATGACATAACTGCATTCCCTACATTTCTCAAATAAGGTAGAAACATATCATTTCTGAACCAAAATGCTCTCTAAATTCATTCAAAGCAATGCAGTCATATCCATTACACTTTATTATGACTAGTCATATTTCGATGAATTTGAACATTACCTCACCATTTGCAGCTTTCTTCTATCTCGGAGATTGATTATGGCTGACATTCTCAGCAGTCAAAACATCTTGCAAATGACTTCTTAGCCTGGAGAGCCCAACCAGAATGATGTTCACTTTGCTGCCTGCCTAGCTTGTCTCCCATCTAGCCATTGAAGCATTTACAAGAACACTTTTATTAAATTTGTTCCAACATGTGTTCAATTAGATGAAATCTTCTTAAATATTGCACTAGATGTGAATTGGGAAAATGCTAAATTGTCGCTGCGTTTGTTAAGTATATTCTCAGAGGTAGATGAAACCATATTATATCATCAGATCCAAGCAAAAGGTAAAGAGAAGAAAAAGATGTTTTTTTGGTTTGGAAATACTTATATGTTAAGTTTTCTTTTATAGATATAGCAGAATCCCTTAAATTAGCTGAATAAACTGGTAACTCTGGCTGAAATGTCATGCTTTTATTTTCTACTTATTAATTACAGGGGAAAAGAGAAAAATATGTTCTCCAAAATGATATGAAGAATGATGATATAAGGAAAAGAATTAAAACTTAATTCAGAGATAACATTAATACTTCTTATTTTATAAATATAATGCTAAATCATGTCCACTTTTTTGTCAAATGGAGATTATACTTAAAATCAACTCTTTACTTACTGGAAATATAGTATAAATTCTAAATAATATATTATTCAGAATATAATAACGCTAATCACTGTATAGCAAATCATTGATTTTCTTTTTTAATATTTATTTATTTACTTGAGAGGCATAGTTATAGATAGAGAAAGGGAGCAAAGAGACAGAGATAGAGGTCTTCCATCATCTGGTTCACTCCCTAAATGGCCGCAATGGCTGGAGCTGTGCCGATCTGAAGCCAGGAGCCAGGAGCTTCTTCCAGGTCTCCCAGGTGGGTGCTGAGCCCACACAACTTCTACTGCGTTCCCAGGCCATCAACAGTGAGCTAGATTTAAGTGGAGCAGCTGAGACTTGAACCAGCACCCATATGGGATGATGGTGCAATAGGCTGATGCTTAACCTCCCATGCCACAGTGCTGGCCCCAAATCATTGCTTTTTTTTTTTTTAATGTTAGATGTTATGATAACTTACTTTAGAGAGTTATTTAATACGAATATTAAAATATCTGTAATTTATGAAATAGTAAAATAAAAGTGATTGAAAAATTTGCAATGAACCAAAAAGGGAGAATTGCCAGTGTATTCCTTTTTACTATACCAATTTTTAATCACTTTTCTTATCTCATGTAGCACAAGAGAGCATCTAAATAATACACAATGTCAACCATAGCCAGAGACATTCTTTTTTTAATGAAGTATTTTTCAATATTATTATTCCTTGCCACATTCTGTTCTAAAATTTGTATAAAAGCGAATTTGAAAAGAGAAATTGAGCCAATCCCATATTCTCTGTATTCTAGAGCCCAAAATTTGACACTTGCTTCACCTAGACAAACTCTTCAATCATTACAATTTGGAGTACAAATCTGTTTTATTAAATATTATATAATACAAAGGATAATAATCAAAGAAGGCTAACAAATAAGAAGACATTAACATCAAAATTAACTAAATAGTTAACGAATTAAGAACTTCAGGGCATACAAATCAGGGAGTACTCTAAGACTAAACGTCTCCCACATCTTTGGGGGATACGGTGTGCTCTATCTCAGATTAAAATTTGAGGCTTCGAAGTGACAAAGGCTGTCACAATTTACCATGACTATTATTTTTGTCTTAATCATATCCATCTTGATTCAGAATGTTTGTATAGTAGTTTACTTGGTATTTTGTAAAAAAATAAAAAATTCTATGCATTCATGTTTGTTTATTTACCCTAAGATATCCATATAAACTAGTTACATTCTGAAAAAAATATTCCATTGATAAGGGGATTTACCTGGGATCTGTCATTAACAGGTTTTATGGAAAATTTAGCTAGACTCTTCCTTGTATTTCCTAGAATTTCCAATAAAAAGAGAGAAAGGATTGCATACCGAATGCTACTATTTTCTATTAAAGATCTTTTTATGTGCTAGGCACTTAATAGATCTTACTCTAGATTAATTCTTAAAAATTTAAAATATCACATTGCTCTAAATTTCTTAATCACTTTTTAGTTGAAAAGATGGGTCAGAAATATTTAGTGAGTCATCACAGAACTGAGATTGAGATACCAGCATGGTTTTCTAAATTCAGACATAACTAACTAAATGTCCAAGAATTCAAAACAAGTTAGCAAAATTAAGTCCATATAGAATGTAGATTCCTGAGTAAGAACTCAGGAATTATGATTAGCCCTTGCCTCTTTATGAGACTGACACACTGCCTACTGCGCTAAGGAGGCAGGCAGCCCTTGCCACTTTAAATACCTGGTATATGTTCTTTACGTGTGCTCACAAGAAAGAGTAGAATGGATAGAATTACAAATAAGAAATGAGGAAAATGAGAAGTCAAGAAATGTTCAGATGCTTCTACCTCAGATAATTGTATAAATTTTAAAATTACTAATAGTAATTTATAGCAAGCTTTTATTAATTCTATTTAGTTTCTGGAATTTCTGAGACCATGATATTTTTGTGCAAATTTTGAGTCATATTTTCTAGTTAATATTTCAATTTATTGTGTTTCATATTTGATTCTATTAATGCTTTCTCAAAGAATTTTATTCTCATAACCCCACAAAAATTCATCTCAAATGAATTCATTATATAATAATGCTCAGTTCTAGGTTTGTTTGTAAAGTATGATCGTAATTGATGCTTTCTAGTTTAAAAGTTTGAAAATATAATAGGTATTAACAGGAAAAGATCTCATACATTCTACAAATATACTCTCAATATTTTCCCAAGGTCATGCGCATACATCATTCCTAATGTCAATTACTGACAACCCCAACACACCAAACATTAAGCAACAATCCTGGTGCCATATGGAACATTTGCACACTATGGCCCCAGAACAGCATGAAGAGATTTATTTCAGCTTTTGAGCTATTTAAAGATATTCAAGAAATATTTAGGCAACAAAATTATGAAGAAATAATATTAAAACCCATTCTATACTTCATGAAAACAGGTAGTGTTGGGTGGTTTGTGCCCTAAAAATTTTGTGTTAGAATTTAATGTTAGGCAATATTATTCATACTTGTTATTTTCTATCCCCTTTGGAAATAATTTTATATTCTCTCTGAAAGGACAAAGATTTGACCATATGGATTTTTTTAACTAATGCAATATATAGAAGGGAAATGGTGTGTCCAACTCTGGGCATATTTTTCTCCCTTCAGTTTGTCACCTACATTTATGAATAGGAGGATCTGTAGCTTGATTAAATCTTTTTCGGTTTAAGTCACTGAGATTATGAGGTTTTAGTTATTACAGCGAAACCTAAGCTGCTGTGAATTATAGTCATATTTAAGTACCCTATTTTACCAACTTTTCTCTCTTGGGTTCTCACATTTTCCACTTAATTAGTGCATCTATGAATACTGTCTCTGAGATGTGTCTAGTGTTAGAAGCCATAGTAAGAAACTCCCCCAGCAAGCACAACCTGCTGCACCTGAAGGCGCGCCCCTTCCCCGGTGCCCTGGCCGAGGAAATCGACAAGGCCAAGGTGTGTGCCCACCAGGAGCTTGAGCAGCGCGCCCACTACCTGGCCGAGAAGTGGGAGTGGGCCGCCGCTGAGGCCAGCAAGATCTGGTGCTTCCGCCCGGCGGCACCGGCCCCAACAGCCTACCGACACCACCAAGGGGGTGCAGTACCTCAAGGAGATCAAGGACAGCATGGTGGCTGGCTTCCAGCGGGCTGCCAAGGAGGGTGCGGTGCGCGGGACCACTCGAGGCATGTGCTTTGACGCCCACGGCGTAATCATCTCCACAGCCCGGAGCTACCTCTGCGTCAGCGCGCTGACCGCCCACAGAGAGCCTGTTTACCTTGTGACCATCCAGTGTCCAGAGCAAGTGGTTGGCGTCCTGAACAGGAAGCAAGGCCACATGTCCGAAGAGTCCAAGGTGGCAGGCACGCCCACGTTTGTGGAGCAGGCCTACCTTCCCGTCAACAAGTGCTTCAGTGTCACCGGCGACCTGAGGTCCAACAGGGCGGCCAGGCCTTCCCGCCTCTGGCAGATACTGCGTGGCTACCCTTTCGACAACAACAGCCGGCCGCCCAGCCAGGTGGTGGCCGAGATGCACAGGCACGAAAGCCCTGCCCTGGACAACTTCCTGGACAAGTTGTAGGAGGTGGCTCCGGCGGCCCTGCCCCTTGACCCGGCTTGACACGCGACGCCCGCACAGCCCGCACACGAGACAGCCCCCTCGGTGACGCTCATCCCTGAAGGTGCCGGGGCCTGCTCCCTGCCATTGCTCCACGGTAACATTCAATGCAGTCTCGAACCATACTTACTTCGGACTTGGAGGCAACAGATGCGCCCTCTGGGCAGGGACTCAGTGGCCGGTTGGGAGGTACCTGGGAGGACACCCAGCACTTCTTTTTCTCATTTCTTGGGAAGGAAATGCGGATGTGCACAGAATGCTAGGAGGAACGCCTGGAAAGTTGACAGGGTCAGCAGCTATCAGCGGCTCCCCCCACCTTCCCGCCAGAAAGTTGGGCAAAGCGGCGGGAAGAACTTCTGGGAGGCAGAAAGTCCTGTGCGGTGTTGACTGCAACCTTCCAGCCCAGTGCCGTTGGAGTAATAAAGTTTGATCAGTGGTGACCAGAAAAAAAAAAAAAAAAAAAAAAAAAAAAAAAAAAAAGAGAGAGAGAGAAAAAGACGAAGACTCAGTTCTTAAGGCTGGAGGAAATCTGTTATTGGTATTGGTGTCATATGTCTCCACCAGACAGCAGAACTGTGTGCCAAATATTTTCTACCTAAAAATGATTCTCAATACCTGATAATTTTTTATATTTAGAAATCTGTGAAATACCTACAGAGTAACAGCTGCTACAGTTCTGCATTATGTACATTATTTCTCTTCATATCACTTTGTGAAGTAGGTATACTGCACCTACTAAGCATATTTTACATTGAGAACATTGACTGCAGGTTTTCCTTTATCTTAGACTAGTTTGGATGATTCAATCATAATATTTATCACAACCGTACTAACTGAAATCTGCTGCTGATTTGGACAACTTTTACTTGCTTGGCTGGAAATCTCATTTGGACAGATGCTATCAACATGAAGGGCTTAACTATTTGCTGTGTGGATAAATGGATTGGAAATGCGACTAATCTGTCAAATACCCACATTTTTAGTAGTATGGAACAAGTTTGAAACTCAGCCTATTACTGCTTGTATATTCTCTACCCTTGGTTCTGTCTTTGCTTAAGGATTTGATACTGACATGCTGACTGCCTTTTCATAATGCAGTTGGAGCCCAGTGGAACTCTTGCTTTCACTCTGTCATATCCATATAAACTGGACAGGCAGAACAGGTAAGTGCTCTGCTTTTATATGTTTCCATTGTTTTCGATAGATATATGTTCTTTTAACTTTCATATTGAAAGATATTGTATAAATTGATATATGTCAATTTGTTGGTCACTTCCAATTCAATATTAACTATCAGTAAGTACACATTTTCTAAAATTCTGTATTTATTTATTTGACAGCCAGAAAGACACATAGAAAAAGAAAGAGAGAACCTGTCTTGTGCTGGCTCACTCCCTAGGTGCCCAAAACACCCCTGAGTCAGGCTAGGGCATAAGTCTATACTCAATCCTTGTCTCCCACATCAGTGATAGACCCCCACTACTTGAGTCATCACTATTGCCTCCCAGGTCCTGCACTGACAGAGAACTGGTATCAGGAGCCAGATAGAAATCAAACTGACACTCATATGGGATGTGGGCATCCATCCCTGGGCCCTATTTATTTTTTCTTCACTTTTTTTTAACATTTTGTTAAATTCACTTCAAATGTAGACATTATATGCATACATATATGACTATATTTTCTTGAAATCAGAGATAATATCACAAGAGTAAGAGTCATGAAAATGATCAGAACATGGGGAAAGAAGGGTATATTGTTATTTGCATGATATGATTCAGTAAAGAATATGGCATATATAAAACTATATACCAGATGCATATAGCATCCACATGGCTTTTATACTCTTTCTATATATATTAACTTCCACAAATAAGAGAAAATATGCCATATTTATCTTTGTATCTGGCTTGGTTTACTTTGCATAATGATCTCCAGTTCAATCCATTTTGTTTCAGATGCCAAGATTTGTTTTTTTAAATGGCTAAGTCATAGTCAAACATGTGTGTGTGTGTGTGTGTGTGTGTGTGTATATATATATATATATATATATAACATTTTCTTTATCCAGTCATAATTTGGTTAGAACCTAGATTGATTCCATATCTTTGCTATTGTGAATTGAGCTGCTATAAAGGTTGGAGTGAAGACATCTCTTTCATATGCTGATTTCATTTCTTTTGGCAATATTCTCAGGAGTAAGCTACCTGGGTCATATCTATTTTTAGTTTTCTGAGAAATCCCCATACTATTTTACATAATTGTACCAATTTGCATTCCCACCAATAAGGCATATATTTCTCCAGAACCTCATCGCATTTGATATTTTTTGATTTTTGGAATTAGTCATTTGAACTACTAAGAGGTGATACCTCAGTGTGGTTTTTATTAGAATTCTCTAATGGCTAGTGAACGTGAGCATTTTTGTTTTTTTAATCTGTTTGTTGGCTATTAGTTTTCATCATTGGAAAAAATGCCTTTTCATATCTTTTTTTCTGATTTCTGAACTGGATCGCTTGTTTTGTTGTTGAATTTCTTGAGCACTCTATATATTCTGGATAATTATTCTTTTTGGGATGCATAGTTTTCTAATATTTTGTCACATTCTGTTGGTTGCTTCACTTTATTAACTGTTTTGCAGAAGATTCTTAGCTTGATGTAAAATTAGATTTATACACGTAAAATTTTGAAACAATGTCACCTGCCTTAAATCCTATAGAAAAAAAAAATCTCACAATGGATCAAGGATCTAAATTTAAGACCTGAAGCCATCAAATTATTAGAGGAAAACAGAAGAAATGCTGCAAAATTCACCCTAGACAAAGACTTCTCAGATAAGACCCAGAAGCACAAGCAATTAAAAGCAAAAATTAGAGAAGTGAGAATAGATCAATGTTTGCTTTTTAATAGAATTTTTTAAAGATATATTTTATGTATTTGAAAGGCAGAATTACAGAGACTTAGAGACAGTGGAGAGAGAGGTCTTCCATCTGCTTGTTCTTTTCTCAAATGGCTGCAACAGCTGGAGCTGAGCTGATCTGAAGCCAAGAGCCAGGAGCTTCTTCTGGGTCTCTTACATGAGTGCAGGAGCCCAGGGACTTGGGCCATCCTCCTCTGCTTTTCCAGGCACATTTACAGGGAGCTAGATTGGAAGTGTAGCAGCCGGAACTCAAACTGGTATCCATATGGGATGCCAGTGCTGCATGTAGGGCTTTAACCAGCTGTGCCACAACACTGTCTCCTTAATAGAGATTTACATGTTTCTTTGGATGATCTCAAATTCCCTCATATAATAATGACCACAATTAATTATCAAGGTTGCAATTCTTCACCAACACAGAATTAATTACAGAAGTATTATATATTGATTACAGAATTATACTTAAAATTTCTTATTTTTTAAAAAATCATAATATATACATTGTTTTGTCCATACTTAGTTAGCTTCTTTATTCTGAAAGGCCAATACTTTCTATTCAGCTAACAGACATCATGTTTGTAAAGTTTTATTTATCCATTGATTTGAAAGGCAGAATGACAGACACAGGGAGATAAGGAGAGATATCTTCCAACTGTTGGTCCACTCCCTCAAGTGTCCACAACTGCTAGCACTGGGCCAGGAGCTGTAAACTCCATATGGTCTCCCAATTGGGTAACAGCAACCTAAGTTCTTGAAGTATCATATACTGCCAGCCAGTTGCATTTTAAGGAAGCTAGATTAGATACTGAGGTAGGACTAAATCCCAGGCATTCAGGTATGGGATGTGGCATTCCATGTTGCAGATTGAAACACTGATCCACAATGCCATCCCCAGGACAATCATATTATATACTTTTCCGTGTCAGCACATTTTCCTCATCTAGTAATAATCCTTATATAATAATGAAAGTTTTCCAAGCTTTCCTAGTGAATTTCTTAACTTAAACTCAAAATACTTCATTTTTAGTCATTTAGTCACAAAATTTTAGTCACAAAATAATATATAACATATAATGTATATGAAAGAAAAGAAAGTTAGCTAAATCAGATGTTTCCTTCTCAAAAGTATGATGCTATCTTAATTGCTGAGAAATTGGATATTTTGTAAATATTTTCAGTAGCTTTTTTCCTGTTTAATATGTTGAATTATCATGAGTCCTTAGATTAATTCTCTCTCTTTTTTTTTTTTTTTGACAGGCAGAGTGGACAGTGAGAGAGAGAGACAGAGAGAAAGGTCTTCCTTTGCCGTTGGTTCACCCTCCAATGGCCGCCGCGACTGGCACGCTGCGGCCAGCACACTGCACTGATCCAATGGCAGGAGCCAGGTACTTATCCTGGTCTCCCATGGGGTGCAGGGCCCAAGTACTGGGGCCATCCTCCACTGTACTCCCTGGCCACAGCAGAGAGCTGGCCTGGAAGATGGGCAACCGGGACAGAATCCGGCGCCCCGACCAGGACTAGAACCTGGTGTGCTGGCGCCTCAAGGCGGAGGATTAGCCTAGTGAGCTGCAGCGCCGGCTAGATGAATTCTCTTAAGATATTTCAGTTTTAATGGCTATAAAATCATTGATATCTGTAGATCTACTTAATGTAATTTCCACTGATATTTAATTTTAGGTAACATAAATGCCCTACAGTTTATTTATCCATTTTCTTTTTTTTGTTTCATTTTTTTAAACTTTTATTTAATAAATATAAATTTCCAAAGTACAGCTTTTGGATTATAGCAGCTTTTTCCCCCTATAACCACCCTCCCACCCACAACCATCCCATCTCCCACCCCTCTCCCATCCTATTCTTCTTCAAGATTCATTTTCAAATATCTTTATATACAGAAGATCGATTTAGTATATACTAAGTAAAGATTTCAACAGACTGCACCCACACAGATACACAAAGTATAAAATACTGTTTGAGTACTAGTTATACTGTTAATTCACATAGTGCAACACATTAAGGACAGAGATCCTACATGGGGAATAAGTGCACAGTGACTTCTGTTGTTGATTTAACAATTGACACTCTTATTTTTGAAGTCAGTAATCACCTGAGGCTCTTGTCATGAGCTGTCAAGGCTATGGAAGCTTCTTGAGTTAACAACTCTGATCTTATTTAGATAAGGCCATAGTCAAAGTGGAAGTTTTCTCCTCCCTTCCGAGAAAGGTACCTTCTTTGATGACCTATTCTTTCCGCTGGGATCTCACTCACAGAGATCTTTCATTTAGGTCATTTTTGTTTGTTTGTTTGTTTGTTTTTGCCAGAGTGTCTTGGCTTTTCAAGCCTGAAATACTCTCGTGGGCTTTGGGCTTTTTAGCCAGATCTGAATGCCTTAAGGGCTGATTCTGAGGCCAGAGCGCTGTTTAGGACATCTGCCATTCTATGAGTCTGCTGTGTATCCTGCTTCCCATGTTGGACTGTTCTCTTTTTAATTCTATCAGTATTAGCAGACACTAGTCTTGTTATTGTGAACCCTTTGACTCTTAGTCCTACCATTATGATCAATTACGAACTGAAACTGATCACTCACTGACTAGTGAGATGTCATTGGTACATGCCACCTTGTTGGGATTGAATTGGAATCCCCTGGTGTGTTTCTAACTCTACTCTACCATTAGGGGTAAGTCCGATTGAGGAAGTGCCGAACTATACATCTCTTCCCTCTCTTAGTACCACTCTTATACTTAACAGGGATCACTTTTCAGTTAAATTTAAACACCTAAGAATTATTGTGTGTTAATTAAAGAGTTCAACCAATGATATTATGTAGAACAAAGAGATACTAAAACGAATGAAGTATTAAGTTGTTCCTTGACTGTCAGTACAAGGGCTGATCAAGTCATTGTTTTTCATAGTGTCCATTTCACTTCAACAGATTTCCTTTTAAGTGCTCAGTTAGTTGTCACCAATCAGGGAGAATGTAAATAGTTACTGAAGGCACAAAAGTAAGTACTTGGATGGAGTTCATTTATCAGAAACTAAATTTTTCAACACCAAAGAACAGTTTTTCTTCTCAATATTTTTAAAAAGTTTTCTTATTATTCACCAATGTATGTTAGAGGAGAAGCCTGTAGTTCAGATATTAACTAATTCATAGTCTATGCCATTGAAACATTAAATTATTTCATAATAAATAACATGGGAATCTTATTTTAAAAATAAAAGTGATAGAATTGGATGACAGAGGACCAACATTTAAGCCTGCATTAAAAAAATCTGTGTGAAAGTGATGGTTCGTAGAAGATAATGTAAAACAAAGATAGTATAGGGAAAATGAAAAGATTAAAAAGAATAATAAATGTACTTATAAGGAAAAGGAAAATGTAGTAGGACAGTTTTAATAAATCAAGTAAAAGATTAGCGGAAATACTTAATACTAAGCAAGGACCAACTTTAGCCATAGCGCTATTTATGACAAAGGAGAAAAAGGACTGATAAATGTTTAAGCAAGTTAAGCACCGTGGAGTCACTGCTTGAGATGACTGCATCTCATATCAGGGTGGCTAGTTGGAGTCCTGGCTTTGTTTCCCTTTTCAGCTTCCTATTTAAAAAGGCACTCTTGGAGGCAACAGGTGATGGCTCCGGTGCTTAGGTCCTTACAATCAACTTGGAAGATTTGAACAGTTTCCAGTTTCTAACTTTTCCTGACCCAGCTCTGGATGTTGTGGATATTTATGGAGTGATGCAGTAGAAGGAAGATTATTTCTCTCTTTATCTCCCTCCCTCCCTCCCTCTCTCTCTTTCTGCTTTTTGAATAAAAATGAATAAAATTTTATAAAAATGTGTAAGGAATTACATTTATTTCCACTGCCTTTTTAAAAGTGAAGATTGTCATCTAGTTTATATCAAAAAATAAAACCTTGGTGCAAGTATTTGGCCTAGTGGTTAGACACAAGTTAAGGTGGGAGTGCTCCACATTAAATGCCTGGTTTCCCTATCTGGCTACAGGTTCTGATTCCAGCTTCATGTCACCGTGAACCCTGCAAGACAGCAGTGAGGACTCAAGTACTTGGGTACCTGCTGCCATGTGAAGGATATAGATTGAGTTCACTATTCCCAAATAGAGTCCATCTGGGTATTGCGGGCATTGAGAAATGAACTAGTAGATGAGAATTCTTTCTCTTTCTGTCACACGAATAAATGAATAAAAATGTAAAGTTGAGGTGGTCATTTGTTGCAGTGGTTTAAAACATCCTTAGGATGCCCACATCTCATATCAGAGTTACTGGGTTTGAATCCAGGCTCTGCCTCTGATTCAACTTTCTGCTAATGCACACCCCTTGGAGTCAGCAGATGATTCCTCAAGTTGCTGGGTCCTCATCACCCATATAGGATACCTGGTTTATATTTCTGGCCCATTTGAGAAGTGAACCAATGGCTAGAAGATCTCTAAGTTTATATGTCTCTCTCTCTCTCTCTGTGTGTGTGTATACCTTTCAAATAAACATATGAAAAGTCACTTAAGTATAAAAATAAAATAGAATTGAAACAATTACTAAAAATCCACTTTTTCTGTAATTCAGAGGATGACAACATATATTCAAGAAATTGTTATGTTATTGCTGTGTCAGCATTTCAAAAATAATTTTCAACATTTAAAATTAGACTGATTATTGTATTAGACAAAGAATAATCACCTCACCATACATAAAGTTAAAATATTGGTTAACAGATATCTTTTCTGTTCTGCTTGATGATATTGAAATGCAAGGATATTTCAAAAAGTGGAAAACTAGAGTTGAAGGACAAGTCGGGGTCAGGTGTTTGGCACAGTAGTTAAGGAGCTAATCAACATGCCCACATCCCAAATTGGAGTGCTTGAATAGAAGCCCAGATACTCTGCTTCCAGCCCAGCTTCCTGATAATGTATTCTCTGGGATCAGCAGTTGATGGCTCAAGTACTATGGTCCCTATAACCCAGGTGGGAGATGAGGATTGAGTTTTGGGCTTCTGGCTTCAGTATAGCATCAAGGCTTCTCTCACAAACATTTGAGGAGTGAGTCAGTAGATGGACGTTATTTCTCTATCTGTATTTGCCTTTCTCTCTTATCTGCCCCATCTCTCTGATTTTCAAATAAAATGAAGCTATTTTTTTTTTTTTTGTAAAAGATAAGTTGATCACAGCACAGAAATTTTGAAAACAATGCATAGTTTGGGGATGATAGGCATTTTCCACAAGTTTTTGAAAACTTTTTATGCATGATTTTCAAAAAAAATTTAATAGTTGTTTATTTCAAAGAGTTACAGAGAAGGAGAAGCAGAGACAGAGAGAGAGAGAGAGAGAGAGAGAGAGAAGAGAGGAGAGAGATCTTCCATCTGCTGGTTCACTCCCCAGAGGAGTCTAACACCCAGGGCTGGGCCTGGTCAAAGCCAGGAGCCAGGAGCTTCTTCTTGTTCTCCCATGTTGGTACAGGGCCCCAATCACTTGGGCCATCTTCCACTGCTTTCCCAGGTGCATTAGCAGGGAGCTGGATCTCAAGTGGAATGGCTAGGATTTGAAAATTTTTTGCACTGAAATTGATTTATCATTCTTTTCATGTTTCTTCATTTCTTTATTTATTTGAAAGGAGATAGCAATAGAGATAGTGATAGAGAGAGCAAGAGAGAGAAGTGATAGAGGTATGGGGCTCATGTTGTTTCATAGAATCCCATAGGAGTGCCTTTTGGGGTCCTGGACAATCTACTTCAGATACAGCTCCCTGCTGACGTGCTTGCTGTGCTTGGGCCCCTGCCACCCATGTTGAAGACCCAGAGGAAGCTCCTGGCTCCTAGCTTCAGCCTGGTCCAGCCCTGTGTGTTGTAGCCTTCTGGGGAGTTAACCAGTGGGTAGAAGATCTCTTTTCTGTCTTTCCCTATCTATCACTCTGACTTTCAAATTAAATAAAGAAAGAAAAGTAGTTTCATCACAGAAAAGGAAGTAATTAACAGTAAAAAGACAATCTATAGAAAAGCAGAAAATATTTACTAAGCAGTTAATATAAAATATAGAGATTCACAAAACTCAGTATCAAGCAAGAAAAAATAATTAAAAATGATCAAAAAACTTGAGTAGATATTTTCAAACACACACACACACACACACACACAAGACCTATAGCTATATGGAAAAGTGCTCAACATCACTAATCATCAGGGGAATGCAAATCAAAACCAATATATTACCTCTTACACCTGTAGATGGCTGTTATCCAATTTTTGCATGCACATACAAACAGAAGTAGAGGCAAAGGTGTAAGCAAGTTGGATTCTTTCGCACGTGGGATCACAAAATGGTGCACAACAATGTTCCCCTACCAAAAACAATATAGATGTTCCTCAAAATGTGTAAAACAAAATCAAGCAGATCCAACAATCCTACTTCCAGGTATCAGTCCAAATGATGCCTCTTGCCTTTCCTTTTCACATTTTAATTAACAAAAGTAAGTACTAGTCTTGGAGCTTATACTGGTTGTCTATGAATTTTAGAACCCATTTTCTTATCTTGCCACCTTGCCCATCCCAATGTCCCTTTCTCTTCAAAAGTCATCCTACTAACTTGCAAATGGGAAAGAACATACTTGAGATCATCTTCTTCTGAGTGGCCTTCCTCTGGGTGGCCACTGTAATAAGCATGCTGTTTCCTTGAATCAAAAATAAATAGAATTGACATCAAGATGTCAAGCATCATGCATTTCTTCATGTCTCCACAGAGACTGTTTTTGAGTAATTTCTTAAAAGGTAGTACAATAAGTGAGCAGCAACTGGCTTAGAACTCAAATATTTGATAATATCTTTAATCTATATTGACCCTTCATTTTTTTGTGTAGGTTAGACAATGTATTTTTTCAGAATTTTTAAGGCATTGTTCCACTGAATCCCAGGTTCCAACATGTTGGTGCAAGTTCTAGTTAAACCACACTTAACATGTAATTTTTACCCTTCTGCTCACATAGGGAGTCTTCAAGAGTCTCTCTGACACTCTTTCATTGTATCTAATATTTATAAATGATAATCAAGAGTTCTTTAAAGTCCTGGACAAAAAGTGGGTTCTTTTGTCCAGTAACACTTTACTTTCCCTTTTGTAAAATTATCTTGAATTATTTTGTTGATAATGTTCTCTGTTATGTTCTTTATCTGTATCTATAACTCTTGAGATTTAAGGGGATTTCATCATGTCATTAGTGTCTAGTCTTTATTTTCCCAGAGACTGTTAGGTTTCTACTTAAGTAGATTAGTTATTTTGGTTTTTGCTGTTTTATTCCACTTTCAGGTTTCCAAAAGACAACTGTAAAATCCTCTGCTTTTATCCCAGTTCAAAAGGTTTTCTCTTCTCTCCTTCTTTGTAGATACATCATCCCTGTAGTTTTTTTCATTTGTAAATTGTGCATTAATGCCATAATTTTAATAGAAACAAGAAATGTATTTTAAAATTTAAAGAAGAACAGCTGGGTTAAAATTGTTAGTTTTTTTCACTTTTTTTTCAATTTGATAAGTGGTATTCATTTACTGCATGGAAACTTTTATGTTATGAAAGATTGTTTTGGGGATGATATTTGCCAATGAATTCACTTGGAATGTCCACAACCCATGTTGGAGTGCCTGGGTTTGAGTTCTGGCTTCGCTCCCAATTCCACTATCTTCTAATTTGCATTCTTGGAGGCAGCAGGTAGTGGCCAAAGTATGTTGATCCTTGCTACCCACTCAGGAGACCTGAATTAAGTTTCTGGTTCCAAGCTTTAGCTTATTTCAGGCATTTTGAGAGTGAACTAATAGATAGACTCTCTTTATTTCAAATAAAAAATAAATATTTTATAAAAGATTATCTTCATACAAATTAAGTACTCTTTTTTCTAGTACCTTATTACATCCTATTCAGCAAATGATTACAATAGAAAATTACAAGTAATTTCTCCTTTAGCATCATATTTCCCTTTAACATGTTTTTTTTTTCCTGAAGCTTACTGTAAAAAATTTACAAATTTATAATGCAGTTAGATTTCAAAACTAAATCTTTTTATCTTGACAGAAAAACTACCAAGGATGTCGCTCCCCGTCTTCGTGGAGGAATGACACTAAACCCTGCCTAGGCTTCATATCCGAATCACGGCATCATTATGTCGCTCCCCGTCTTCGCGGAGGAAGGACACAGGACCCTGCACTGTTCTGTCTGCTCGGCCCTCCCCGGGTTTGCTGCTGGTTCTTCCCGGGTTGGCTACCGTCCCTTCCACCTCCGTGGAAGGGCGGTTCCCCCTAGCCACTTTCCCCACTTCCGCGGGGGAGTGGCACACCGCTGGCCGGCTCTCTCGGGGGCTGCACAGGTGTTCCTTCAGATAGATGTTCCTGGTGCATATTGTCTCTCTCCTCCTTTATAGTCCTCTTCCACCAGTCCCAACTCTGCTGCCCACACGCCGAGTACGCTGCTCTCCTCCAATCAGGAGCAGGTCCTGCTGTTTATTGGTTGAACTGGAGGCAGCTGTGTAGACGCTGTTTCCTCCTCTCTCAGCGCCATATTGTGGGAAAGCAGATGCATAGAATAAGTCTTAATTCCAGTAACAGTATAGTCCGAGTTGCTCCCCACACAAGGATAAAAATGAAATCAACAAGAGTACCTACATCTACCTATACAAAAAATATTTTCAAAACTGAAAGTCACAAATTTGATCACAAGATTAGAAAGGATCTGGTGTGATATATGGCTTATCAAAAATGACTCAGATGGTTACAAAGCTTCTATAATAAACATGTATAACTCATGCTACAGCCTCAAAATTACATTTTTGAAGGTTTATATTCACTATATACAAGAAGCCCTTGTATGTAGCATATTTTGTAGACATATTTGATACATTTTTATTTAAGCCTCCAGTGGCTAATAAGTCAAATTTGAAAAAGTAATATAGGATTCATTAAAATCAATATAATTGACTTCTAAGAATTACAAAACTATATATCACAATATAACTTGAGGGAAGTAGAGAAGTAAATGTTTTATGAAAGAAAAATTTGATAGATGATATTTTTATTTAAAAGGAAGGCTAAGCAATACACAGAGGTAGGTGGACAAGTCATCAATACTTAATGCTTTATTTATTGTTTTTTAATATTTGTTTAATATTTGTATCTACTTGAAAGGCAGAGAGGGAGAGAAAGAGAGATGTTCTATCCACGAGTTCAGTCCCCAAATGCTTTCGACAGCTAGGCCTGAAACAGGCTAAAGCCAGGAGCCCTGAATTTCATCTAGGTTTTCCACATGCGTGGCTAGGGCTGTCTCCCAGAATGCATTACCAGGAAGCTAGATCAGAAGCAGAGGAGCCAGAACATAAATGAGCGTTCTGATATTGGATGTGAGAATCCCAAGTGGCAGTTTAATCAACCACAATGCTGCTCCATTTAATGCTCGCTTTTTTTCTTTTTTTTAACTTTTATTTAATAAATTTAAATTTTGAAAGTACAACTTTTGGATTATAGCGGCTTTTTCCCCCATAACTCCCTCCCACCTGCAACCATCCCATCTCCCATTCACTCTCCCATCCCATTCTCCACCAAGATTCATTTTCAATTATCTTTATATGCAGGAAATCAACTTAGTATACACTAAGATTTCAACAGACTGCACCCACACAGATACATAAAGTAAAAAGACTGAGGCCGGCGCTCCGGCTCACTAGGCTAATCCTCCGCCTTGCGGCGCCAGCACACCAGGTTCTAGTCCTGGTTGGGGCGCCGGATTCTCTCCCAGTTGCCCCTCTTCCAGGCCAGCTTTCTGCTGTGGCCAGGGAGTGCAGTGGAGGATGTCCTTGAGCCCTGCACCCCATGGGAGACCAGGATAAGTACCTGGATCCTGCCATCAGATCAGCATGGTGCGCCGGCCGCAGCACGCCGGCCACAGTGGCCATTGGAGGGTGAACCAACGGCAAAAGGAAGACCTTTCTCTCTGTCTCTCTCTCTCACTGTCCACTAAGGACAGATATCCTACATGGGGAGTAGGTGCGCAGTGACTCCCGTTGTTGATTTAGCAATTGGCCCTCTTATTTTATTTATGATGTCAGTAATCACCCAAGGCTCTTGTCATGAGCTAACAAGGCTAAGGAAGCCTCTTGAGTTCACCAACTCTGATCTTAGGCCATAGTCAAAGTGGAAGTTCTCTCCTCCCTTCAGAGAAAGATACCTTCTTCTTTGATGGCCCATTCTTTCCACTGCTTTCCTATTTCAGCTATGAGGCCCAATATTCCTAAGGCATAACATTCATGTGGAACAATGAACATCTCTAACTAAGCAACCACACTAATATGATTCATAACAAAAATGAAAAGGTGGGAGGCGGCGCTGTGGAGCAGTGGGTTAAAGCCCTGGCCTGAAGTGCCTGCATCCCATATGGGCACCGGTTCTAGTCCAGGCTGCTCCTCTTTCAATCCATCTCTCTGCTGTGGTCTGGGAAAGCAGTGGAAGATGGCCCAAGTTCTCGGGCCCCTATGTCTACGTGGGAGACCTGGAGGAAGCTCCTGGCTCCTGGCTTTGGATCGGGACAGCTCCTGGGGAGTGAATCAGTGGGTTGAAGACCTCTCTCTCTTTCTACCTCTCTGTAACTATGTTTTTCAAAACATATGTTTTAAAAAGATGAAAAGGATATCTTATTTTCATTTTTTGTATTATTTTTAAAGCATATTTTGAAATTAGATTTCTCAGCAAATTAAAACAAATTATGTAAGTGAAGGATGTTAGTAAAATTATCCTCATATAAAGAGAATATAGACTTGGGAATGACTGGTATGTGGTACAGCTGAGTTGAGATGCCAGCATCCCATAACAGAGTACTGATATGAATCCTGGCTACTCCACTTCAATCCAGATCCCTGTAAAAAGCAACATATTATGGCCCAACTGCTTGATCCCTGCCACCCACGTGGAAGATCCAGATGGAGTTCTTGGCTCCTGGCTTCAGACTGGGCCATCCACAACTTTTATGACTATCTGGAGAGTAAACCAAAAGATGGAATAACCTCTCTACCTCTCTTTCTTTTTCTCTCTCCGCCCCCTCTCTCTCACTGACACTCTGCCTTTTCATAGATAAATAGATACATCTTAAATAAAAGACTTTTGGAAGCCCAATTAATTTGACAATTAACATAGGTAATTATCATCAAAATCCACATTCTCACAAAGGCCAGTGCTGAAATGGGCTGGAGCCAGATCCCTCACACTGATGGCAAGAACCCAACATCTTGAGCCATAACTGTTGCTCATTCAAAGTGTGGATTGGCATGAAGCTGGAGTCAGGGGCTGGAGTCAGGAAGCAAACCCAGGTATCCTGATGTGAGATACCAGGTCCTAACCAGTGTGGAGTCTTAGGCTAAATACCCACCCTCTTGAACTTTTTGAAGACCACTTGTATATGGAAAATTCTTTCCACAAAAGTTGTTTCATTGAAACATGAAAAAAAGTTACTTTTACATTTCCTTTGTTTCAGGGAGGCAACATTAATAGTGGCTAAGAGAGTTGTAATAACAACTATACCTCTCGCCATCTTTAGTGACCGCAGATTTATCTCTATCTGAGGGAAAGGTGAATA
The DNA here is from genome assembly GCF_964237555.1 of Oryctolagus cuniculus. Taxonomy (NCBI): domain Eukaryota; kingdom Metazoa; phylum Chordata; class Mammalia; order Lagomorpha; family Leporidae; genus Oryctolagus; species Oryctolagus cuniculus. The sequence goes on along the minus strand of NC_091432.1, from coordinate 193,914,969 downwards.
AAAGAGTATATTTCAAATCTGGTTGTAGGCTAGTTGGGTAATTAATCAGTGGTGACTGTTTATTTTGTGTCATAAGAAATTGCTTTTGCAAATATACTTCCATTTTGCAGATCTAATAATTTTTAGAAAATTAGAGATCTTTTTATTTTAAGTTTATTTATTTGCATTTTATTTGAAAGGCCAAGTGACAGAATTCTGCTGCTTCATTCCCACAAATGCCGGCAACAGCCAGGCCTGAGCCAGGAAAAAGCAGGAGCTCAGAGCTCAATTTGGGTCCCCCACATGGGTAGCAGAGACTAGAATTGATTCATCATCTGCGATATCAGGAAGCTAGATTGGAGGCAGAGTGTTTGAGAGTTGAGACCATTAGTACTCTTGTATGGGATGAGGGTGTCCCAAGTGGTGGCTCAAATACTGCATCAGACACCTACCCTAGGATCCTATTTTTAAATTTATGTGTGTGCTTGTGTGTGTGTGTGTGTGTAACCAACCTGAATCATAGTTTTATCATTAAATGAAGCTAATATAAGAGTACAGCTTGAAATCCTTGTCAGGTTAAAGTAAGTTATGCAAATGTGACTTCAGTCACAGTAATATTAACAGAAACAATAATAGAGTTTTAAAATATCCCAATGGTTTTTTTTTTTTTAGACCAATTAAAATGTCTTGTATGCCTAAAGAAAACAGAATTTAAATAAGTATAATAGTAGCCTTTCCGTATGTAATTGGAAAAGAGCTCTACTGTTTGGTCTAGAAAATGCAACTGCTGATTTTAGAGTAAAAGTAAAGCCTTCTCACTAAATCCCAAACAATTTACATGTTTTCTTTAAATAAATATATCAAAATGAACATTTTGGATATTTTTCAATAAATGTTCTTTCATAGTAATGTTGTCTAGAGTTTACAGATATATTTACTCTTATCTTTGCTCATTAGAGAACTTTAAAAATCAGAAAACTCACAAAAATATGTCAGATAAACCATGTACCTCATTTCAGTTTATGAGAACTTTGCTAAACCTTCTCCACAATAAACATCTTTTTTCCTGCAATGAAAGTGTTGTACTCATCCTGGTTTTAGAATATTTCCTTCAATATTTTATAGTCTTGTTTTTATTTTTTTTCTGTGAAACAATGATAATACCTTGGGATTAAACAACATATTTTTCCTTTAAGGATAAGAAATTTGAGAATATTTAAAAAATTGTTTTGGTTAAGGATTTAAAATTTGTGAAATTTCATTGAGAAAGAGAAACTTTTTACATCACCTACTGTAACAACATAAACAGCAGTTAAACTGTGGAGGAAGAAGAAGTTATCCCACCTTAGGTGTAACTTGATACTTGACTGATTTTGGTAATCTTTGTGTGTTACAATTAGTGGCCTAGGAAACACCCTAAATAATTTATGAATTTCATGTTTAATTCATATTTAAGTATTGTACTGGCCTTGATATCTCTTCTAGTACCACCGCCAAAACAGAGTACTGTTTTGAAGACAACGTAATAACAGAGAGCCATTATCTCAGCCTTCTTCACAACTGTAGGTAAGACTTCACCTCAGTTTAAAGCTCTGTAAAAGGAGCATTAATGAAGGCAATTAGAAGTTTCTGTCCAATAGAATAGGAGAATTTCCGTCCAAGGCAAAAGTAGCTCCACTGAAAAACTACCTGCCTTGCACCTCTATGTTATACTTGACCTTTAGGCAGATTATTCTAAACATCCTAAGCCTTTTTGATAAATATTTAATTTTTTAACATTTTGATTACCATATAATACTTGTACATGTAAGTTTCCAAGATAGCTGGGATGATAGGTGAAGAAGCATCATGTTGTGTTTTTGTGCAACAGTCACTGGACTAACTTGTGAAGGTGGATGTGAGGCCAAGACCAAGGCATGTATGAAACATGGAATGTATCTAATGAGAATCACAGATTCTCTATCAGGTATGTTCCTATGGGACATAAAGCCTATTTTTCAGATTTTAACACCACATTGAGTTTGCTGCATACCTGTGAATTGCTGTTTCCAGATTCTCTATTTCTTATACTTCTTTTGTATTAATATTTCTGTAGCAACACATCTGCAAGTGATACCAAACATACTTTTCCTTTAAAAGCAGATGAAAACTATTCTCCATAAACTGAAATTCAACTAAATTGAAAACATTGATCTACTTTACTTTTCCAACCAACTTCAAATCTTTTTTTTTTTTTTTTTTTTTTTTCCTGACTGGCAGAGTGGACAGTGAGAGAGACAGACAGAAAGGTCTTCCTTTTGGCGTTGGTTCACCCTCCAATGGCCACCGCGGCCGGCCCACACGCTGCAGCCGGCACACCATGCTGATCCGAAGGCAGGAGCCAGGTACTTATCCTGGTCTCCCATGGGGTGCAGGGCCCAAGCACTTGGGCCATCCTCCACTGCACTCCCGGGCCATAGCAGAGAACTGGCCTGGAAGAGGGGCAACCGGGACAGAATCCGGCGCCCTGACTGGGACTAGAACCCGGTGTGCCTGTGCTGCAAGGCTGAGGATTAGCTTATTGAGCCGTGGCGCCGGCTCCAATTTCAACTCTTTCTTAATCAGTTACTTTGTTTCCTCATTAATTTTCCTATGTCTTCTCGAATAATCAATTCAAATATCAGATTCTCTATCAAGGTAATGTTTATAAGCATGTGTATGTCAGAAAGTAATATGTACAAAACTAGTACACTTGGGAGTCTTCTGCCATTTAAAAATATTTATTTGAATGATTATATGCATATATATATATATATATAGAGAGAGAGAGAGAGAGAGAGAGAGACATCCCATCTGCTGATGCACAAATGAAGGTTGGGCAGAGGACAAAATGAGAAATGAGAATGCCATCCAAATCTCCCACCTGGGTTTCTTGAGTCCAATTACTTCAGTTGTCATTGCTGCCTCACAAGGTCTTCATGAGCAGGAGACTGGAGTCAGGAGCAAAGCTATGATTTTAACTCAGGTACTTCAATATGGCATGCAGGCGTCTAAACTGGCATCTTAACTTCTAGGCCAAATGATAACCCTGATAATGACATTTTTAAGAAGGAGTACAAAATGGGTGGGTAACTATGAGATGCATCAATCCTTCTGGTAAGATGCAATCAAGATATCAACTTACAAGAAAATACCCTATGAGAATTTGGTACCATCTTCTCTGAGGTTCTATACACTATAACAAAATACAATTGTATGGTGTTTCGACCTTGATAGATTTAATTCATGGGCCCAGGAGCAAGGAGATGGGAAGGAAATGGAAGAAAAGAAGGGGTTGGAGAGGAGGGATAGGAAAGGAAAAGTGACCTTGTTTGCCATCATTGCAGTAACTATTGCAAATGTTTGCTTGTCATTTATTCAAATCTAGTTACTGTTGACTTTAAGGCTTGGTTCCAGGAAAGAAATACTTACGTCATGGAGCCCGGGATTGTTCCATTTGATTGTAATAATGTCTCTCTGTTGATGATTTTCAGTACCTTGTGACAAAAGAATATCAAAGGCTACAGTAACTGACTCATTACTAGTATGCTTTTACACCGTGTGAGCAAGGAGTGATACATGCAAATTTTGTACTGAGATCAATTAAAATAAGTCCTGATACTCCCCTGATCCATTTGGACATTTAATGAACAAGTGCAGGGGTCACACACTTAGAAGGGCAAGGTGACAGTTTTGAGGATGTGTGTATCTGAGTCACACAACCAACTAAGCAATCTAGTCTTACCTAGTCTAGCATAGGTACTAACTTAGAGTGAAGAGAATTTGGAAACCTAGATCTAGAAAAATGTAGAGAGGAGGAATCAGTGGGACACCAAGACCAAATGTAGGAGTAGGAGACCTAATTTATGTTAGTATCCTACCTAAATTTTACCAAGAAGAGATAAAGTCATACCACAGAAAAGTTTTTCCCAGATGGATGACTTCATTACCTGTAGCAAATGGTTCCCAGAGGTGCAATAGTGAAATGTTGTAGATGCTGTAATTTTCCTTGCAGGTTCTAAGTACTGAGGCACTTCTAACTATCAAAAGAGTTATGTGTTTATGATTTGCAGCTGAGTCCCTCCTCTGGAATAGCCCCTCACACATTCATTCAAAGTTAAGCCTTATCCCCAGGGATAGGCAATAACTGTTTAACTCATGGTGTTGCAAAAGCCTTATTCCCTTGCTTCAACTGTGAAAAAAATCTGAAAGACCATCCCAGATTGAGAGATCCTGTGGATTAGTTAATGAAGTTTTTGCAGATAAACTTTATCCTCTTTCAACTTTGCTATCTCTCTCCCTCATAGGTGTTATTACCAAGAGCAATAAAATTGCCAAAAACACTTCCAGAAAATACACTTCAGGCAAAATCACTGTCTGAAAGTCTGTTTCCTCAGAACACAAACTAAGACAAACTGCTTTCTAAAAAATGCTTAGTATATATTCATGCTTGGTATATATTCACCTCTAAGTTAGACATATTTTTCTCTCTGTTATTTTCACTCTCTTTCTCACACACATGCACACGTAAAATGATCCCACATCTCTTTATGACTAGGCTTCAAATAACCTCTCGGTAACAAAACCTTCTCCTAATTGTTAACAGCCTCATTGTTTCACCCTTATGAAAGGGCTTGACTAGCTCATACCATTTCTTCTGTCTGCATCCTTGCATGTGCCTTTTTGTAAAGATTTTATTTATTTATTTGAGAGGAAGAGTTACAGACAGTGAGAGAGAGAGAGACAGTGGGAAAGGTCTTCCATCGATTGGTTCACTCCCCAAATGGCTGCAATGGAAAGTGGCCAATCTGAAGGCAGGAGTCAAGAGTCTTTTCCAAGTCTCCCATCCAGTGGGCCATGGGCCAACTTTTACTTCTTTCCCAGGACATAGCAGAGAGCTGGATTGGGATAGAAGTAGCTTGGACAGGAAACAGTGCCAATATGGATACCGGTGCTGCTGCAGGTGAAGGCTTAGCCCACTGCACCACAGCTTCAGCCCCTGAATGTGCCTTTATATGTCCTTTTCCGTACTCTTATCCATGGCTATGGAAGTCTCTTGAGTTCACCAACTCTGATCTTATTTAGACAAGGCCATAGTCAAAGCAGAAGTTCTCTCCTCTCTTCAGAGAAAGGTACTGCCTTCTTTGATGGTGTGTTCTTTCTGCTGGGATCTCACTCACAGAGATCTTTCATTTAGGTCATTTTTTTTTTTTTTTGCCACAATGGCTTTCCATGCCTGTAAAAACTCTCATGGATAGGCTTTTAGCCAGATGTGAATGCCTTAAGGGTTGATTCTGAGGCCAGAGTGCTGTTTAGGACATCTGCCCTTCTATGAGTCTGCTGTGTATCCTGCTTCCAATGTAGGATCACTCCCCTTTTTAATTCTATCAGTTATTTGCAGACACAGGTCTTATTTATGTAATCCCTTTGACACTTAATCCTCTCTATTTGATCAATTATGAACTTAAACTGATCATTTTAACAAGTAAGATGGCATTGGTAAATGCCACCTTGATGGGATTGAATTGGAATCCCCTGGTACATTTCTTGCTCTACCAATAGGGGCAAGTCCAATTGAGCATGTGCCAAACTGTACATCTCCTTCCTCTCTTATTCCCATTCTTATATAACAGGGATCTGGGAAACATGCTGAGTGAAATAAGTGAGTCCCAAAGGGACAAATATCATATGTTCTCTCTGATTGGTGGCAACTAACTGAGCACTTAAAAGGAAAGTTGTTGAAGTGAAATGGACACTATGAGAAACAATGACTTGATCATCTCTCCTCCTGACTGTCGAGGTACAACTTACTATTTTATTCCTTTTAGTGTTTTTTTGTTGTTGTTCTACTTAACACCATTGGTTGAACTCTTTAACACACAATTATTCTTAGGCATTTAAATTTAACTGAAAAGTGATCCTTGTTAAATATATGGTTTCACTAGACATGTGCCTCTTCTTTAAAAAAAAATATTTATTTATTTGAAAGTCAGAGTTACACAGAGAAAGAAGGAGAGGCAGAGAGAGAGAGAGGTCTTTCATCCACTGATTCACTCACCAACTGGCTGCAACGGCTAGAGCTGAGCCAATCTAAAGCCAGGTGCCTCCTCCGGAACTCCCATGCATGTGCAGGGGCCCAAAGACTTGGGCCATCTTCAACTGCTTTCCCAGGCCATAGCAGAGAGTTGGATCGGAAGTACAGTAGCTGGGACTAAAACCAGTGCCCTTATGGGATTCCAGCACTGCAGGCGGCAGCTTTACCGGAAATGCCACAGCACCACCCCATGCATGCCTCTTTTACATACCCTATTGGAATAGGGTAAGATAAGGTGATTCATCAATTATGTACAACCACATAGCAGGTTTTCAGAGGGAGAAAAAATTACTTTCTCACAAATATAACAAAGTTTTTCCAAAGTTTAAGGGTTGTATTTCAGAAGCAACAACAGTTGCCCTTCTACCACATAATGATCTGATATTATATTATTTCTGAAGAAGATTGATTCTCAGCTGCATTTCCCACCCCCCCAAAAAAAGTCCTAAATATGATCAATAGCAGAATCCAGTGATGATAATGACTGGTGGTACATACTTAAATGAATTTTTATTATAAAACACAGATAAAAATTTAGAAGGGGCCATCATTGTGGCATAGCAGGTTAAACCTCTGACTGCAATGATGGCATCATATTTGGGCACTGGCTCAAGACCTGGCTGCTCCACTTGTGATCCAGCTCCCTGATAATACACCTAGGAAAGCAGCAGAAGGTAGCTGAAGTCCTTGGGCCCCTGCAGCAGTGAGAGACCTGAAAGATGCTCTGGTCTCCTGGCTTCGGCTTGGCCCAGCCCTGGTTGTTACAGACATTTTGGGAGTGAACCAGCCGATGGGAGATTCTCTTTCTCTCTCCCTTTCTCTCTCTCTCTCTCTCTCTGTAACTCTGCCTTTCAAATTAAAAAAATGTAGAAAATTGAAAAATACAAGTTAGGTCTCCTTGATCTTTAAGAAATAAGGCACACATGGAATTAATATGACACTGGCATTTTGTGATTTTTGAAAGAAATTCTGTAGCTAAAGATCATACTAAAATTCGGAAAATGTAATTTTGCTAAAATATAAATCATACCTAAGTATTCCAAATATTTATTTCTCTATGTTTTCATAATGTCTACTTGCATATACAATGCTTTCAGTTGAGTTCATTGTAGTAATTTTATTTCACAGATAACTTTAATCAAAGATTTTTATTGAAACTGTTTAACATGCCCCAGAACAATTATTTCTGAAAATAGTTTAAGTCTGTGGTTTATGGTGTTCTAACCATAAAAAATCTGCAATTTTATTGTATTCTTACCATAAAAATAAATTTATAAAGACAAAATAGATTTATCTTGCATAAATAACATTTCAGGTACAAGAGTTTGTCTCAATATGTATCTCATTATTTACTTTTAAAAGTATAATTTCTATTGATACTGAGATATTTGTCTCTAAAATGTGTATTAGTGATATAGGATTACAAAGGGAAAATAATTTTGAAGGCTATTCAAGTCATATCAATGTATTTGTATCCTCACCATGTTTTAACTGTCTTAAAAAGGTGAGGCAGGAATTGTCAAGTTGTTAAAAAATTGACTATACAGAAACATTAGTTTGTAGATTTAAGGGGAAAAATGCAATGGTTGAGACTATTTGAAACCTTTTTTTTAAATTCAGATTTTTAAATACTTTATATACAAAGGATATTTTGGAATGTTTTATTAAATACATACTAAACAACAAGTTACAAATGTCACCAAAAAAAGAAAGGCAGAATGTATAGGATAGCACATAGTATACTTTTTTTTTCCTACTTTCTATGTATATTAACTCTCATAAATGTTTCCTTTAGATATATTCCCATAAATGGGATAGCTGGGTCATATGATAGATCTGTTTTTTAGTTTTCTGAAGAATATCCATATTGTCTTCCATAATTGTTGTAGTTTATGAACTCACCAACGCTGTATTAGAGTAGCTTGTTTTCCCACATTCACACCAGATTTTGCAATTGTTTTTTTTTTATTGTTCAATGAAAGCCATTTTAATTTAGGTTAGATGAAAACTCATTGTGATTTATATTTGCATTTTACTGATGGTAAGTGCTCCTGAGCATTTTTTTTAATACATCTGTTAGCCACTTGTATTTTATCATTTGAAAAATGTCTGTTCATGCCCTTTGCCCTTTGTCTGGATTTTTTATGTTGTTGTTTCTAATCTGTTCTATTGTTCCCATGTCTATTTTTTTTGCCCATACCAGGCTTTGTTGATTCTAACCTATAACGTCGTGAAATCTGGTATTGTGATATATCTGGCTTTGTATATATTATTCCAGGTTACTTTTCCTATTTAGCATCTTTTGTATTTACATGTGAATTTCAGGGTAATTTTTCTAGGTATATAAGGATTGTCCTTGGTATTTTCATTGGGATCACAGTGAATCTGCAAATTGCTTTTGAAAATAGATATTTTGATTATATAAATTCTGCCAGTCAATGAACATGGAAAGTTGTCCAACTCTGTTTCTTCGTTTTTAATTAATTTTTATAATTTTAATGTAAAGATCTTTCACGTACTTGGTTAAATTAATCCCAAGATATTTCAATTTTTGTTGCTGTTGTGAATGGGGCTGATCTTAACAGTTCTTTCTCGGGGCCGGCGCCATAGCGCAGTAGGTTAATCCTCCACCGGCAGCGCTGGCATCCCATAAGGGCGCTGGTTCTAGTCCTGGCAGCCCCTCTTTCAATCCAGCTCTCTGCTGTGGCCTGGAAAGGCAGTGGAGGATGGCCCAAGTCATTGGGCCCCTGCACCCACATGGGAGACTAGGAAGAAGCACCTGGCTCCTGGCTTCAGATTGGCGCAGCTCCAGCCGTTGCGGCCACCTGGGGAGTGAACCAGCAGAAGGAAGACCTTTCTCTCGGTCTCTCCCTCTCCCTGTCTGTAACTCTGTCTCTCAAATAAATAAATTTTAAAAAATCATAGAAAGTTCTTTCTCAGCCAAAGCATTGTTTGTGTATAAGAATGTTATTGACGTTTATGGGTTGATTTTGTATCCTGTAAATTTGCTGAACTCTCTGAGTTATAATAGTGTGTTAGTAGACTCTTTTGGTTATCCTATAAAAAGGATCATGTCTTCTGTAAACAGGAATAATTTTCATAATTTTCATCCCTCTATTCTAATTAGTATCGCTTTCATTTCTTTTTATTTCCTAAAGTTTCTGGCTAAAACATATAAAAATTATATTTAATAATAATGGTGAGAGTGGGTATTCTTCTCTGGCCCTAGATCATAGAGGAAATGCTTCCAGCTTTTCTCCAATCAGGATGATGGTGGCTGTGGGTTTATCATAATTGCGTTTCATATGTTGATATATGCTCTTTTTATTTATTTATTTTTTTTGACAGGCAGAGTGGACAGTGAGAGAGACAGAGAGACAGGTCTTCCTTTTGCGTTGGCTCACCCCCCAATGGCTGCCACGGCGGGTGCACTGCGCCAATCCAAAGCTAGGAGCCAGGTGCCTCTCCTGGTCTCCCATGCTGGTGGCAAGGCACAAGCACCTGGGCCATCCTCCACTGCACTCCTGGGCCACAGTAGAGAGCTGGCCTGGAAGAGGGGCAACCGGGACAGAATCCAGTGCCCTGACCAGGATTAGAACCCTGTGTGCTGGCACCACAGGCGGAGGATTAGCCTATGCTCTTTCTCTATCGATTTTAAAGTTGTTTTTTTTTTTTTTTTATCATGAAAGGGTATTGTATTTTATCAAATGTTTCTCTTCATCTGTTGAGATAATCATATGGTTTTATTCTTCAGTTTGTTAATGTGAGGTATCACGTTTATTGATTTTTTTTAAATTTTTTTTAACTTTTATTTAATGAATATAAATTTCCAAAGTACAGCTTATGGATTACAATGACTTCCCCCCCATAACGTCCCTCCCACCCGCAACCCTCCCCTTTCCCACTCCCTCTCCCCTTCCATTCACATCAAGATTCATTTTCTATTATCTTTATATACAGAAGATCAGTTTAGCATACATTAAGTAAAGATTTCAACAGTTTGCTCCCACACAGAAACATAAAGTGAAAAATACTGTTTGAGTACTAGTTATAGCATTAAATCTCAATGTACAGCACACTAAGGACAGAGATCCTACATGAGGAGTAAGTGCACAGTGACTCCTGTTGTTGACTTAACAAATTGACACTCTTGTTTATGGCCTCAGTAATCACCCTAGGCTCTTGTCATGAGCTGCCAAGGCTATGGAAGCCCCCTGAGTTCACCGACTCTGATCATATTTATACAAGGCCATGGTCAAAGTGGAAGTTCTCTCCTCCCTTCAGAGAAAGGTACCTCCTTCTTTGATGACCCGTTCTTTCCACTGGGATCTCACTCGCGGATATCTTTCATTTAGGTTTTTTTTTTTTTTATTTCCCCCAGAGTGTCTTGGCTTTCCATGCCTGAAATACTCTCATGGGCATTTTTTTTAAGATTTATTTATTTATTTGAAAGTCAGAATTACACACACAGAGAGAGAGGAGAGGCAGAGAGAGAGAATAAGACAGAAAGAAAGAGGTCTTCCATCCACTGGTACACTCCCCTATTGGCCCCAATGGCTGGAGCTGCACCGATCCGAAGCCAGAAGCCAGGAGCTTCTTCTAGGTCTTCTACGTGGGTGCAGGTGCCCAAGGATTTGGGCTATCTTTTTCTGCTTTCTCAGGCCATAACAGAGAGCTGGATTGGAAGTAGAGCAGCCAGGTCTCGAACCAGCACCCACATGGGATGCCAGCACTTGAGGCCAGGTTGTTAACCTGCTGTACCACAGCACCGGCCCCATGTTTATTGATTTGTATATCTTGAACCATTCCTGAATCATAGGATAATCTCACTTAATCTGGTTTATCTGGATTTATCTCACTTAATCTGGTTATCTTTGTGATAATTTGTTGGATTTCATTTGCTGGTTTTTTGTTGAGACTTTTTACATCAATATTCATCATAGATATTGCTGTATAGTTCTCTTTTTGTTGTATTTTTCTGTGGTTTTGGAATTAAGGTAATGCTGGCTTCATGTAATGGGTTTGGAAGGGTTCTATCTCTTTCAATTATTTTGAATAGTTTAAGAGGAATTGTGATTAGTTTTTCCTTCAAAGTTTGATAGAGATCAGCATTGCAGCTTTCAAGTTTTTGGTTTTTCTTTCTTTGGATAATCTTTATTAATGATTAAATCTCAGACTTACAGCATTGCCTTTTTAATGTCTGATTTTGTTAGTTTAGATCCTTGCCTTCCCCTTTTTTGGTTAGTTGGGCCAATGTCTTATTGATCTAGTTTATTTTTTCAACAAACAACTCTTCATTTCATTTATGTGTATTTTTTAATTCTATTATGTTTATTCTCCAATTTTTATTATTTATTTTATCCTATTAAATTTTGATTTTGTTTGTTCTTGTTTTTCTAGGTCCTTAAGATGCACTTTTAGATCATGTGTTTGATATCTTTCCAATTTTTTGATGTAGGTATTAATGGCTATAAATTTTTAACTTTGCTTTTGCTGTATCCCATATGTTTAAACAATATGTTATGTTGTTATTTTCATTTATTTAGTTCTTTAGTTATTTACTTATTTGTTTATTTTTTGTTTGGTTGATACATCCATTAATGGAAGTAGGTGTTGAAATCCCCCATTATTGTTATATTGTGCTCATGTCTCCCTTTACATTAATTAACATTTGTTTTAAATATCTGGGTTCCCTAGCTTGAGTACATATGCATTTACTACAGTCGCATTTTGTAAAATTGATCACTTAATCACTGCATGGTCACCCTCTTTTTCTTCAAGTCTATTTTATCTGATATGAGAATAGCTTCCTTTGTTCACTTTGAATTCCTATTTGCTTGGAATATTTTCTTCCACCTTTTCTCTTTCAGTCTATATGTATCTTTTTTTTGTTGTTTTTTGACAGGCAGAGTGGACAGTGAGAGAGAGAGACAGAGAGAAAGGTCTTCCTTTTTGCCATTGGTTCACCCTCCAATGGCCGCCGCGGCCGGTGCACTGCGGCTGGTGCACTGCGCTGATCCGATGGCAGGAGCCAGGTACTTATCCTGGTCTCCCATTGGGTGCAGGGCCCAAGTACTTGGGCCATCCTCCACTGTACTCCCTGGCCACAGCAGAGAGTTGGCCTGGAAGAGGGGCAACCAGGACAGAATCCGACGCCCAGACAGGGATTAGAACCTGGTGTGCCAGCGCCGCAAGGCGGAGGATTAGCTTAGTGAGCTGCGGCGCCGGCCGCATTTATCTTTTAACTGGAGAATTTAGTTCACTATGTTCAGGGTTATAATTGATAAGTAATAAGTTGGTCCTATAATATTTTTCTGTAAATGTTCCTATTGTTTATTCTGAATCTCCTTATTTTTTATGTTTCTAGTAGGTTTTTTGCTTTCACATTTTGTAATGATGCTAATTTCTTTCCCTGGTTCAGAGTAGAACATCCTTAAGTATGATTTGTAAGGCTGGCCACAGAGTGACCAAGTTTTTCAATTGTTGCTTGTCTTGTCTTTGTCAGTCTTTATTTCATCTTAATTTATTTATGAATAATTCACTGGGTATAGTGTTGAGGGTTTGCAGTTTCTTTTTTCTTTCTAACTACTTGAAAAATATATCTCCATTATATCTTAGCCTGTAGGTTTTCTGTTAGGAAATCAGCTGTCAATCAGATGGGAGATCCCCTAAAGGTGATCTGCCATTTCCCTCTTGCAATTTTAGGATTTTCTGTCTCTGCTTTACTTTTGATAGTTTTACTATAATATGTCACTCTGAGGATTTTTCTGAACACTATTTTAAGTTTTTCTAGTTTTTTTCCTCCATTTTTGGCTGACTGAGATATTTCAAAATGCCTGACTTTTAGATCAGTTTTTACTTTCTTCTTTTCATCAAGTCAGTTGTTTGAGTTTACCACTGTATTTTTTATTTCACAAATTGAATATTTTATATCTATCATTATTGTCTGATTTTTCTTCATTATCTCTATGTCTGCAGAATAGCTCATCCATGCCATATAGGTTTTCTTGTTTCACTTAACTGTTTTTCTGTGTTTTTAGGATGTTTTTATAATCATTATTTGAATTCTTTTACGCATATTATGTCAATTTCCTCTACTTTACAGTTCAATATTAAAGTATTATTATTTTTCTTTTAGAGGGTAATGTTCATTTTTTCCTTGTTCATGTTTTTCTTTTTAATGTTTCACATTTGTGTGTGTGTGTGTGTGTGTTGCTACATTGATTTTTAACACATCTAGGGGATTACTTGTTTCTATTTCCTCTGGGGGTGTTTTTTTTTTCTTTTTCATTATTCTTTATTTGTTTTTGATCAAAGCCCTTATTATTGCAAATGTACCTCTCTGGCTTGGTGGTGTTACTAATGTTTACACTGGAGTTCTTGGATATGTACTTGGTAGAGACAGGAAGCTCTAGCCACTACTTGTGGGTGGAACAAGAACCCAGAGTGACACCTAAGTTGAAAGTGGTGGAGCCCCTTTGCTACAGTAGGTAGGGGAGAGGATGTTGGAGCTGCTAGTGTTTCATAATCCCAGCCCTTCTCTGTGTCAAAAGGAGTCAGTTTATTCACAGCCTAGAGTTCGCTCACAGTCCCTGTGCACCCCACCCATCAAGGAATGCACAATATACAGGGCACTGACACACTCCACAGTCTGTTCCCTGAGCTCTCCACAGGATCCCTCCCCACTATGTAGGGAGTTTTGTTTCCAGAACCAGACTGAATAGGTGCACAAGAATCCAGGAACAACTGATGACCCTTTCAGCTCTGTTGCCTCTGTCTTGAACTCCAACAGTCAAAGCATGTAGGGAGACTGCTCTCTGCCTTACAAACTGCCCCATCCCCATGTACAAGCTATCTGCAAGTCTAAGAGTCAGAGTTTGGCTGCAGCTCCAACTCAGCAAATTGAGTCGGGTGCTTTTGTTGAGAGTAGGGGAATGAAGCAATGTGGACACCCTTCACACAGCAAAGTAGTGTCCCAGGCCCATGCCAGCTCCCTGGTTCTGACTCAAAGCAAGTGGGGATTATGAATTTCTCCCTTAGTCAAAGTTACCATTATTGGGGGCCATGGCAGCCCCTTCTCACCTTGTCCTGGAAAGATGCTGCTTCCCAGCCTGAAACTGACTATGTTGATCCTGGAGTGGCTGGGAGCACCATATCTATCTTCTCTCCTTCATGCTTCATGGAGTATCTGTTCTGCTCTGTGCATTCCCCATTGAAAATTTATCTCAATCAGTCCTCTGGAAATGTAATTTCATTTGTTTTTCTGGTAATCTTTCTGCAGTTGAAGCCACTGTGGCATCTCACATTTCAGCCACCTTTAATCTCTCTATTAAGACTCTTCTAAGGGGAGTCCTAGTACATTTGCCCAATTCTCAGCTGCAATCACTCTGTCCTGGACATTAGCAGAGAATAAACAAAAGAAAGCCTCAGTCTGGTTTCAGCTATCAATTTGGTGTTTTACTCACCTGTGGGAACAGAATGCCCTACCCCAAAGATGGCTATGCTCTAATCACTGTTACCTGTGAGTAAATTTTTTACATGTCAAAGTGGATTTAGCAGATTTACTAAAGCTTACAGACCTGAAATTAGAGCTAGCAATGCCAGCAAGCAAAATATACATACAGACATATACATGTTCACATTCTATTCTGAAAAGTCAGTTTGTTTTTCTTTTCTACATGACTGTCTGGAGGAACAGTAGAAGTTAAGGCAGTTAGTAGAGTTCTTGATTACAGATTAAAGATCCATGCTTTGAAACACAACCACCAAAACGGCCTTGCTCAGCACTTTTTATTATTATTTGTCTTATCTTTATTTGAAAGGCAGAGAGAGAGAGAGAGAGAGAGAGAGATATTTGGTCTTGTGGTTCACTTCATAATGCCTGCACCAGCCATGGCTGGGTCAGGCTAATGCCAGGATCCTGGGAATTCAATCTGGATCTCCCATATGTGTGTCAGGGGCCCAAATACTTGACCCACAACCTGTTGCCTCCCAGGGCGTACATTAACAGGAAGCTGGAGACAAATGTAGAGCCAGGACTCAAATCTGGGCACTCTGATATGAGATGCAGGAATCCCAATTTATGTCCTAACTACTACATAAGGCCATTTCTCTTCTTTGCTTCTTTAAGGCACTACACATCTCCAATGATTGTGATGACTGAAAATGTGCCTCTCCTACAGTTTTCTAAAACATTATTTGGGAATCAGGGCTATGTTAAATGGAAACCATACAAGTAAATAATGAAAAAAGCTGCATACATGGACAGATGATAGATGAAATTTAAAAAAAAAAAAAACATAATCTAAATAGTGAAATAAAGTCAACAAAAGTATATATAATAAAATTTAACAATTATTTGAAAAATATTACCAACACTAATTTATATTCTCTATATATGATAGCCTTCATTCTAGTTTATGGATAAGAGTGTTATATTACTTAATCTAAGATGCACTGCTTTAATGTTAATCATATCACAATGTCACAAAGTTGCCCATAGTGGATCCATCTCAGGAGTTGCAAATATTCTTCCTAAATAGCCCAAAATGTCTGAATCTTTGGAATGTTTTCATTTGTCCAGAATATGTTAAAACAAATGATTTTCAGAATGTTCCTTCAGTTAGTAATTTACTTCTATCTTCACATACTCAGGTCTTTATATGTCCATTATACAGCCTCTGAAAGCATTTGAGTTTCTATCTTTGCAATTTCTTCATAAAATTAATATAAAGATTAATATTGTGTATATTAAGAACATATAGTAAGTGTTGGCTGCTTTATATAGTGTATTATGACTACTGTCTCAACATAAATGTCTCCTGCTACCTTTATTTTTAAAGATTTATTTCATTTATTTGAAACACAGAGTCACAGAGAGAGGTAGAGCCAGAGAGGGAGAGAGAGAGGTCTTCTATCCACTGGTTCAGTCCCCAAATGGCCACAACGGCCAGAGCTGAGCTGATCTGAAGCCAAGAGCCAAGAGCCTCTTCTGAGTCTCACATGCAGGTGCAGGGGCCCAAGGACTTGGGCCATCTTCCACTGCTTTCCCAGGCCACAGCAGAAAACTGGATCGGAAGTAGAGCAGCCAAGACCTGAACCAGTGCCCACATGGGATACCGGTACTGCAGGCCAGGGATCCAGCCCACTCTGCCACAGCGCTGGCTCCTCCTGCTACCTTTTAAAAATCATTTTTGGTTAATTGGCAAATAAAAATTGGGAATTATTTTGAATGTAGTCATACATTGCTTGAATTATTCTGAATTTTTTTTCTTAATTTTAAAAACGTGGGATTATCTTTCTTTTTTATTTTTTTTTTTATTTTTTGACAGGCAGAGTGGACAGTGAGAGAGAGAGACAGAGAAATGTCTTCCTTTTTTTTGCTGTTGGTTCACCCTCCAATGGCTGCCTCTGCTGGCGAGCTGTGGCTGGCGTACCACGCTGATCTGATGGCAGGAGCCAGGTACTTATCCTGGTCTCCCATGGGGTGCAGGGCCCAAGCACTTGGGCCATCCTCCACTGCACTCCCGGGCCACAGCAGAGAGCTGGCCTGGAAGAGGGACAACAGGGACAGAATCCGGCGCCCCGACTGGGACTAGAACCTGGTGTGCCAGCGCCGCAAGGTGGAGGATTAACCTAGTGAGCCGCGGTGCCGGCTGGAATTATCTTTCTGTTTGGATATTTTCACAACAAATTTAAAACATGTCTTTTAATTCACCAGATTTATATGATGTTCCATTATAAGCATTACTTTTCCTGTTCCCTTGAATCATTTGGAAATATTACCAAGATTGTGACTTGGTAATGCCTGTCAGTTTGTGGTATCAGTATGACCATTGGGTGGTATATTTTATTTAGCAATTCTGGCAGATATTTACAGTGATATTCACTAGATATAAAAATTATATCACTAATACAATTTACCATCATGCTTTTATGAGACTCTATATTTGGTAATAAATTTAACCGATTTTCTGTGCTGTTTTCTTTGGACTCGGTGTTTCCTTTTTGAATATTGTTACATGCTCTCAGAAAATGAGCCAGGTCTTTCTGGAATTCAGCCATTTCACTAATGCAACCATTTTCTTGCTTTTTCTGGTAATGATTTTCTTCCAAATCTTCTATTCAGTCTTGAAAAAGCTCATAACTATTTTTGCACCTCTTTTCCATAAATGTTCTTACAACTTCTATAAGGATTATCATGTAAATAGTAGGGTTTATTTCTTCAATGTTTTGTGTTGCAATTTCATGTCTTTCTTTTTTAGGTCAAGTTATTTTTCAGACGTGAGAAACTATGAATTGGTTTTTGCTGGTCATATTTCTCCTGGTTCCTTCTTCCTAGGATGAAAGTTTTCATTTCTTCCATCTAGTTTGGAAGATTATCAATGCCGAGTTTTAGAGACATTCATTATTTTAGACAGATTTTGCAATTATTATTATGAGGCTTTATTAGCAATCGTTTGCTTTTACCCTTGATTAACCTTGCTTTTACATGGAACTGTTCTTACACTCTTACCTCAGAAGTATTTGCATTTTCAAATAAGTACTAGTTCCTCATTATTTAAGTAAATCTTCTCAGCAGAATCCTTCAATCCAGTTGTGTTTTCCTAAACTGGAAATACTGATGGAGCTCTGGAGATCATAGAACCAACCTATTATCACTCACTTCAAACTATTTCACCTAATTCTCTGTCCACCATTAAAATATTTTGTCTGGCAGAGCCATCATATAACTACTACCCTGAATCTTCTTAATCCCTCTGGCCTCTTGTAAACAGGCTTTTCTGTGCAATCCCTACTACGTTCTTGCACAAGTCTGAGGAGAGTACCTGGTCTGATTTTGCTTTTGGATTCTGTGCCAGCCAGAGACCCTTAGTCCTGCCCAGCTGGCCACTCACAATGCAGCTTTGTCCAATAACCCATTTAGACTATTGGTAGTTTTAAGATTCCATAAATAAAAATTTGATTTCAAGAAATCAAAACAAAAGTCATTGCTTTCCTTTATTACCTTTGTTTTCTCTGCCATGTTTGACTTGGAACAATGGAAAACGAAATTGAAGTTGGAGTGTGAGATCCTACTAGCTCAAATAGGATGCCCTCCAAACAGAGCAGCCAAGCATGGCGACAGTATCTTTACATTTTTAATTTTTCTTTGCTTATTTTTGCTTTTTAAATTAATTAAATTTTATAGATGTATATAATTTTTTTAATTTTTTTATTTGAAAGACAAAATTACGGAGAGGGGCAGAATGAGAGAGAAAGTCTTCCATTCCACTGGTTCACTCTCCAAATAGCTACAAAGGCCAGAGCTGAGCTGATCTGAAGCCAGGAGCCAGGAGCCTCTTCGTGGTCTCCCATGTGGGTGCAGGGGCCCAAGGACTTGGGCCATCTTCTACTGCTTTCCCAGGCCACAGCAGAGCTTGATCAGAAGTGGAGCAGGCAGCTGGGACTCGAACTGGTGCCCACATGGGATGCTGGCCCGGCAGGCTAGGGCTATAACCCACTGCGCCACAGTGCCAGCCCCAACATCTATACAATTTTAAGAACATGATGATACATCCCACACTCCCTCCTTCCTTACTTATTTTTATTTTATTTTTTTCAATGACAAACTGCAATTTCAGGGTTTTTTTTTAAATTTTTTTTTTTTTTATTTGACGAATCAAGTTAGACAGTGAGAGAAAGAGACAGAGAGAAAAGTCTTCCTTCCAATGGTTCACACCTCAAATGGCCACTGTGGCCAGAGCTACAATGATCCGACTCCAGGAGCCAGGTGCTTCCTCCTGGTCTCCCATGTGGGTGCAAGGGCCCAAGCATTTGGGCCATCCTGCATTGCCTTCTTGGGCCAAAGCAGAGAGCTGGACTGGAAAAGGAGTAACTGGGACTAGAACCTGGCACCCATATGGGATGCCAGCCCGCAGGGGGAGGATTAACCAAGTGAGCCACAGTGCCAGCCCTCCATTTCAGTTTGTAATCCCAAGCTTAATCCTCCACTAAAAAGGAATTCAACAAGCAGAAAATAGAAATACCACTGTTCCGCAGGAATATAGACAAAGGCAATAAACAATAATCAGCCTCAAGATGTCAATTTCACTCATATATATATATATATATATAAAATGACATTTGTGCTCTATATATTAGGCCATATATCAGAGAAAGCTTATGATATTTGTCTTTTTGGGATTTTTCTTTATTTCACTTAGCATAATTGTCTCCAATTGCATGCAGCTTGTTGCAGAAGTCAGGATTTCATTCTTTTTATGGCTGAGTAGTATTCCAATGTTTTTATATACTATATTTTCATTATCCCGTCATCAAATGATGGACATATGGGTTGATTCCATATCTCAGCCACTTGAATTAATCGACTGTTGTAATGGTGGTACAGTTATCTCCTTCATACATTGATTTCATATCCTATGAGAATACTCCTAAGAGTGAGATGGCTGGGTTTTAGACTTCTGAGGAATCTCTATACTGTCTTCCATAATGGTTATAGTAGCTTACCAACTATAACATTCCTACCAACTGGGTATTTGGGTACTTTGTTCTTATGTCCTCACCATCACTTGTAATTTTTGTGTTTCTGGAAGATAGATATTCTAATTTGGATGAGGTGCAACTTCATTATTTTTGTTTGCATTTCCCTGTTGGCTAGTGATTCTGAGCATCTTCTCACGTGTCTATTTGCCAGTCGTAGTCCATCCTTTGAAAAATGCTGGTTCATAGCCTTAGCCTTCCATTTCTTACCTGAAATACTTGTTTGTTTTTGAGTTTCTTGAGCTCCTTATATATTCTGGATATTAATCCTTTATCACATGTATAGTTTGCAAGTATTTTCTGCCATTATCTTGGTTACCTCTTTACTTTGTTGAATATTTCCTTTGCTGTACAGAAGTTTCTTAGCTTGAAGTAATACTTTGTCTAATTTTGTTTTCATTGTCTGCATTTCTGTGGTCTTTGCTAAACTATCTTTTCCTACGCTAATTTCTTGCAGTGCCATGGTTTTGTTTGTGTATACAAATTCTATTGATTTTCGTGTGTTGATTTTATATCATTCAACTTTGCCAAACTGATGAATTCCAATAATTTCTTAGCAGAATCTTTCAATTCCCCTATATATAAGATCTTGTTAGATGCAAACAGGGATAATTTGACTTCTTCCTTTTCCATTTGTATCCTTTAAGTTCTTTTGCTTGATTATTGATATTTATGATCATATATATATTCAACATGAAATAATTAAAATTCATTTAGCAAAAATTTTATGTTTAAACTTTTATTGTATACTTTAAGACAAAATCATGTTTCTGAAAATTGTTAAATCATAGAATATAATAATTTATCATGGCTTCTGATAGATAGTGAGCTTGATTCCAAAGTAAAAAAACTCCAAAGACATTATATACCCAAAACGAAGATATTGCTGAGTGACGGTTTGATTTGTATTTCTCATGCATAACAAATGGACATAGTAAATATTGGGGGCCTAAGTAGTTAAGCCTCACTTAGTGTTTCTATTAAGAGTATCATCTTCAATTTTGTGATTGCCATAGACTAGTTAACTGGACAGTCTGTGCAGTCAATTTGGAAGCATATGCATATACTCATGAGTACTAAAATTACTATTTCAATGAACTACACTTTTATGGCCAAAATCTGTGACTTACATAGCACACATTTTGTTTCTGGGTTGGTCTATATACTATAGAAAAGGACCAATATTTTCATTTTGTTTATTTTCAAATTCAGATCACCTTCTCTGTTTACATTTACCATCACTATGCTCTGATACATATGTCTGTTTTCTTGTTAGATGTTAGATGATGTATGATGTCTAATAGATGATAATTTTTGATTGAAGTGTCTATAACATCATTTCTCTGACCATAGCATGAACTTATTTAGATGTTTAATGTTTTAATGAGATAAAATCGTGTTCAAGTTTATTTAAAATATTAAATTTCATAAATATGTGTTAATCTGCGTATTAATTTCATGAAGATACTTATCTATAAGCATATAAAATTACTATAAGCTCGATTCATTCTAAGTAATATAGCAATATCATCCCACATGTTGTTAGCTTTCCAATTACCATATGTAAAATAAACTTATCATATATACTTCAATTTGGCAATCAACATTTTTGTCGCTCCCCCTCTTCGTGGAGGAACAACACAGGACCCTGCGCTGTTCTTTTGTCTGCTCGGCCCTTCCCGGGTTTGTTGCTGGTTCTTCCCGGGTTGGCTACCGACCCTTCCACCTCCGTGGAAGGGCAGCTCCCCTGCCACTTTCCCCACTTCCGTGGGGGAGCGGCACACCGCCAGCCGGCTCTCTCGGGGACTGCTCAGATGTTCCTCAGGTGTTCCTGGTGCATGTTGTCTCTCTCCTCCTTTATAGTCCTCTCCACCAATCCGTGCTCTGCTACCCACACGCCGAGTACACTGCTCTCCTCCAATCAGGAGCAGGATCAGCTCCTGCTGTTTATTGGTTGAACTGGAGGCAGCTGTGTAGAAGCTGTTTCCTCCTCTCCCAGCGCCATATTGTGGGAGAGCAGATGCATAGAATAAGTCTTAATTCCAGTAACTTAGTCTAGTCCAAGTTGCTCCCCACACATTTTAGACAAAAAGGAGTGGAAATTGTTTCAGGCAATTGAGATCCACTTATAAAATGTCAGTGTAGATATCTCTCATCAAATATACAGTGGAATTATTATCCTTAGGATTTTTCATTACCATCCTATGTGAAACAGTAATTCCTAACGCTACATTCTATTCTCCTTTATGTTTCCTATTTCCTCTCTTTATAATTATAGCTAATACATACTGTATTATAAGCATCCTATAATGCCCTATTATGATTTACATATATTAATATTTAATACAGGGGCTGGTGCTGTGGCGCAGTGGGTTAAAGCCCTGGCCTGAAGTACCAGCATCCATATGGGCACTGGTTCTAGTCCTGGCTACTCCTCTTCTGATTCAGCTCTCTGCTATGGCATGAGAAAGCAGTAGAAGATTGCCGAAGTCTGTGGGCCCCTGCACCCATATAGGAGACCTGGAAGAAGCTCCTGGCTCCTGGCTTCGGATGGGCACAGCTCTGGCCACGTGGCCATCTAGGGAGTGAATCAGAGAATGAAAGACCTCTCTCTGTATCTCTACCTCTGTAACCCTGTCTTTCAAATAAATAAAATAAATCTTAAAAAAATATATTTAATACGAAAGCATTGAGAAAGATAGTATTATTTCTATGACATAGAAACTGAGAAACAGAGACATAATGAAGCTTAGTAATTTGTTCAATGTCTTACCGTGTGAGGTAGAAAAGTGTTAGAAAAGAATTCAAAGTTTGGCTGTCTATGCTTGAAAAAACTGCAGACAATTTTTTTTTAATTTTTTATACAACTTATTTCCACTTGCCATATTGTATATTTGTATGTGTTTACCTGTTCATTTCTCTTTCTCAATCTCTAACAAGATATAAGCTCTATAAGAGTAATTTTTAAAACCACTCATATCACTGGATAGAATACTGTCTTCCACATAGTAGGACTGCAAATATTTATATTTATATCAGAAATAAATTATTGTACATTTACATTATTTTCACACTTATACACTTTAATAACATCATGTTGATAACTTCAGAGATCATAATTCTTTTCCCTGGACTCATGGGCAGCAAAATATAAATTCATAATCATCCCATAAATAACATAAAACTGAAAAAAAACATCAACTGGCAAACCCAAGTCTGGCTTGAAAAACAGAATCCATTTAGAATTAAGCAGAAAAAAATACACACACCAAAATAAAATATGAAAGTTTAAAAGTGGGTTTATGAGAAGATGTCTGAAATATTCCTAATACCACTGGAATTTAGACTGCAGAGTCTTGCAGATTTTGGCATAAACAAAGGAATGCAAAGAGGTTCAGAATAAACTATATTTTTAAAATTTTATCCGTCATCTTTCTTTTGTTAGTAAGATTTTAATATGAATAATACAAAGCTTGATTTCACATGCAAAATTAATATCTTATTATAGATTATTGAGAGTGAAGACCGCTTGCAAGTTCACTTGAAAAAGAAGCCATTTTAAATTTTAGCTAACAGCAAGTGTTGAGTATAGCTGTTAAGCCAGTGCTTGAGATGTCCATATCCAATATTGAATGCCCAGCTCTGCTTCTGGTTCCAGCTTCCTGCTAATGCACATGCTGAGAGGCAGCAGGTGATTGTCAGGTCATTTGGTCTCTACCTTCCATATGGGAGGCCTGGATGGAGTTCCTGACTCGTGGCGGCAACCTGGCCCTGCCCTGCCATTATGCGCACTTGGGGAGTAAATAGTATATGGGAGAATAATATTCTCTATCTCTCTTTCCTCTGTTCTACCTCTCTTTCAAATAGATTAAATGAGTAAATTAGAATTAAAATCGGGCTTTCTGTTATTGTCTTCATAACCATTTTTGTAAACTGCTTCACAGATTTACATTGTTAAGATAACAGCTGAGGATATACAAAAAGTTATTTTTATATTCTGGTTCTTAGAAGACTTGATCCAGCAGAAATTCTGGGACCTGTGTCAATGGGCTTCTTTACAAACGCAGGCCTGATCATCATTGGTATTTTCTGGGATTCTGAGGGTACAGGAGGGTGAGAAATAATGCCTGAGTGGAACAAAGGGGTGGAAAGCAGTCATACTCAGAGCTGCCATCGTTCCTAACCCAGAAGCAGGTCAGATTTCATACCGTCTTTCTAATGACATCCCGTATACTGTTGTTGGCCACAGGCTGATGCCTCTCATTATGTAATTATAGAGGAAAAAAGCTTCTAAGCAACACAACAAATTTATGTACCTTTTTTGAAATGAGAATGTCTTTCAGGTCATTTCTGCTTTTGATGTGGTTGTCACCTAAAAGAGCATGGGGCATGGTATAGCTTAGTGAGCGAGCAGGAAGGGAAGGAAATACTAATTAATATTTGAGATCTTATGGAATTAGTGAATTCTCAAAATAAGTTTCTGCCATACATCATTTTATCATTAAGATAAAAATATCAGAGATTGTGTTTACAAATTTGTGTAAATTTATTTAATGACTTACTTCTCATGAACTGGTAAAGAAGACATTGTGAGCCCATCCTTTTAATTTATGCTTTGGGATATTTTGGAAAACAAAATTTTTGACATCATCTATATTAAAGGTTTTCAAAATCTTATAAAGTAATTACTGGATTGTAGCTCTTCTTGTTTTCCAGGAAGCTAAGTATCTGGATATTTCTTTAGAATTTGTACAGTATCATATTTCTTTTGAAAACAGATATTATTAATTCAGCCCCACCTGCTCCATAATCTCACCAAATTTAATAATCTCATTCTTTGAACAGTTTGGTCATTGTAATACTTTAAATTTGGGCCGGTGCTGTGGCATATTGGGTAAAGCTTTCAGTGCCAGAATCCCATATGGGCACTTCTTTGAGTCTTGGCTGCTCCATTTCCAATCCAGCTCTCTGCTATGGCCTGGGAAAGCAGTAGATGACCCAAGTCCTTGGGTCTTGCACCCCTACGGGAGACCTGGAAGAAGCTCCAGGCTCCTGGCCTCGGATTGGCCCAGCTCAGCTCCAGGCTTTGTAGCCAGCGGATGGATGACCTCTATGTCTGCCTGTGCCTCTTTGTAACTCTCTGTCTAACCTATATTTAATATTCCAATCTATGAACATTTGGTTCTAATTTATTTATTTTCAACAATGTATTGTAGTTTTTTTTTAAATCCAAATGTTAATTTGAAAACACAGGTTAGCCTTCTTAGAAGTACTTGTGTTGAAAAATGTTATTGAAGTCTACAGAGAAAAGTTTTATTAAAAAAAGAATGTCCAGGATAAGCACCTGGCTCCTGCCTACGGATCAGCGTGGTGCACCGGCCGCAAGTGCGCCGGCCGCGGTGGCCATTGGTGGGTGAACCAATGGCAAAGGAAGACCTTTCTCTCTGTCTCTCTCTCTCACTGTCCACTATGCCTGTAAAAAAAAAAAAAAAAAAAAAAAAAAAAAAAAAAAAAAAAAAGTAAAAACAATTGGTTATCTTAAATAGAGACAAACATAAGAAGTTTGGGAAAATTGAAGGCTTCCATAGGAAAGGGATTGCTTAACCAACAATCAGAAGCAGTTATCACGGCTGGCAATGTGGTGTAGCTGGTAAAGCCGTCATCTACAGTGCTGGCCTCCTGTATGGGCGCTGGTTCGAGTCCTGGCTGTTCCCTCAGCTATGCTCTGGGAAGGTAGAAGAAGATAACTCAAGTCCTTGGGACTCTGCACCCACTTGGGAGACTGGGAAAAAGCTCCTGGCTCCTAGCTTCAGATCAGCAAAGCTCAGGCCATTGTGGCCATCTGGGGAGTGAACCAGCAGATGGAAGACCTCTCTCTCTCTCTTTCTCTCTCTGTCTCTACTTCTCTGTAACTCTGACTTTCAAATAAATATTTTTTTTAAAAGTAGTTATCATAGACTGTTCAATATATTGAGTAAGGAAATGTCATAAACTTGGGGATTTGGGTGGGAGGTAATTTGAAGAGGAGAGGCTTGTTGAAAAGCAAGAAGAATCATGTAAAGGTGATTATGGAGTCTATGGTTATAAGGAAGGGCATTATGCGAATAACAAAGGCAACACTGAAAGTAATAAAGAAGAAAAAGGATATAGCAAAGAACAATAACAATTCTGAGGATAGGATGTAGGCAAGTGATTCCCAAGGGATTTTATTCTGAATTGCAACCTTATAATGACATATGGGAAACTATTTCATACATGCACTATCTTGTGTTGACTCTTGGGAGTTAACCTTTGTTATAGATATCTAAAAACAGAGATATTCCATTCATACCAGTTTTTGTATATTTCTACTTGGAAAACATGAAACCATTGTTGGAATCCATGGAATTTAGCAGCAATATTAATGGTAAGAAGGATGATGTACGTACCTACCCAGCAAGGTTTTAGTTTCCTGGTATGTTGACTTCAGCAAACCAAGCCTTCAGTTTCTTGCTTGTGGAGTGATTTGTATGGAAGAGTGTGAGAAAGATCATCACCTAAATACAGATATTAATGATGGGTTCAATTAAAAAGTATTTTCAAGTGTCCATAGTGACTATGGACTATTATTTCACATATAGATAGCTGTAATGACCCAAAAGGAGAGAGCTAGAGGACAATCTGGGATAAGGGAAATGGATATTGAATTATTCTCTCAGTTTAGTTGTATTCAGTGTTCATGTCCCTTTAATTCTTCAAATTACTACAGTAACTGGGAATGGCAAAGCATTGTGATTTGAGAAATAACTGAAGAATTTCTAGGTTTTATTGGATGAGTTTGTTGATGATATTTATCCCTATGTTACTTTAAAGAGCTAGTATAATTACCTGCATGAGGAATACTTGCTCAAATAAGAGTATAGCAGCAATAGTGACAATAGCCCTTTTCCAAGGGGAAGTTTTAAGCATGTCAAAGAACATGAAAGTGAAAGTTAAGCATATATTCATATCTGTGAGATTTAAGTAGGTGAATAAAACCCAAATATCAATTAGAAAATGATCCTGCTGTTTGAATTGGTTTGTTTCCCAGTCTTTATCATTATATTTGGGTTATACTTTGGACAAATGCAGCCAGAAGACAGCACCATAGGGAGGGGAATTATCTTAACCATTTGGCATAGAGGTTGATTTTGATTTTTGTCTTTCATTTTGAATCATCTTGAAAAGCTGAGACTAAATTTTGGGCAAGGGAGCCAGGGGGTTACCTGATTGTGTCTCCAATGTCTGTCTGTGTGGATAAAATATTCAAGTTGATTCCAGTTGACCTTTTTATGCTCATGATTTTAAATTGGGAGATTTTCAATTTCTCAGTTGGGGTCAGCTTGTACATATAATAGTTTAAGATCTTATCTGACTATGTTTAGACTAGAACAGCTTTATGAGATACCAGCCTAGTATATATTATCATGTGACTTACTTTCATTTTATGGGTTCTGTCACTCATATGCATTTCTATGTTAAGTATATTTTCCTCCTTTGTCAATAACAAAATTTCTAAGTTTCAGACACATTTTTTTTTCAATTTTAATTGATGTCCTAGCTGTTATCATAAATCCCCTGGTTTTCCTTAACATAAAAAAAAAAAAAATCAGATACTGTTAGGAAGGAAGTCAGAAATTGAGCCTATGTATATATGAGAAAGGTCCACTGCAGAATCTCCAGAAGCCCAATATCTACACTTCAAAGTCCTGCCTGGATCCTGATGACCTTCCAGCGTCCTGCCCCTTCTACCTGGCCTGATAGACATCCTTCCTTTAAGGCAGGGCGACGCCAGCCAGGCTTCCCCTGTCTGATAACTTCCGGGGGAAAAACTCAGAAAGGAATTTTTCGTATTTACACCCAACAAGTCCTTTGTTAGGGAGGGGGATAGGGGGAAGAAAAGGCGGGAAGGCAAGACCCGTCCCCTTAAAAACCCCAGCCTAAATGTGAACTGCACACTCTCTCTCAGGTTCTGCTAGGAGAGGTTCCCATCCGTTCTTAAGGATGTCCCTACCCTAATAAACCTTGCTATTTTGCTTTCCACTGCTCTCTCTCTCATACCTGAATTCTTTCTAATTTGAAGACAAGGACCCTTTTCTTCTCTGGTAACAATACCACCCTTAAACATGTTTACTGACTGCATAGTTTAACTCCTTTGTGTATGGTAAAAAACAATGAAACTATTGCAAAGCCACAAGTTCAGTGATCTAAGCTGACTCTGAATATGGAAGATATCTTGTGCAGTTGTAAAAATCTGTAGTGGTGTTTTCTAAATGCATATTGCCTCCTGAAATGCAGGGATATGCACCGTGGATAAAAAGAGTAAGGGCTGAATTTGTTACTATATCTTGAAGTTTAGGGCAGAAAAGTGTGAGGCTTGAGTAAGCATAATACAGTCATATATCTGCACTTCAGTTTGGAAAATGAGAATGGCAGGATTGATGTTTGGTAGCGATGGGCAGTGATGTGAGAAAAGAAAGCCAATCAGTTTCATCAGAAGTGAGAAGAGAGACAGCACAATGTGAGGTCTTGACAGATAGGAGAAGGGTCTGTACTGCATGGAGCACATATATTTACAAGTATCACCTAGCAAACAAAAACTGACTTGAACCAATTTTTGCAATGCTGAACTTAATATAGACAAGTAGGGGAAGCTTGAATTATGAGATGTAGGGCAAAGTTAAAATTTCCTATGGATGCATGGTTCTATTGTATTTTTGAGATAAGATTCCTGAAGTATAAAATTCTCTTTTATGAACAACTAGGGAGAAGGACAATGAGTACTTAGGAGACTCCAAATTTGGGGTTAAGGAAAGGGAGGTTTTTAAGGATTCAAAAGTCTTGATAAAAACAATTCCTATTTTATAGTTCAAGTTATAATATTCTTATACCATTATATCTATGATATAATGATATGACAGAAAAACTATTGTATCAGTCCCAGAAAGCCATGAAACTACCTCTTGGTTTGGAGTATGGCATGGTTAATAATAACTGGGAATCTGTTACCCCCAGGGGAAATATCTTGGCTTAAATAGTGTAGTTGAGAATCATATAACTAGAGTCTATCTCCTGATAAAGACTTTTGTGATCCAAAGCTTTTAATTAGGATTAGGTGTCTTGCAAAGGATTACTGAGTGTTGTAAAATAAAGAAGGAAAGCAGCTATATAATGGATGAGAGCTGAATAGTAAGGTTAAAGCAAAATCCTTTTGATTTTCATTTAAAGTCTCTGTAAAGTAAATGGTGACTCCCACAAATCCCTAATTATATCGTTGAATTTCTCACGTAAAGGCAACTAGATATTGGGAGTCATGGTGAAGCGGGGTGATGAACAAAAGAAAGGGACAAGTCAACAAAAATAAAGCACAGTGTTGCAGGATATGAAAGCAAGGATAGTATTGTGAAATCTTGGTTTTACAGTTTTATTTATGGCTCACGGATGTTGAACTAATTGGTAACTCTGTGTTAGCTCTCTGTCTATCATCTATCTATGTTTAACAGATAAAATCAATGTATTACAGGGTTAAGGGTGGAAACAGTACATCTCTTTTCAAGGAATACATGAAAAATAAGCTTGAGGCCTTTAATTGTCTCAGTTTCAAGGTTCCTTGGTTAGTTTATATGGTATCAAAGTGGGATCTACATTCAGTTTTAAGGGTTCTGTTACACAAATGTGCTTTAACTATGTTACTCCCATAGGCTCAGGAGAATCAAGAATGTAAGTGACCATGTTTAGAATTTGAGGATCATTGATTATTGTTTATGGCCCTCATTTATATTCATGAGAAACAGTGGTTTTTCAACTACCTTTTAAATTCTTTATTTAGTAGAGGGTTAAGTTTGTAATTATAAAGTAAGTTGAAAGTATGCCGTTGTGAAAATTTAAAGAAAAATAAGAAATGAAAGAAGAGGGAGTCAGGAGGGCGAGAATGGTGGGCAGTATCATTATGTTCTTAAAATTGCTTACCTAAAATACATAAAGTTGTTCCATTTATATAAATTTTAGCCATATAGTAAAGAATTCAGGGACTGTCAGGCATTTGGGGAGTTGTGAGGGTGCAAAAAATTCAGATGGTTCCATCAGAGCAGTCAGAGGACAAAGATAGATTTGAAAGGAGTGTGACACTCAAGAATTCATACTGTAGATGATCATGAGATATATGAACAACTCAATTAGTAAGTGAATCTCTGCCCAGGAGATTTAAGTGGTCCTGAATCTTAATGAAATGTTATGCTGAGATGTATGGTTTTAAGACATACAAAAGGAGCCAATAGAATAATACATTTTCAATCTTCATGGTTTGTATTTCCTAAGAGATTATGGCGGGGAATTTTGAGGTGTTGAGGTTGGAGTAGATACCTTTAGTGTCTATGGGAAATGGGCTGTGTGGTACTCATTGATTGGCATTACTGTTCCTCCTAATGTATTTATGGGTCTTTGGAAACAGACAGGAATAAATCTCTTGAAGGAAGTTGTTGAGACTATCATTTTGTAATCTCCTTTGTGTCTTTAAAATTGGTGGTCTGTAGCCTAGTGCCACTTTTCTTTGTAGTGTCTCTGTCTTCATCTGTTAAGGATTTTAATTCAGTCAAGAATGGTTGTACAGATTTAGCATAATGTTCTTCCTATTGTTTAAACTGAAGAATCATGGCTTGCTTTATTTGGATTTAATTTTATCAGCTGTATATCTTCATGATGTTATGCTAAAGCATAGATTACAGAAATAAGGGCATTTTGCCAATTAAAATTATGTTTTATAATTGTCTCACAGTTCTGCATGGAGCCAATTAACAAAGCTGGTAACTAATGCAGATCATGTAGACCATCTAGGGTTATCGAAGGATTAGGCCTGAGTAACCATTCCATGTGTTATCTCAGTGATGTCTATAATAAGTGAATAATTCATATCCTGTTGTTTGTAGTTTTCAATATTTAAACTGTATGCTTTATATGGGAAGTCTATAAAGACAAACTGTAAGAATTTTTCTCTATTTTTTTTACTGCTGTGATAGTCCTTAAATATATATTTTTTGTTTCATTTTAATTTTCCTTTGACTGTGACCCATCTGGTTTTTTAAACTGTAAGGCAGAATCTGTAGGACTCAAATGTGGTTGAACTGATTGGTAAGCCCAAGAAACAGTGACTCAAAACAAAGCATGAATTATAGATCTTCTTGGGTCATGGAAGTCTTTCATCATATAATATTATAACCAGATATAGACTAAGGGTTAAAATTGTTAATTGAGAAAGTGGCAGTTGCTGTCTTGCAGTTTCCTATTAGAGTCTAACAATCAGGAATGGAACCAATGTTTTTGAGAAACTGTAACTATGAAGCCAATTAGGCTGGTAAGATTCAAGTAGGGGTGAATACAAGGAAAAGAATCTGGTGGCAAAGGAGACAGGAATTAGGTGGAGGAAAGAGATAAGGAGACAGAAATGAGGGAGGTGAGAATGTTTTTGAACTTGCTGAAGATAATAGTGATGTTTTAGGATAATGGAATTTTCACATTAAATATCTTCAGAGAAAGTAGATTGAAAATATCGATGGCTTGACTGAGGTTGTACTAAGAAATGTTAGAACATAATTTTATGTGAGTAGCCACATGCAGTCTCTCTAAGAAAGGAAATAACTTATTAGAATTATCTCACTTGTGACAATAACATAAAAAAGTAATTGCACATTTGTCTCTGTAATAGAGTGGTGATTTTTTCATTACTCATACATTATCATCTGAAAGAAGCCTGTCACATCAGTATACTATTTCTGCAACAAAATTGTGTTATTTCAAAGAAGTGCCATGCATTCATATTAGGAGAATTAAATTCTAGGCAGTGAAATGGTAAGCAACATATAATTCTATACCAGTGATGATAATTTTATGGGATAAATAGATCAAATGAGATTATAACAGCAGAGGGAATAATTATATTACAAATACATTATCCCTGGGGAAGGGGTATATTGCAGTAATGGTGGTTAAAGTAAACAAATGATTTTTTTGGTGTGTGTGTGTGTGTGTGTGTGTGTGTGTTTAACTTAATCAAAATCCAGGCTGGCCACCCAATTGATTGCTTTCCAAGATGTCTACAAAGTGTAGACTCTGGGCTGGCGCCACAGCTCACTAGGCTAATCCTCCACCTGCGGGGCCGGTACCCCGGGTTCTACTCATTTGGGGTGCCAGATTCTGTCCTGGTTGCTCCTCTTCCAGTCCAGCTCTCTGCTGTGGCCCTTGAAGGCAGTGGAGGATGGTCCAAGTGCTTGGGCTCTGTACTCGCATGGGAGACCAGGAGGAAGCACCTGGCTCCTGGCTTCAGATTGTTGCAGTGCGCCGGCTGCAGCACACCTGCTGTAGCGGCCATTTGAGGGGTGAACCAATGGAAAAGGAAGACCTTTCTCTCTCTCAGTCTAACTTTGTATGTCAAAAAAAAAAAATGTGTAGACTCTGAATAAAAGATGCTAAAACAAAAACGGAAGAATGTAAAAAATGGGTAACATGATTTATAGGGAAGGTAGTTTACAGAGACTACAAATGTTTCCTGATTTTTTTAAAGTTATATAAAATTGGTTTGTTCTATGGGAAACATTTTATGGATATGGGATTATCCTAAATATGTAAGTAAAAAATTAATAAACACAGAAATAAAGTGCTGTGACTGCTTGTAATTTGATTAGAGAATGGAAACAGAAAGCATTAAGAAAATAATTGAAGAAGTTTGAGGATCTAGATTCTAACTAAACATGACTCTGGATGGAGACCCTTGAACTTCACAGTATTCCAGTCATTCTGATGATTCAGGCTTTAACTTTTTCTCCATTAAGAAGATAATAATTTGCTTCAAAGTTGTACTCTTTAAAAAGTGAACAATAATAAGCAAGTCACTGCCTTTGGAAGTTCTGCATGTTATAATCTGACTTTTTACATTTCTTTGCCAAATATATCTGAATATAGGTAGATCTTAGAAAATTCCCATGAAATGGTAAAAATTATCTTTAGACCACTCACTTACCTAATTATCCCTTTTTTACTCCTTGTTAGCATACATTATTGAAAGGCAAATTTTCTATAATCTTTATACATAAGAGTATTAAATTTTTCTTTTATTTGTAACATGACATTTGATGAATACCTACAATTTAATTTTTCACATATTTAAATTATTAGACCCTTCATATATTATGTTAGATGGCTTCAACACACTGATGAAACTAAAACATTATGTTGCAATTTTTAACAAATAAGGAAAATTAAAAATGATTCCAGAAATTCAGGGGATATTTATAAGTTTGAAAGGAAATGATTGTTTCCTTGGTATTAATAAATTATATCTATAATGTTTTAGACAGCAGAATTTGTTGAAAGTGTAGGCAACTCTGAATTGTGTATTCTCATGTGCATGCAAATGTGAGTTTAAATGTGCTTCTAGAAATCAAGAATATTTTATTGCTATGTAGTATGATTTGGTAGAATTTACTTCCAAATCAATTGATGACCAATTGGGAAGAAGATTAATGCTGTTCCAACTTGCTTCACATAGTTATGTTCTTTCAAGTAGCATGTTAAATCTGAACATTTTCAGTGTGCATAAGCACTAGAGATACTTTACAAATTCATTTGGAATATCTTTTAAATTGTGGAGTTTTATAAAATGAATATAATTTTCTGTTGTAAAAACATGTGACAAGAGAAATTATCCTTTGAATTCATCACAAACAAGAATGTATATTTTGCTGCATTCAAGCATACTGAACTCTGATTTTGTCAAAAACTTGTAATGTCATTACTGAGGAAAGAAATATTGTTTTTCCCATTATTATCTCTGACAGTTAGGGATGATTAATCAACCTACTTATAGCCTGTGAAACCTAAGGGGGAATTTAATAGGAACTTCCAGGGAAAGCTTTTGTCAAACTCTAACAGAGAGTGATAGTACAGAATTCTTCACCAACATGAATATTTTCCTTTATTTCTGCCATGTAGTGGATGAATTGTCTGGAGGCTCAATAGCTATGTTGTGATCATGAGTTGAAAACCTTAATGATTAGAAAATGAACAGCTATGCAAGATAGAAATGAAAAGAGCCTAGTTTCTTGAGTTTGCTGATATATTATTTAGTGACAAACTTATCCTGAGACAATTAGTCTTTATAATTTTTAAGTAAATAATAGATGTCTATATCAGGCATGTGTCTGTTCATTGAGCTTTATTACCTGTAGACAAATGTTTCTTACTGATACAAAAGTACAAAGAAAATAGTGAAGAAGTTGTGACAGACATTTGACATTTGGGTTTTCCTTTTTTTTTTTTTTTCTTTTTCCACATTTGGGTTTTAACTCATGGGAGTGTTAATACTAAGTTGAGGGGCCAGCACTGGGTAAAGGAGCTTCCTCCAGGTCTCCCATGTGGGTGTGGGGCCCAAGCACTTGAGCCATCCTCTACTGCTTTCCCATGCCATAAGCAAAGAGTTAGATTGGAAGAGGAGCAGTCAGGACATGAACTGGCACCCACATGAGAGGCCTGCACCACAGGTGGAGACTTAACCTGCTATGCCACAGTGCTGTCCCCTAAAGAATGTTATTTTTATCACCACTTAGAAGCCTTTACCATTTTCCCCTGCTGCCATCTAATGATAATTCTTAACTACCACTCGGAGTAAAAGCCTTCCAAATAGTATGTGTTATAGAGTAAAAGAGCTTTCCTGGAAACTTCAAAATGTTGTCATGTATTCTGTAATACTTTAACACCATGGAAGATATGCAGCTAATCTATTTTAAATGTCTCATTTTCTTTAATATATCTCTGTGATTACCCATTCTAGGTGGGTGTTATGGGAGTAATATAAAAAAAACTATACTGTATGGAAATATAAATAGGAAACTTCTTTTTAGTAGCATTTTTTACATTATTTTTTAAAAGATTTATATACTTTCTTTTTTATATAATTACTTTGAAAGTCAGAGTTAGGAAATACACCACACACAAACACACACACACACACCCCACACACACAATCTTCCATCTGCTGGTTCACTCCACAGATAGTAGCAACAGCCAGAGCTGGGCCAGGCCAAAGACAGGAGCCAGGAAGTTCATCCAGGTATCCCACATGGATGGCAGGAACCCAAACACTTTGACCCTCTTCTGCTGCTTTTCCCAGGCCAATAGTAGGGAGATGGATAATGAGTGGTGATGCAGGAATATGCAACAAATGGCACCCATATTCCATGCCAATGTCACAGGCAGCAGCTACACTATAACACGGGCACCTCATTTCTTATGTTTCTCTTTCTACTCTCTGAACTATCAACAATACACAGAGAAATATGACTTTTGATGTAATAGGTATTTCATCAAGAATTAATGAGCTTATCATTAACAGAATCATAACATGTGGGTCAATATTAAAAACTGTTAATTTAATCATCCACAAACACGTTAAGGAAATTACTATCAATGATTTCTGTGTGAAGGAGATATTTTATTAGATGAACATATAAATTTTATATTCATATTTTAGTTTTGAAGAAAATACATTCGTCCCTAAGAATATTTTAAAATTGAACATCTCATTTAATTAAAAATTACACTTTTTTGTGGATCTAGTTTTCACAGTTATCAAAGCTCAGATACTCAAAGAATAAATATTAGAAACAAAATCCAAGAGAAACAAAGAACTGGGAAGTCCTCCAAATTATAGCCATTGTGGATTTTATAAATATTAGCATATCAAACTCAACAAGAACTACGCATTGTGTCCTCCTAACTAAGATTGTTTTTAGCAGTTCTGAGTCTACTTGTCAATTTTGTTGACCTTTTCAAAGGGTGCATTTTGTTTATTAATTTTTCTCCACAGTTTTATTTTCTATATCATGGATATTTGCTGCAGTGATCATTCTTTTCTTTATATTTCTTACTTTTAGGCTTAGTTTTTTTTTTTTTTTTTTTTCAGTTACTAGAAGTGGAACTTAGTTTACAGATACAATATTCATTTTTAAGATTTATTTTATCAGTTACTTAAAGTGGAACTTAGTTTACAGATACAATATCATTCATTTTTAAGATTCATTTTATTTACTTGAAGGAGTTAGAGAGAGAGGTAGAGACAGAGAGAGAGATCTTCCATTCACTGGTTCACTCCCCAGATGACTGCAATAGCCGGAGCTATGCTGATCCAAAGCCAGGAGACAGGAGTCTCTTCTAGGTTTCCCATGTGGGTGCAGGGGCCCAAGGACCTGGGCCATCTTTTACTGCTTTCCCAAGCCATAGCAAAGAGATGGATAGGAAGAGGAGCAACCAGGATTAGAACCGGTGTGCATATGGGATGCTGGCTGGTGCTTCAGGCAAGTGTGTTAAACCACTGCACCACAACACTGACCCCAATACCATTTTTTAAGATAAACACTAATGCTTTAAGTTTTCAGGTATGCATTTAATTGAATTGAAAACATTTTAGAATATACACTTTCTTTTGTCTTTGGAGGGTCATACAGACCCTCCATTGATGCATTCACTCTCTCCACAGCTGTGACTATGCCTGGGACTATGCCTAGCTGAAGCCGAGAACTGGGAACAAAATCTTGGTTATACCGTTGGAGGAAGGAGTCAACAACATAAGCTATCATGTGCTATTTCTCAATGTGCACATTAACTAGAAGCTGGAACTAGGAGTGCAGCACAGTCTTGTACCCTGGTACTGTGATATAGAATGTAGGTATCCCAAACAATGACTTAATTTCTAGGCAAAATACACAACCCTGGAATTATTAGAATTTTTCTTTAGCTTAAAATATTTTCTGTTTTGAACCATTGGTTATTTGGACACATGATGCCTACCTATTTGGATTTTTCGAATTTCCTTCTGATTTTCCTTTCTAATTTCATTCATTTGCAATCCAAAAAATATCTGTTCTATTACTTTAGAAGTTCTAAATTATTGAGCCTTGTTTGATGACCTAAAACATGGTATAATCTGGAGTACATTGTATGTGCTGAAGAGAATGTACTGTTTCTGGATGCAATATTTTATACATATAAAATAGGAATAGTTTGATAATGGTGTTCAAGTCTTACACATCCTTGTTGATTTGCTCTCTCTTATTACAAGGTGTATGCCATCATTATTATCCCCAACTGTTACTTTGAAATTATCCAGAGGGCTCCAAAATGGCAGAATAGGGAAGGAGCTCACTGATGGTCCAGGAAAAGATAGTTTAATAAAAGTGGAGATTCTATAGTCTCAGGGAAGAGTTAGGGAAAAAACTGCAGAGGAAACTCTTATGGAATTAGAGGGACATAGTGGATCTACATGGAGGGCACAGGTGCTCATGGCTCTGGAGCCCAGATGCCAAGAAAGCCTCTGCTCCAGTGCTTGAAAGGGAGCTGAGGCAAAACCGCAGTAGCCTGAGACACAGGCAGAAAAGAAACAGGAAGAGCCTAGAGGGAATGAGGTTTGAAAACCCATGGGGGAAAGTACAACAGCCTAACTAGAAGAGAAAAAAAAAAAATAAAAGGGACCGGTACAGACATGATTCTCTCTCTCCACTCACCTTACAAAGGCGAGCAAGACAATAGAGCAGGCACCATTTTGGACATACATACACCTGCACCAGCACGGGGTGCCAGCAAGAAAACAGTCAAGCAGAAAAACCTGACTCGGGTGGAGAAGAGTAACAGCAGAGTAACACCTTTTGAATGTGTGGAGGTTATGAACTGGGACTGTGAAAAAAAAAAAAAAAAGAAAACAACTGAGGGTGTGTGGGAGAACTCACAGTGTGGCTGAGACATGAATAGTCTCAGTGGGAGATGCAACAAATTCGGGCAGCCTTGGCTACCCAGTGAGAGACATTGCAGGGTAATCTGAGCTTACAATGAGGACTGCACAGATCCTTTGTGTGGTCCTTGGGACAGAGCAGACATATATTATACCCACTGGGGCTAGCACTCAGGCATTGATTGCCATTGAGGAGAGGAGCTCAGCTGTGAGGAATTACAACCCTTCTGAATAAAAAGGAGAAAGAGAAAGAGAAGATTTACCATGCTAAACCTGGGTGTGTCACTTTTGGCATGCCCTTAACCCTGAAGAACTAAACAGAACTCTCTAACTCTCTGACTACACCAACCACAAGCCTTGAGAGATTCACCAAAAGCAGACAGTCCACTTAATATAGAGTCATAGTATGAAGAGAAAAGCCACCACAGCAAGAAAAAAAAAAAAAAAGAGGAAACCAAAGAATATCTCCACAATGCCAAACAAAGTGAAAAAACAAGAACAAGGAAGACATCATGACACTACCAAATGAACATGACACTCCAATACAGGATTATGAAGATGCTAAGATAGAAGAAATGCAAGATACAGATTTCAAAAAATTTATGATAAGAACATTTAGAAGTTATCAAAAACAAATGCAAGAACTATAGAAATCCATACAGGACAGGACAGAAAATCTCTCTTGTGAAAATGAAATCTTAAGGAGGAATCAAAATGAAATGAGGAATTTAGTAGAACATGAAATTGAGATATTGAATAGAAACCAAAATGAAATGAAGAACTCAATAGAACAAAGGAAAGCACATTTGAGAGCCTTAAAAACAAAATCAGTGAGGCAGAAGAGAGAATATCGGACTTAGAAGATAGAAAATAGGAAAGTATACAGTCAAACCAAAGAAAAGAACAGGAAATTAGAAATCTAAAAAATATTGTTGGGAATCTACAGGACACTATTCAAAAACCCAACATTGGGATTCTAGGAGTTCCTGAAGGTATGGAGTGAAAACGAATTAGAAGGCCTTTTTAGTGAAATACTAGCAGAAAACTTCCCAGGCTAGGAGAAGGAAAGAGACATAAAAGTACAGGAAGCACATAGAACTTCTAATAAACATGATCACAAAGATTCTCACCACGACACATTGTAATCAAACTCACCACAGTGAAACATAAAGAAAAGATTCTAAAATGTGCAAGAAAGAAACGTCAGATTAATCTCAGTCTATCCAATTAGGCTCACAGCAGACTTCTCATCAGAAACCCTACAGGCTAGGAGGGAATGGAGAGATATAGCCCAAGTACTAACAGAAAAAAAAAAAAAACTGCCATCCCAGAATATTATATCCTGCAAAGCTCTCATTTGTGAATGAACATGAAATAAAGACCTTTCATAGCAAACAGATTGAAAGAATTTGTCACCACTCATCCAGCCCTGCAGAAGATGCTTAACGATGTGTTACACACAGAAATACAGCCATCAATACAAAAGAAGGTAAAGGAAGAAAATCTCCCAATAAGAGATCACAGGAAGTTCAAAGCATATATTAGAAATATCTTTGGGAAAATGGCAGGTCAAAGTCACTACTTATCAATAGACACATTGAATGTAAATGGCCTCAACTCTCCAGTTAAAAGGCATGGACAGGCTGAATGGATTAACAACAAAACCCATCTGTTTGCTGCTTACAAGAAACACATCTTTCCAACAAAGACGCATGTAGACTGAAAGTGAAAGGTTGGAAAAAGATATTCCATGCCAACAGAAACCAAAAACGAGCTGGCATAGCCATCTTAATATCAGACAAAATAAACTTTAACACAAAAACTGTTAAGAGAGACAAAGAGGAGCACTATATAATGATTAAGGGATCAATTCAACAGGAGGATATAACAATTATAAACGTATATGCACCTAATTACAGGGGAAAAGTTTATTTAAAAGATATGTTAAGGAAATTAAAGGGAGACTTAGACCCCAATACAATAGTATTGGGGGACTTCAATACTCCACTTTCAGCAATAGACAGATCAACCAGATAGAAGATCAACAAGGACAGCAGATTTAATCCACACTATAGCCCAAATGGATCTAACAGATATCTACACAACTTTTCATCCTA
This sequence comes from Oryctolagus cuniculus, assembly GCF_964237555.1. Taxonomy (NCBI): domain Eukaryota; kingdom Metazoa; phylum Chordata; class Mammalia; order Lagomorpha; family Leporidae; genus Oryctolagus; species Oryctolagus cuniculus. Next base: position 193,875,428 of record NC_091432.1, on the reverse strand, counting down.
CACTTAAATCATACACATTCTTCTCAGCAGGACTTGGAATCTACTCAAGGATTGACCACATACTGGGCCATAAAGCAAGTCTCAGGAAATTTAAAAGAATTGAAATCATACCATGCATCTTCTCAGTCCATAGTGTAATGAAGCTGGAAATTAGAAACTCAGGAATCCCTAGAGCATATGCAAACACACAGAGACTGAACAACATGCTTCTGAATGAACACTGGGTCATAGAAGAAATCAAAAGAGAAATCAAAAACTTTCTGGAAGTAAATGAGAATAACACAGCATATCAAAACTTATGGGATACAGCAAAAGCATTGTTAAGAGGAAAGTTTATAGCAATAGGTGCCTACATCAAGAAATTGGAAAGGCACCAAATAGATGAGCTATCAGTGCATCTCAAAGATCTAGAAAAACTGCAGTAAACCAGACCTAAAACTAACAGGAGAAGAGAAATAATTAAAATCAGAGAAGATCCTTGATCAAATATAACTTGGCTGTAGATGTTTGGGTTGATTTCTGGTGTTTCAATTCTGTTCCATTGGTCTATCCATCTGTTTCTGTACCAGTACCATGCTGTTTTAATTACAACTGCCCTGTAGTATGTCCTGAAATCTGGTATTGTGATGCCTCCGGCTTTGTTTTTGTTGTACAAGATTGCTTTAGCTATTCGAGGTCTCTTGTGCCTCCATATAAATTTCAGCACCATTTATTCCAGATCTGAGAAGAAGGTCTTCGGTATCTTGATTGGTATTGCATTGAATCTGTAAATTGCTTTTGGGAGAATGGACATTTTGATGATATTGATTCTTCCAATCCATGAGCATGGAAGATTTTTCCATTTCTTGGTATCCTCTTCTATTTCTTTCTTGAAGGTTTTGTAATTTTCATCGGAGAGAACTTTAACGTCTTTGGTTAAGTTTATTCCAAGGTATTTGATTGTTTTTGTAGTTATTGTGAATGGGATTGATCTTAGAAGTTCTTCCTCAGCCATGGCATTGTCTGTGTATACAAAGGCTGTTGATTTTTGTGCATTGATTTTATACCCTGCTACTTTGCCAAACTCTTCTATGGGTTCCAATAGTCTCTTAGTAGAGTTCTTTGGGTCCCCTAAATACAGAATCATGTCATCTGCAAAGAGGGATAGTTTGAGTTCTTCCTTCCCAATTTGTATCCCTTTAATTTCTTTTTCTTGCCTAATAGCTCTGGCTAGAACCTCCAGAACTATATTGAATAGCAGTGGTGAGAGTGGGCATCCCTGTCTGGTTCCAGATCTCAGTGGAAATGCTTCCAACTTTTCCCCATTCAATAGGATGTTGGCTGTGGGTTTTTCATAGATTGCTTTGATTGTATTGAGGAATGTTCCTTCCAAACCCAGTTTGCTTAGAGTTTTCATCATGAACGGGTGTTGTATTTTATCAAATGCTTTCTCGGCATCTATTGAGATAATCATATGGTTTTTCTTCTGCAGTCTGTTAATGTGGTGTATCACATTGATTGTCTTGCGCACATTAAACCATCCCTGCATACCAGGGATAAATCCCACTTGGTCTGGGTGGATGATCTTTCTGATGTGTTGTTGCATTCTATTGGCGAGAATTTTATTGAGGATTTTTGCATCTATGTTCATCAGGGATATTGGTCTGTAATTCTCTTTCAGTGCTGCATCTTTTTCCGGCTTAGGAATTAAGGTGATGCTGGCTTCCTGGAGCAAGGACAGTCTATTCAATAAATGGTGCTGGGAAAATTGGATTTCCACGTGCAGAATCATGAAGCAAGACCCCTACCTTACACCTTACACAAAAATCCACTCAACATGGATTAAAGACCTAAATCTACGACCTGACACCATCAAGTTACTAGAGAACATTGGAGAAACCCTTCAAGATATTGGCACAGGCAAAGAATTTCTGGAAAAGACCCGGGAGGCACAGGCAGTCAAAGCCAAAATCAACTATTGGGATTGCATCAAATTGAGAAGTTTCTGTACTGCAAAAGAAACAGTCAGGAGAGTGAAAAGACAACCGACAGAATGGGAAAAAAATATTTGCAAACTATGCAACAGACAAAGGGTTAATAACCAGAATCTACAAAGAGATCAAGAAACTCCACAAAAACAAAACCAACAACCCACTTAAGAGATGGGCCAAGGACCTCAATAGACATTTTTCAAAAGAGGAAATCCAAATGGCCAACAGGCACATGAAAAAATGTTCAAGGTCATTAGCAATCAGGGAAATGCAAATCAAAACCACAATGAGGTTTCACCTCACCCCGGTTAGAATGGCTCACATGCAGAAATCCACCAACAACAGATGCTGGCGAGGATGTGGGGAAAAAGGGACACTAACCCACTGTTGGTGGGAATGCAAACTGGTCAAGCCACTATGGAAGTCAGTCTGGAGATTCCTCAGAAACCTGAAGATAACCCTACCGTTCGACCCAGCCATCCCACTCCTTGGAATTTACCCAAAGGAATTTAAATTGGCAAACAAAAAAGAGGTCTGCACCCTAATGTTTATTGCAGCTCAATTCACAATAGCTAAGACCTGGAACCAACCTAAATGCCCATCAACGATAGACTGGATAAAGAAATTATGGGATATGTACTCTTTAGAATACTATACCGCAGTAAGAAACAACGAAATCCAGTCATTTGCAACAAAATGGAGGAATCTGGAACACATCATGCTGAGTGAAATAAGCCAGTCCCAAAGGGACAAATACCATATGTTCTCCCTGATCGGTGACGACTGACTGAACACCAAGAGGGAAACCTGTTGGAGTGAGGTGGACACTATGGGAAATGGTGGCTTGATCAGCATAGCCCTGACTGTTAATGAACAACTAAATACATTATCCCTCTTAGTAGTTTTTTTATCTGTTCTACTTAATATGACTGGTTTAGATCTGTAATTGATGCACAGTTATTCTTAAGTGTTGAAAATTAACTGAAATGTGATCCCTGTTGAACATGGTGGTGGGAATGGGAGAGGGAAGAGATGTATAATTTGGGACATGCTCAGGCTGACTTGCCCCAAGTGGTGGAGTTGGAAGCATACCAGGGGATTCCAATTCAATCCCATCGAGGTGGCATGTACCAATGCCATCTCACTGATCCTGGTGATCAGTTTCAGTTCACAGTTGGTCATGGTGAAGGGACTGGGAATCAAAGGGAGCACATAGACAAGTCTAGTACCTGCTAACGCTAACTGGTGGAGTAAATAAAGGGGAGAGTGATCCAACATGGGAAGTGAGATACTCAGCAGACTCATAGAATGGCAGATGTCCTAAATAGCACTCTGGCCTCAGAATCAGCCCTAAAGACATTCAGAGCTGGCTGAAAAGCTCATGAGAGTATTTCAGGCATGGAAAGCCAAGACACTCTGGCAAAAGATCTCTGTGAGTGAGATCCCAGTGGAAAGAACAGGTCATCAAAGAAGGAGGTACCTTTCTCTGAAGGGAGGAGAGAACCTCCACTTTGACTATGACCTTGTCTAAACAAGATAAGAGTCGGAGAACTCAGAGGGCTTCCATAGCCTTGGAAACTCATGACTGGAGCATAGGGAGATTACTGATGCCATAGACAGGAGTGTCAATTGGTAAAGTCAACAACAGGAGTCACTGTGCACTTACTCCTCATGTAGGATCTCTATCCTTAATGTGCTGTACATTGAGATTTAATGCTATAACAAGTACTCAAACAATATATTTCACTTTGTGTTTCTATGGGGGTGCAAACTGTTGAAATCCTTACTTAATGCATACTAAACTGATCCTCTGTAAAAAAAAAAAAAAAAGAAATTATCAACTCCCAACTTGACTCTCACTGGGATTAAGCATGACAATAGGTCTGCTCTGATTTCATCATCATTTAAAAAAATCATCTATTATTTTTCACTTTATGTTTCTGTGTGGGAGCAAACAGTTGAAATCCATACTTAATATATACTAAGCTGATCTTCTGTATATTAAGATAATCGAAAATGAATCTTGATGTGAATGGAAGGGGAGAGGGAGTGGGAAAGGGGAGGGTTGTGGGTGGGAGGGATGGTATGGGGGGGAAGCCATTGTAATCCATAAGTCGTACTTTGGAAATTTATATGCATTAAATAAAAGTTTAAAAAAAAATCAGAGAAGAAATCAACAGGATTGAATACCCCTCCCCCAAAAAATTACAAAAGATCAGCAAAGCAGAGAGCTGGTTATTTGAAATAATAAACAAAATTGACACACCATGGGCCCAACTAACTAGCAGAAAGAAGAGAAAAGACCCAAATCAATAAAATAAGATATGGAAAAGGGAATGTAACAACAGACATCACAGAAATAGAAAGAGTCATCTGATATTACTACAAAGAGTTGTATGCCAGCAAACAGGGGAATCTATCAGAAATGGATTCCTCGACACGTACAACCTACCTAAATTGAACCATGATGACATAGAAAGCCTAAACAGACCCATAACCGAGTCCGAAATTGAATCAGTAATAGAGGCATTCCCAACAAAGAAAAGCCCAGGACCAGATGGATTCACTGCTGAATTCTACCAGACATTTAAAGAAGAACTAACTCCAATTCTTCTCAAACTATTCAGAACAATCCAAAAAGAGGGAATCCTCCCAATTTCTTTCTATGAAGCCAGCATCACCTTAATTCCTAAACCTGAAAAGGATGCAGCATTGAAAGAGAATTACAGAACAATTTCCCTGATGAACATAGACACAGAATTCCTCAATAAAATTCTGGCCAATAGAATACAGCAACACATCAGAAAGATCATCCATCCAGACCAAGTGGAATGTATCCCTGGTATGCAGGGATGGTTCAACATTCTCAAACCAATCAATGTGATACACCATGTTAACAAACCCCAGAAAAAAAATAATATGATTATATCAGTCGATGCAGAGAAAGTGAAGTAGGCAGGCATACAGGCTAAAATTGATTAGATTTGTGAACTGGAAGATCACACCTTAACCATGCCCCTGTGTGATCTCACGCCTCTACCTGATGCCATTGCTAAACCCCTGTATGGCCTCATTCCCCTACCTGGCCACACCTGGGTGCCCACCAGCCAATCAGGTTAATTAACTACTCCGCTTTGGAAGTAGGTTAAAAGCCTGGGACACAGCGTGTCTGGCTTATCTTCATCCCTGGACTCTTGCCAGGAGGCTGGATTGCTGTAGCCCTGCGCCTACAGGGGGCCACATGCCCTAGGCTCCCTGGCCCAAATACAGGCCTAGATGCCCTTCCACATGGCTGGTTCATGGTGTTTGGTATGAGCCCCTCTTACCTCTCTCTCTTAAATAAAGCTCTCACTCTCCTATGCATTTTCTCACAAAGTAAAAACTTAAAATGTACCATGCTGCCTCGTTTATCTGTTCCGTTATTTAGAATTCTTCTCTAAATATTAGGCAAGAACCCTCATGGGCTTCTTAATATTGGGGATTTAAAATAAGCTCATGTTGAAATCATATAACACCCCAAATTGCGATAGCACATGTGGCACCAAGATAGCACTTGTTGGGAACTTTAAAGGGCTACATTTTAGTGTAAATTTTAGGAGGCCTTGTCTGATTTCACAAGCATTTGATAAAATAAAACACCATTGCATGATAAAAACTCTAAGCAAATTGAGTATAGAAAGAACATTCCTCACTAGAATCAAAGCAATTTATGAAAAACCCACTGCAAGCATCCTAATTATTGGGGAAAGGTTGGAAGCATTCCCTGAGATCTGGTACCAGAAGGGGTGCCCACTCTCACATCTACTATTTAATATAGTGGCGGAAGTTATAGCCAGAGCCGTTAGATAAGAAAAAGAAATTAAAGGGATATCAATTGGGAAGGAAGAAGTCAAATTATCCCTCTTTGCAGATGATATGATTCTTTATTTAGGGGACCCAAAGAACTCTACAAAGAGACTATTGGAACTCATAGAAGTATTTGCAAAAGTAGCAGGATATAAAATCAATGCACAAAAATCAACAGCCTTTGTATACACAGGCAATGCCAGAGCTGAGATAGAAATGGTAGAATCAATCCCATTCACAATAGCTACAAAATAATCAAATACCTTGGAATAAAATTAACCAAAGACATCAAAGATCTATACAATGATAATTACAAAATCTTAAAGAAACAAGTAGAAGAGGATACCAAAAATGAAAAATCTTCCATGCTCATGGATTGGAAGAATCAATATCATCAAAATGTCCATTCTCCCAAAAGCAATTTATAGATTAAATGGGATACCAATAAAAATGTCAAAGGTATTGTTCTCAGATCTTGAAAAATTATTCTGAAATTCATATGGAGGCACAGGAGACCTCAAATAGCTACAGCAATCTTGTACCCCAAAAACAAAGCCGGAGGATCACAATATCAGATTTTAGGACATATGACAAGGCAGTTATAATCAAACCAGCATGGTACTGGTACAGAAGCAGATGGATAGACCAAAGGAACAGAATAGGAATACCAGAAATCAACCCAAACATCTATAGCCAACTTATACTTGATCTAGGATGTAAAACCAATTCCTGGAGCAAGGACAGTCTGTTCAAAAAATGGCACTGGGAAAACTGGATTTCCATGTGCAGAAGCATGGAGCAAGACCCCTACCTTACACACTACACAAAAATCCAACAACCTGGAATAAAGATCTAAATCTATGACCCAACACCATCAAATGATTAGAGAACATTGGAGAAACTCTTCAAGATATAGGAACAGGCAAAGACTTCTTGGAAAAGACCCCAGAGGCACAGGCAATCAAAACCAAAATTGGGATTGCATCAGATGAGAAGTTTCTTTACTGCAAAAGAAACAATCAGGTAAGTGAAGAGGCAACCAACAGAATGGAAAAAAAATTTGCAAATTATGCAACCAATGAAGGATTAATAATCGGAATCTACAAAGAGATCAAGAAACTCCACAACAACAAACAAACAACCCACTTAAAAGATGGTCCAAGGACCTCAATAGACATTTTTCAAAACAAGAAATCCAAATGGCCAACAGACACATGTAAAAATGTTCAAGATCACTAGCCATCAAGGAAATGCAAATCAAAACCACAATGAGGTTTCACCTCACCCCGGTTGGAATGCCTTTCATACAGAAATCAACTAACAAGGGATGCTGTAGAGGATGTGGGGAAAAAGGGACACTAATCCACTGTTGGTGGGAATGCAAACTGGTAAGCCACTATGGAAGTCAGTTTGGAGATGCCTCAGAAACCTGAATATAGCCCTACAACATGACCCAGCCATCCCACTACTTGGAATTCACCCAAAGGAAATTAAATTGGCAAATAAAAGATCTGTCTGCACCTCAGTGTTCGTTGCAGCTCAATTCACAATGGCTAAGGCATGTAATCAACCTAAATGCCCATCAACAGAATACTGGATAAAGAAATTATGGGATATGTACTCTATAGAATACTATACCAAAGTAAAAAAAAATGAAATCCGGTCATTTGCAACAAAATGGAGGAATCTGGAAAACATGATGCTGAGTGAAATAAGCCAGTCCCAAAGACACAAATAGCATATGTTCTCCCTGATCTGTGACAACTAACTGAACACCCAAAAGGAAACTTGTAGAAGTGAGATTGACAATATGAGAAAGAGTGAGTTCATCAGACCTCGTCCTGACTGTCAAGGAACAACTTATTATTTTATTTCTTTTAGTGTTTTTTTTTTTTTTTTTTTTTTTTTTGTTCTACTTAATACCATTGGTTGAACTGTTTAATTGACACGATTATCGCTTCTCGGCCTTTTGGCTAAGATCAAGTGTAGTATCTGTTCTTATTAGTTTAATTGACACGATTACTCTTCAGCTTTTAAATTTAACTGAAAAGTAATCCCTGTTAAATATAAGAGTGAGGATAAGAGAGGGAGGAGATGTACAGTTTGGCACATGCTCAATTAGACTTGCCTCTATTGGTAAAGCAAGAAACGTACCAGGGGTTCCAATTCAATCCCATCTAGGTGGCATTTACCAATGCCATCTTAGATACTTGTTAAAGTGATCAGTTTAAGTTCATAATTGATCAAACAGACAGGATTAAGTGTCAAAGGAGGAGTCACTTAAATAAGACCAGTGTCTGCAAATAATTGATAGAATTAAAAAGGAGAGAATGATCCTACATGGGAAGCAGGATACACAGCAGATTCATAGAATGGCAAAAGCCCTAAACAGCACTCTGGCCTCAGAATCAGCCCTTAAGGCATTCACATCTGGCTAAAATCCCATCCATGAGAGTTTCACAGGCATGGAAAACAAAGACATTGTGACAGAAAAATGAGCTAAATGAAAGTTCTCTGTGAGTGAGATTCCAGCGGAAAGAACGGGCCATTAAAGAAGGCAGTACCTTTCTTTGAAGGGAGGAGAGAACTTCCACTTTGACTGTGGCCTTGTCTAAATAAGATCAGAGTAGGCGAACTCAAGAGGCATCCATAGCCATGGCAGCTCATGAGAGGAGCCTCGGGCGATTACTGACTGATGTCATAAATTAGAGTGTCAGTTGTTAAATCAACAACGGGTATCACTGTGCACCTACTCCCCATGGAGGACCTCTGCCCGTAATGTGTTTTACTATGAGCATTAATGGTAAAACTACTACTCAAACAGTACTCTATACTTGTGTGTCTTTGTGGGCACAGTCTGTTGAAATCTTTACTTAGTATATACTAAGTTGATCTTCTGTATATAATGATAATTGAAAATGAATCTTGATGAAGAATGGGATTTGAGAGGGTTTGGGAGATGGTATGGTTGCAGGTGGGAGGGAGGTTTTGGGGGGAAAAGCTGCTATAATTCATAAGTTTTATTTTGGAAATTTATATTTTTTTAATTTTTATATTAAATAAAAATTGAAAAAAAGAAATTATCTGTTTTACCTGTACTTCTTGTCCAATTTTTCTTTTTATATTTTGAGGCTCTGCTCCAGCTGCATATATGATTATAGTTATTTTATAAATTTTATAAATTCTATTATATCTGATGTAAATTCATGTACTTTAGCTCTCTATCTGCTACTTGAATGATGTACAATTTCCTATCATTTTCCTTTCAAACTGTTTATAATTTCCCATCTGAAATATACTTCTTATAGATAGCATTTAGGCATATATTTCATAGTTATCCAGTCTTACAACATCTGCCAAATATTTCATCTTCTTATAGATTTGGTTGGACTCATGTCTATTTTCTACTTATGTTCTCTGTGTCATCTATCTTTTTGATTTTTGTTCAGCCATTATTACTTTCTTTTGTATTAAGTATATATATATATATATATTATATGTGCTATTTTAATAACATTTGAATTATATTTTCATTCATTTTTTACTGATATTCTAAAGATTAATGGAATTGCTGGATCCAATGAGAAATATATTTCTAGATTTTTAAAGAAATATCCACATTGTTTCTATAGAGGCTGCACTAATTTACATTACTCAATTGGTAAATAAATGTCACTTATTTTGTTGGCAAGATGTAGATTAATAATAAATTGTTATATTAAGTATCTGTAATTAGTTGTATTCTTATATCATGTTTTAAATAATTTATATACACATAAAATAATGTAATTGAACATTTTGTACCACTTGTCATTATTCTCATTATTCAGCTAATTTAAAATTTGGGGAGTAAAAGATATGAAGATGGGGCCTACATTGTGGCATAGATTGTTAAGCCCCCACCTGCAATCTAAGCATCCCATATGGGTACCAGTTCAGGACCCATCTGCTCCATGCCCAAACCCCCAAACCAGCTCCTTACCAATGCTCCTGGGAAGGTAACAGGAGATGGCTCAAGTCCTTGGGCCCTTGCAATTCAATTCAATTCAATTCAATTCAATTCAATTAATAAAAATAATTTGAATTATTCAAATGTATTCATATTTAAGTAAAAATTACTAGAAAAATATTCTTCAAAATAAATAAGAGTTGATCACATATATTATATTTGTAACATGCTTGATTTACATGAAAAATAGCAGAATGTTAACCAATAAAGCAGGTGATTCAGATATTGGTTCATATCAGTAGAATCCCTTTTTGGATGCCAAAGTTTTTTCATTTGTTTGATTTCAAAATGGATTGTTTTGCATCCCCACTACTTATTCCTGCAAATAATCTTTTTAAAAATCATATTCCCATATTTGACAATATATGATCATAACTTTGGAATTTTCAAAATGTGGAAAATTCTTTAATTTATCACCTACATTGATTAATATATGTGTCCTATTCTATATAGACCAGATATTGAGGAAAATGCTACAGAAAATCAAATATACTTTTTCCACACATTTTTCTCACTATATTTTCCAATATTCTCCCTTAGCTTTGTTGCCACCTTACATAGGATATGCACATTGGTTTATTGTTTTATTATTCAGATAGAGACCCCATTACTGTTATTATTGTTAAATAGATTCTTGTAAGCTTTGTAAAGTGTTTGCAAAAATTCATTGGTAAACATAATAAGCTATTATTTGAGCTGGCTATAAATAGTTGAATTAATTTTATCGTATTTTCCTTTGTGTATTTTTAATGTAATGCATTCCAGTGCTCATACAAATCAATATGTTTTCCTTATTATTCATGCTTTCAACTGTAAGTAAAAATACATCAGAGTGTACATTCACTTTGGCAAAGGTATTTAATATACGTACATTTTCAACTTGTACTTTAGATATTTAGATTTTTTAATACATAAAGCATAGCAGACACAAATGAGCTTCAGCTTTGTCCTCTTTAATAACCTAATAACCAAATTTTTAAAAATTTGACATAATACATGTGATTGTCATAATCAACATGTTATGAAGCATAAAAGTGATACTCTCTCAGAATTAACAGAAAAACGTTATAAAGACTCAGGATTCAGCATCGCTGAACTACTGACTTAATCAATATGAAAACTTGAAAAACTCTGAGATTCTTTAAAATGTGATAATAAAGATTCTTATCATTACAATTATTTAAAAATATATTACTTGTAGTTAAAAACAACAGCAGCATTTAAGATTATTATGAAATTTTATTAAATTTCCAAGGTATTTGATCATATACCACAGTTCATTACTGTGTTGTAAATCACTTTAATTGATAGTAGTATGGGAAAATGGTGGAAGAAAAATTATTGTTACCTAGGTTCTTTGTCTCACATGGAAGAATTTCCAAGTGTATGGCAAAGAAATTTAAAAGTATTTATTAGAATCAAGGAGCTCCAGCCAGAGCAGCATGAAGGGGGGCTTCCAAGAGAGGAAAGAACCCAAGAGGCCTAATAGCATTCAGGTCTTTAAGTATAATTTTGAAGGGGAAAAACATTGGCAATCAGATTGGCATTCAGTTACCATGCAAGGACAAAAACCCATCAAAAGACCTGATTTACAATTTCCTTCCTGTCTGGCCAGCTAATGGTGGTATAGGTAATTTGTTTTCCCAATAAGCTGTGAGCTCAGGAAGAGCTCCCTTCCTATTTTCACAGTAAATTTGGAGATTCCACAGAAAGGAGGGTGGCCTGTTTGTTCTTACTAAATATAACATTTTGGGGAAGGAAGCAAATATTTTACACCCCAAATTCCATAGGGATCTCCTGACTATTAACTCATCTGACTCCTCAACAGCTTCCAGTTTATTAAGGTAGACTATAGTGCAATAGCATATTATTTCTTCCTTGTAATGCTACTTGACATTATATCACATCGTATTTTATTTGAAAAAGTAAAGATTTATCTTGGGCTGGTGTTGTGGATTAACAAATAAAGACGCTACTTGATGCTGGCATCCTAGAAGTGCTCTTCATTGTTTCCTAGCTGCTCCTCCTTCAGTTCAGTTCCCTGCCTAGGAAAATCAGTAGAGGATGTCTCAAGTGTTTGGGGCCTTGCCACTCATATGAGAGACCAGGGTGAAGCTCTTGACTCCTGGCTTTGGCCTGGCTTAGTGCTGGACTTTGATGCTATCTGGGGAGGGAATCAGCAGACATAAGATATCTTCCTTTGTTTCTCTGAATATCTATATAACTATTACTTTCAGAATAAATAGATAAATTTTAAAAAAAAATCTACTCTTTTTCTTCCTGCAAATACTCATTTTAAGTATTTTTCTTTCTACAGTTAATATATTTATATAGACTCTTTATATTATCACAAAATAATCACCATTTATGCTGATCATTTAAATCATTGAAATCATACAACTCTTGTTATTTTGCCTACACTTCCTGAATAATTCTATCTTTAAATATTTCTATGTCTTTATTAGTTGAGAATTTTGTTCTCAGGTTCCATTTCTGAGAGACTCTGCTACAATATGCATAGATTTCAAAAGTCTAGGAAAATGTTATATCTACAAATTCTGAAGATTATTCTTTATTCTCTAACTGATGTTTCATTATTGTATTATGCTGTTTTCCATGTATTCAAAAGTCATCTCTCTTAGGTTGCTTATTGTTTTAAAAGTTATTCTATTCTTTTCATCACTCTTTTATCTTGAATTATTTTTACTCCTTTATTTCTTTTAATTACTGTCTTCCATCTCAGTGTTTTCCTTAACTGTTTTACAATTTAAAACTATTGCTTGGGAATGGGTATAGAACAACATAGAAGCTTATATTGCCCACGTTCCTTACCAGAATGCCTGGTTTATATTACAGCTACTGTGCTTCAAATACAGCTTCCTGTTTATAGGCACTCCGTGAGGAAGCACATGATGGCTCAAGCAGTTGAGTACTTGACACACATGTGGGAGACCAGACAGAATTCAAGTGTTCTCGTTTTGACCTGGCAAAGCCTTTGCTATTATATGCATTTAGGGAATGAACCAAGGAGTGGAAGATATCTCTCTCCCTCTCTCCCTGCCTTTTAAAGAAATGAGGATAAATATATATTTTAAAGTGCTTCCTTTAAAGTTTTGAATAACAACACAAAAATTTTCCAAGGGTAAGTTTTATCTGGGTGGTACTAAATATTAAAGTCTGAAACTTCACTGTATAGGAATTTGGTCTTTTTCTTTGGTCAAGTGTTTTTATTTAGCCACAACAGTTTCCAGAGAAGAATCTTCTAATATTATATCTTCCAGTGGCCAACAGACACATGAAAAAATGTTCAGGATAACTAGCCATCAGGGAAATGCAAAAAAAAACCACAGTGAGGTTTCACCTCACCCCAGTTGGGATGGCTTAAATACAGTAATCAACTAAAAACAGATGCTGGAGAGGATGTGGGGAAAAAGTCTCACTAATCCACTGTTGGTGGGAATGCAAACTGGTAAGCCACTATGGAAGTCAGTTTGGAGATTCCTCAGAAACCTGAATATAGCCCTACAACATGACCCAGCCATCCCACTACTTGGAATTCACCCAAAGGAAATTAAATTGGCAAATAAAAGATCTGTCTGCACCTCAGTGTTCATTGCAGCTCAATTCACAATGGCTAAAGCATGCAATCAACCTAAATGCCCATCAACAGAAGACTGGATAAAGAAATTATGGGATATGTACTCTATAGAATACTATACCAAAGTAAAAAAAAAAAAATGAAATCTGGTCATTTGCAACAAAATGGAGGAATCTGGAAAACATGATGCTGAGTGAAATAAGCCAGTCCCAAAGACACAAATAGCATATGTTCGCCCTGATCTGTGACAACTAACTGAACACCAAAAAAGGAAACCTGTAGACGTGAAATGGACACTATGAGAAAGAATGAGTTGATCAGGCCTCATCCTGACTGTCAAGGAAAAACTTACTATTTTATTCCTTTTAGTATTTTTTTGTTCTACTTAATACCATTGGTAGAACTCTTTAATTAACACACAGTTATTCTTAGGCATTTAAATTTAACTGAAAAGTAATCCCTGTTAAAATAAGAGTGAGGGGGCCGGCGCCGCGGCTCACTAGGCTAATCCTCCGCCTAGCGGCACCGGCACACCGGGTTCTAGTCCCGGTCGGGGCGCCGGATTCTGTCCCGGTTGCCCCTCTTCCAGGCCAGCCCTCTGCTGTGGCCAGGGAGTGCAGTGGAGGATGGCCCAGGTGCTTGGGCCCTGCACCCCATGGGAGACCAGGAAAAGCACCTGGCTCCTGGCTCCTGCCATCGGATCAGCGCGGTGTGCCGGCCGCAGCGCGCCGGCCGCGGCGGCCATTGGAGGGTGAACCAACGGCAAAGGAAGACCTTTCTCTCTCTCTCTCTCTCTCTCACTGTCCACTCTGCCTGTCAAAATAAATAAATAAATAAATAAATAAATTAAAAAAAAATAAGAGTGAGGATAAGAGAGGGAGGAGATGTACAGTTTGGCACATGCTCACTCAGACTTACCCCTAATGGTAGAGTAAGAAATGTGCCAGGGATCTCTGCCCTTAAAGTGTTGTACTGTGTGAATTAATGATATAGCTAGTACTCAAACAGTACTTCATACTTTGTGTATCTGTGTGGGTGCAAACTGTTGAAATCTTTACTTTAAATACTAAATTGATCTTCTGTATATAAAGATAATTGTAAATGAATCTTGATGTAATAGGATGGGAGAAGGAGTGGGAGATGTGATGATTGCGGGATGGAGGGAGATTATGGGGGGAAAAACTGCTATAATCCAAAAGTTGTACTTTGGAAATATGTAGTTATTAAATAAAAGTTGAGAAAAATTAAAAAAGCATTATATCTTCCTTGGTATTATATTTGCAATAGGCTTATGTCGAGTGAGGGTTACGTGGTGATAAATTTCCTGATAATCTTTATCAGAGAAAAGTGGGAAAAATCTCAACTGAAAATCTCACCCTTACCATAGTTAGGTGATTTAGATAGTTGTGCGGTTTCCTTGGTTAATACTCTCAAGAGAGCCCATCTTTATTTTATGCTATCCTGAGGAATCTAAGAAGATATGGAGAATAAATATTTCCCATCACAATGTACTGCTAGCTGTATTTTTGGCCCCAGTGGTCTCTAATTTTGAAGTGTATATGTTGTCTCCAATTCTAGAAGATGTCTGCCTTTTTAGGATATGTAAAATTCTAGAAATTGCTGTCATTATCCCCAGTAGGCTTTTTCAAATTTGCTAGGTAAGCTAACATTTAAAAAAAATTTTTCCATCTCCAAACACTGCTCTTCTCTGGCATTTTTTTTAAATGGGTTCATGTTTTTTCATTTCTTTATTGTCAACTATTTTGGTTGAATTTGTGAGACAGCAACAGAAAATTTATGCATTCAATCTGCTCTGTTTAGTTTGAGAACTTCTACTTTAAATGTTAGCATATTTAATTCATGATATTTATAATTATTTAAATTTATCCTGTTGGTTTTTCTAATGAATTCATGTCCCACATTGTTGCCTCTTCTATACATAGCTCTCAGTCTCCCTCCAAACCTTCTCTCTGTTGTGCAGTACATTTAATAGGGAACACAGATTAAGATGACTGTACCCAGGCTCTTGAATATTACTTAAAACAATGCACATTTTGATTCTGAAATTATACCAAAAATATTATAACCTATGAGTGAGCATAAACCTAAAAAAAATCTCAAAATGATATAGTTGTGTATTGCCTAAAATAGACATAGATACCTAAAGATTAATAATTTTCTAGGTAACATAAATGTTACAGTCTTAATTCAGAGTCTTCATAGTAGTAAGGCCATTATAATCACAAAAGGATGAAGTGAGTACCATGTCATGGCGTAGAAGATAATGTCATTGCCTGTGATGCCGGTATCCCCTATGAGTACCAGTTTGTGTCTAGTTTGCTCCCCTTCTTGTCTCTCTCTATTTTATTTTTTTATTTGACAGGTAGAGTTAGACAGTGAGAGAGAGGAGAAAGGTCTTCCTTCCATTGGTTCACCCCCCAAATACCCACTACGGCCGGAGCTACGCCAATCCAAAGCCAGGAGTCAGGTGCTTCCTCCTGGTCTCCCATGCGGGTTCAGGGGCGCAAGCATCTGGGCCATCCACCACTGCCTTCCCGGGCCACAGCAGAGAGCTGGACTGGAAGAGGAGCAACCAGGACGAGAATCTGGTGCCCATTTGTGATGCCAGCTCCGCAGGCAGAGGATTAACCAAGTGAGCCACAGCACTGACCCCTCCTTCTGTCTCTTTAGCTCTGACTTTCAAATAAATAAATTAATCTTTTAAAACATGTGACATGACATACATGATTATTATGACAAATTGCTGACTACTGTTTCCTGCTATGTATGTGTATGCATATAGTTGTATCTCTTGCATAGCACAAGTTTTTTTTTTAATTTATTTTATGTATTTTTATTTATTTTATGTATTTTATTTTATTTATGTATTTTTAAATTTATTTTTATGTATTTTAAAGGCAGAGTGATGAAGTGATGAGACATAAACATGCATTATCTTCTATCTGCTGATTCACTCCCCAGATACCTACATGAGTTTGAGCTGGTCCATGCAGAAACCAGAGGCTAGGCACATCATCTAGGTCTCCCACATGTGTTGCAAAGATCCAAGTACTTGAGCCATTGTCTGCTGTCTCCTAGGGTGCTCATTAGCAGGAAGTGCAGTAGCAAACCGTTGATATTGAGTGCTAGTGCTAGGCACTCCAACCCAGAATGCAGTAGTAAATAGTAGCTTATCCAGTTGTGCCACAATGCCAAAACCACAAAGAATTCTTTTTGAAAAAAGAAAACTTATTTACATTCATGAGAAAAACTAATAAACAAGTGAAATTTGCAGTGTTGCAGACTGCTGGTAAATCATCATGTGAAGCATAGATGTTGATTCCTCACACCAAGAAGGACCTTTATCAATATAAATGGTACAAAAGTTTGTGACTGGGCATTAGAATATAATCCCTTATCAATAGATCTCTGTCACTTAAATTGTAAAATAAGGTAACTGGCTCAGAAAACCATGAATATTGTGATTATTTTCCACATATTTTGGCATTTAAAATTTGATAACTATTTAGTAAATAGGTGGTAACATTACTGCTCTACATGGATTATCAATTTTATTGACAGAAACAGTTTGCTTGAAATTTTCTGCACATTCTTTCACAATGAGTATTCTGTTTTTCACTGATAAATCCCACAATAGTTCATATCATTTTCTTGTGTTTGAAAACAGAATCTATATGCTTGGGAAATCCAACATGGTTGGCATTTAACTAGCTTTTGTTAAATAATGACACAAATAATGAAACTATTTAAGTCTACATTCATAAAATATTTGAAAGAAAATATTCTAATTGCTTATTCAAACATTATACAATTAGCATGAATTTTAGATAAACAGGAATCTATTTTGAAGTTACAGTTTTTTTATGTAGTTTTACTTTGTATTAAAGTTCTCATTTTATTTACAATTTCAAAAGATCATGTGCATCCAGAATTAATAAAAAGCATATTTGATTATTCAATTTGGTTTAGGCTTCAGGAATCCTAGAGTCTTTATGAGAAAAAAACTCTTGGGGAATAGTTAGCCACCCAATGTTCTAAATACTAATTTGTACGAACTGTCAACAGAATCAGTTGGGTATATGGCGATAAAATATAATTTCTTAAGAGTTTAACTTGTTAAGTAATATATTAGGATGCAATTCAAGGTACTTAGGGTTCAGAAATAAATTGGAAAAGTGAAATTAAACATAGATAAATTTTTATGCCCCCCATTCTACTTCCGCCCTCTTCCCATTTTTCTCAGGAAAGAACCAGGGATGTCTGGACAAAATTATGGTTAATAATTTCTATGTGGGTGGAATTGTTGTTAGTGCATATGACTTAAGGCTTTAGACTAATGATTTTTCTCTAGATTTCATTTGGAAGATTTAGTTCATGATATCTAAATCTAAGTATAATAAAATGTTAGAGATTATTTATTATTGTATATAATGAAGGCAGAGTAAATATGTCCAGGTTTAAAAATAATTAATTATATTTTTGTTATATATATTCTTACAGTTACCATCCTTAAAACAAATAAGGCATTTTTTGTTACTTAACATTTGTTTATGAAAGCATCACATGGATTAAACGTAATCCATTGGATTAAAGAACAATCTATATTTTCATTGAATATTAGCTAATATTGTTATAAGAATATTAACATACATTTTCCACTTTGAAATGAAATTGACAAGATGAACATTTCAGTAGCATTTACTGTTTCCTGTTTATTTCATTTTTCTGTTGTATGCATTGTGACTTCTTAGGCTGTATCAATCAAAATTCTACACAGAGAACCAGTTTGATGCACACACACACAGGTGCATGCACACACATACACATGTGTTTTCCTAAGTATATATGAATTTGTTACATAGTTGTTGGTCTTCAGGCTGGAAACACACAGTATTTGAGTCTGTGATTTTGAGACACAATTTTAGGTTTTGCTCTTTAGGTCTTTGGACAGATTGAGTAAGACCCACTCCCTCTATCAAAGGTAACCTACTTAAAATCAACTGATTGTAAATGTTAACCACATGCAAAAAAATACTTTTACAGCAATACCTAGATTTAAGTTTTATTAAGCAGACTAGTCAAGTTGATTCATAAAACTAACCATCATGCTGTGCAAAAAAGCTGTTGCATAGGAACAATTTAGGACTTCCAGTGTTACACTTAGAATTTCTGAATGTACTCATTCACCCTTTGAAGCACAGAGAGTGCTGTAATTGCTCTGAAATACAGTCTTCTAACACAGCACAGAATACAGCATCTCAAATCTCCTTTGATAAACTTAAATCATCACTCTTTCTTTCCTCCAGAGGATGGAAGAAATAGAATTTATATATCCTGATAACCTGAAGTCTCTCTAAAAAATAACATTTTTAAAGCCAAGATTTGAAAGCACATTAAGGTTTATACTTTGTGCCAGATGTCATTTCAGGTATTAAAAAGCTATTAAAGATAAAAATTGTCTCATATTCCTTCACTCTGAAGCATTTCAGGTAAAAATCCACTAAATATTCAACAATTACCAGAATATTGATAAACTCCAATGAAAAAAATGTGTACCTCCATCTAGGACATCAGTTGAAGCTACCAAAATAAGGGAACTCTTTAAGGATGCTTCCTTAAATAAAAGCACGTAGAAGGAAGGTGGTCCCAGAAAGAGGGAAGTTGGTGCCTGTGTAGAAGGAAGGTGGGATCTATGCAACATTTGAAAGTAAGAGAAGGCCGGCGCCAGGGCTCAATAGGTTAATCCTCCAACTAGTGGTGCCAGCACACCGGGTTCTAGTCCCAGACGGGGCACCGGATTCTGTCCCGGTTGCCACTCTTCCAGGCCAGCTCTCTGCTGTGGCCTGGGAGTGCAGTGTAGGATGGCCCAAGTGCTTGGGCCCTTCACCTGCATGGGAGACCAGGATAAGCACCTGGATGAGCGCGGTGCGCTGGCTGCAGTGCTCCGGCCGTGGCAGCCATTGGAGAGTGAACCAATGGCAAAAGGAAGACCTTTCTCTCTCTCTCTTTCTCTCTCTCACTGTCCACTCTGCCTGTAAAAAAAAAAAAAAAGTAAGAGAAAACATAATACCTAGGAAACAGTTCAGCATAACTAATAGAATTAGGAATATCTGAAGTATTGATAGATGATGAATACTGTGAGGTTCATAGATGGCCAGCAATCAGAAAATCTGGTATGTATTCCTGAAGAATTGGAAGTTATATATCTCTGAGTTTTGTTTGTTTGGGTTTTTGTTTAATAGGCAATGCCACTAATGTTACACATAGAATTCTCTTACATACTTGCATTCATAATTTTGAAAATGTGGACACACTGCAATAGCTGTGCACAGTGATGTTTTGGAATTATACCTACTTTCCTATAATGAGAGTTATTTGATATTAAATGTATTCAAACTAATGCTTTCTCCTTAAATGTTGGAATTATACCTTAATTCAACCTGTGTCAGTACTACATGAGGAGAGCCAAATCGTGTATTACTGTTGATTTTAAAATGACAGTTATATATATTAAAAATTCTTTTCATTCATCATTTCAGTGATATTCAACTTCTCTCTCTCCGTCTCTCTCATTTTTCTCCTGATGATTTTTTTCTCACAGTTCATTTCATAAAGGGAATTAGTAAGTAGTGTTTCACTCAAATGTGATAACAGGAAGTCTGAATATTCATAGTATCCCCCAAGTCCACCATGAATAGTCATGTTGTATTTCTGCATGTAGTACAATTTAGAACTACATTTTATATAAAAATGTAGTACAATTTTGTAGAACAGAGTATGAAAAACATTGTACACTAGGATGCTGCTCTAAGAAATGTGTGTAACTGGCACAGAACTCTACTTTTATAGAGTTTAATTTTATTTTTTGAAAGAAATATAATTTATTAAATGTTCATTTAGTGTTAATTGGTTAAATAATTAACAATGCATTTAATTTCATTTCTTCTTTATATTTTCTATTCAGCTTCTTTTCCTGTTTCTTAACTGGATTGGTTCTTATTTTGTTGAATTGTTTGAATTACTATATATTCTAGATATTAGCCCTTTGGAATGTAAATGATTTCTAAGCAGATTTTTTTTCTATTCTGTTGAATGTCTCTTCACTCTTGTGATTATTTACTGTTTTGTGCAGAGGCATCTTCCTTTGCTATAATCCGTTTGTCTATTTTTGCTTTAGTTGCATATACTTTAGAGATCTTATCCAAAAAGTCTTTGGTTAGATTAGTGTCTTGAAATATTTTCTCATGTTTTCTTCTAGTAGTTTCAGAACTGAAGGCATTGCATTTAGATCTTTGATCCACTTTGTGTTGAGTTTTGCATTGGGTAAAAAGTGAGGGGAAACATAGGCCTGTTTCAATCTTTTGCATATGGATATCCAGTTTTCCCAATCATTTATTGAAGACACAGTCTGTTCCTCAGGCTTTGTTTTAAGCTCTTTTGTCAAAGATAAGTTGATTGTTGATTCAAGGATTAATTTCTGGTGTTTCTATTGTTTTTTTTTAATTGGCTTCTGTGTCTGTTTTTATGCCAGCGCTGTGCTACTTGTGTATCCAAGTTTTGTAGTATTTCTTGCAATCTGATATTGGAAGCCTCCAGCATTGTTTATGTTTTGTTCAACATTAATTTGGCTATTCAGAGTATTTGGTGTCTCCATATTAACTTTGGAATTATTATCTAGTTCTGTGAAGAATGTCATGGATATTTCGATAGGGATCACATTGAAACTGTAAGTCACATTGGATAATATGGACATTTTAACAGTATCAATCCTTCTAATCCATGAACATAGAAGATCTTTCAATTTTGTTGTATTGTACAATTTCACTCGTGTTTATAAATTTTCATTATGAAAGTATTTCGCATTCTTGGCTTAATTTATTCCAAGGTATCTTATTTTTCATTGCTTTTGTGAATTTTGTAATTCCTTATCAAGTCCATTGTTGGTGTATAAAAATGATATTGATTTTGGAATGATGATTTGTATTCTGCAACGTTACTGAATCTCTTGATGGAATCTTTTGGTTTTGCTTTATATTAAATCATGTCATCTACAAACAGGGATAGTTTGGACTTCTTGATTTCCTACTTGTATGACATTTATTTTTTGTCTCTGACCTAATTATTTTAAGACTTCCAGTACTGAATTGAATACATTGATAATTTATTTTTAGAATCATGTTTCACTGTTTCTGTAATAAATATGAAGATTTTAATGCACTGACCTTATTAATCTAAAACTACCCAGATGTTGCTTTCATTCTGTCCTTCATTCCAACATTGTTACTGTAGAAAAAAATGAATAGATAGGTGAATTAATATACATAAATAACTGATCAATACTTTGTATTTTGATAGTGTGTCTTTTTAATTAGTTCAAAATATTTTATATTTAACCAAGAAGGACCAGTGAATTATTAGTATGGTATTGGCTAGACTAAATAAGCCCTGTCTTGTGGAGAGAGTTGATAAGTATACATCTATTATTGACCGGCGCCGTGGCTCACTAGGCTAATCTTCTGCCTGCAGCGCCAGCACCCCAGGTTCTATTCCCGGTCGGGGTGCCAGATTCTGCAGTGGAGGATGGCCCAGATGCTTGGGCCTTGTACCCGCATGGGAGACCAGGAGAAGCACCTGGCTCCTGGCTTCAGATCAGCGTGATGTGCCGGCCGCAGCGTGCCAGCCGCAGCAGCCATTGGAGAGTGAACCAACAGTAAAGGAAGATCTTTCTCTCTGTCTCTCTCACTGTCCACTCTGCCTGTCAAAAAAAAAAAAAAAAGAAAGAAAGAAAGAAAAAAAGAAAAAAATAAGTCTATTATGACATACTCCCTTCATAGTGCTTTCTGTATTCAGTTCTTTGTGAGAGATGGATCAATTCAGAGCAATCATAACTGTGTCCTATCTAGATCAATGGGTTGGATGATTAATTCAAACAGAGCATAGTCAAAAATGTCCCTGCAGCTTAGTTTAATGAAGACTAGATTGTCCTGATTATTCACCAAGAAAACCCATAATATTAAAATGACATACTAGAGAAAATGTTATGAGATATGAATGTGGAGAAGAGTGAGATTGATTATGTCCACTAGGCCTAAATATACTGTAATGGAAATATTGATTTTTCTGTAGTTCTTTAAAAATAACTATATTTCATTCTTTAAAATAATAATAAAATATTTCACTAAAAATTAATGACTTACAATAATTTTCAGAAAAACAAATACAGTGACCTAAAAGTTCACATTAGATAATATATAAAAGAATAGTGGAACAAGTGGATTATAGAAGTATAGTCCAAAGAGAGCGAATTCTTATAAATCACTGTTGATGTCAACAGAATGAAATGAATCTCCAAAAAAAAAGTTACAGTGGTCCATGTGTTATAATGAACAAACTCTGCTTTGCAGCGTTTGTGGAGATTTGTTAAGTATATAACTTTTAACTCCATTGGTGAACTAATAAATAAAATCATGCAGATTTATTAGTCTTAGGCACAATAAGAAGAATCAAGTTGAGTTATATATATAGAATTAAAAGATGCTAACATATGTATCTGATAGACCGCCATACAAACAACAATGGATATTTTAGTACAGCTTTCAAATGACAGGTTATCTTTACTGATTCACTATCATAATTGAAAATGGGGCTTCTTTAGCTCTAACCAAATGATTTCAAAAGGGCTGATGATTTTGTAAGCCTTTCAAAATAGCAATTCAAAACACAAAAGTGATGGACAAGAACCACACAACTAATGCAGCCGCTGATAAACTTTAAAAATTAGAAGATAAATATTTGACACAAACATGGAAAATGATGAAGCCTTGCTTTCTTTAACTAGATGTAAATTCTTTTCTTCTGTTTTTTTTTTTTAATTTCATTTTTTTAAACTTTTATTTAATGAATATAAATTTCCAAAGTACAGCTTATGGATTACAATGGCTTCCCCCCATAACGTCCATCCCACCCGCTACCCTCCCCTTTCCCACTCCCTCTCCCCTTCCATTCACATCAAGATTCATTTTCTTTTTTTTTTAATTTTTTTTAACTTTTATTTAATGAATATAAATTTCCAAAGTACAGCTTATGGATTACAATGGCTTCCCCCCCCATAACGTCCCTCCCACCCGCAACCATCCCCTTTCCCACTCCCACTCCCCTTCCATTCACATCAAGATTCATTTTCGATTCTCTTTATATACCATCTTGTTGCAAATGACCAGGTTTCACTGTTTTTGACTGCTGTATAGTATTCAATAGAGTACATGCCCCATAATTTCTTTATCCAGTCTACTGTTGATGGGCATTTGGGTTGGTTCCAGGTCTTAGCTATTGTGAATTGAGCTGCAATAAACATTAATGTGCAGACAGCTTGTTTGTTTGCCAATTTAATTTCCTTTGGGTAAATTCCAAGGAGTGAGATGGCTGGGTTGAATGGAAGGGTTATATTCAGGTTTCTGAGGAATCTCCAGACTGACTTCCATAGTGGCTTGACCAGTTTGCATTCCCACCAACAGTGGGTTAGTGTCACTTTTTTCCCACATCCTCTCCAGCATCTGTTGTTGGTAGATTTCTGAATGTGAGCCATTCTGACCAGTGTGAGGTGAAACCTCATTGTGGTTTTGATTTGCATTTCCCTGATTGCTAGTGATCTTGAACATTTTTTCATGTGTCTGTTGGCCATTTGGATTTCCTCTTTTGAAAAATGTCTATTGAGGTCCTTGGCCCATCTCTTAAGTGGGTTGTTTGTTTTGATGTTGTGGAGTTGATTTCTTTGTAGATGCTGGTTATCAACCCTTTATCATTTTCATAGTTTGCAAATATATTTTCCCATTCTGTTGGTTGCCTCTTCACTTTCCTGACTGTTTCTTTTGCAGTACAGAAACTTCTCAATTGGATTCAATCCCAAATGTTAAATTTGGCTTTGACTGCCTGTGCTTCTGGGGTGTTTTCCAAGAAGTCTTTGCCTGTACCTATATCTTGCAGGGTTTTTCCAATGCTCTCTAATAATTTGATGGTGTCAGGGCATAGATTTAAGTCTTTAATCCATGTTGAGTTAATTTTTGTGTAAGGTGAAAGGTAGGGGTCTTGCTTCATGATTCTGTACGTGGAAATCCAATTTTCCCAGCACCCTTTATTGAATAGGCTGTCCTTACTCCAGGGATTGGTTTTGGATCCTTGATCAAATATGAGTTGGCTGTAGATGTTTGGGTTGATTTCTGGTGTTTCAATTCTGTTCCATTGGTCTATCCATCTGCTTCTGTAACAGTATCACGCTGTTTTGATTACAACTGCCCTGTAGTATATCCTGAAATCTGGTATTGTGATGCCTCCAGCTTTGTTTTTGTTGTACAAGATTGCTTTAGCTATTTGAGGTCTCCTGTGTCTCCATATGAATTTCAGCATCATTTTTTCCAGATCTGAGAAGAAGGTCTTCGGTATCTTGATTGGTATTGCATTGAATCCATAAATTGTTTTTGGGAGAATGGACATTTTGATGATATTGATTCTTCCAATCCATGAGCATGGAAGATTTTTCCATTTCTTGGTATCCTCTTCTATTTCTTTCTTTAAGGTTTAGTAATTTTCATCGTAGAGATCCTTAATGTCCTTGGTTAAATTTATTCCAAGGTATTTGATTGTTTTTGTAGCTATTGTGAATGGGATTGATCTTAGAAGTTAATTCTCAGCCATGGCATTGCCTGTGTATACAAAGGCTGTTGATTTTTGTGCATTGATTTTATACCCTGCTACTTTGCCAAAATCTTCTATGAGTTCCAATAATCTCTTAGTAGAGTTTTTGGGTCCCCTAAATAAAGGATCATATCATCTGCAAAGAGGGATAGTTTGAGTTCTTCCTTCCCAATTCATATTCCTTTAATTTATTTTTTTTGCCTAATAGCTCTGGCTAGAACTTGCAGAACTATATTGAATAGCAGTGGTGAAGGGACAAATACCATATGTTCTCCCTGATCGGTGACAACTGACTGAACACCAAAAAGGAAACCTCCTGAAGTGAAATGGACACTATGGGAAATGGTGACTTGATCAGCATAGCCCTGACTGTTAATGAACAACTTAATACATTATCCCTCTTAGTAGTTTTTTTGTCTGTTCTACTTAATATGACTGGCTTAATTCTGTAATTAATACACAGTTATTCTTAAGTGTTGAAAATTAACTGAAATGTGATCCCTGTTAAACATAAGAGTGGGAATAAGAGAGGGAAGAGATGTATAATTTGGGACATGCTCAAGCTGACTTACCCCAAATGGTAGAGTTAGAAACATACCAGGGGATTCCAATTCAATCCCATCAAGGTGGCATGTACCAATGCCATCTCACTAGTCCAAGTGATCAATTTCAGTTCACAATTGATCATAATGAAAGGACTAAGAGTCAAAGGGAGCACATACACAAGTCTAGTAACTGCTAACACTAACCGATAGAATGAATAAAGGGGAGAGTGATCCAACATGGGAAGTGAGATACTCAGCAGACTCATAGAATGGCAGATGTCCTAAATAGCACTCTGGCCTCAGAATCAGCCCTAAAGGCATTTGGATCTGGCTGAAAAGCCCATGAGAGTATTTCAGGCATGGAAAGCCAAGACACTCTGGCAAAAGATCTCTGTGAGTGAGATCCCAGTGGAAAGAACAGGTCTTCAAAGAAGTAGGTACCTTTCTCTGAAGGGAGGAGAGAACCTCCACTTTGACTATGACCTTGTCTAAACAAGATAAGAATCGGAGAACTCAGAGGGCTTCCATAGCCTTGGAAACTCATGACTGGAGCATAGGGAGATTACTGATGCCATAGACAGGAGTGTCAATTGGTAAAGTCAACAACAGGAGTCACTGTGCACTTACTCCTCATGTAGGATCTCTGTCCTTAATGTGCTGTGCATTGAGATTTAATGCTATAACGAGTACTCAAACAATATATTTCACTTTGTGTTTCTATGGGGGTGCAAACTGTTGAAATCTTTACTTAATGCATACTAAACTGATCCTCTGTAAAAAAAAAAAAAGAAAAAGAAAGAAAGAAAGAAAGAAATTATCAACTCCCAACGTGACTCTCACTGGGATTAAACATGACAATAGGTCTGCTCTGATTTCATCATCATTTAAAAAAATCATCTATTATTTTTCACTTTATGTTTCTGTGTGGGAGCAAACTGTTGAAATCCTTACTTAATGTATACTAAGCTGATCTTCTGTATATTAAGATAATCGAAAATGAATCTTGATGTGAATGGAAGGGGAGTGGGAGTGGGCAAGAGGAGGGTTGTGGGTGGGAGGGACGGTATGGGGGGGAAGCCATTGTAATCCATAAATCGTACTTTGGAAATTTATATTCATTAAATAAAAGTTAAAAAAAAGAAAAAAAAATAGTAGTGGTGAGAGTGGCCATCCCTGTCTGGTACCAGATATCAGTGGAAATGCTTCCAACTTTTCCCCATTCAGTAGGATGTTGGGTGTGGGTTTTTCATAGATTGCTTTGATTGTATTGAGGAATGTTCCTTCCAAACACAGTTTGCTTAGAGTTTTCATCGTGAAAGGTTGTTGTATTTTATCAAAAGCTTTCTCAGCATCTATTGAGATAATCATATGGTTTCCTTCGCAGTCTGTTAATGTGGTGTATCACATTGATTGATTTGCGCACATTAAACCACCCCTGCATACCAGGGATAAATCCCACTTGGTCTGGGTGGATGATCTTTCTGATGTGTTGTTGCATTCCATTGGCGAGAATTTTATTGAGGATTTTTGCATCTATGTTCATCAGGGAAATTGGCCAGTAATTCTCTTTCAATGCTGCATCTTTTTCCGGCTTAGGAATTAAGGTGATGTTGGCTTCATAGAAAGAATTTGGGAGGATTCCCTCTTTTTCGATTGTTCTGAATAGTTTGAGAAGAATTGGAGTTAGTTCTTCTTTAAATGTCTGGTAGAATTCAGCAGTGAATCCATCTGGTCCTGGGCTTTTCTTTGTTGGGAGGGCCTTTATTACTGTTTCAATTTCTGTCTCAGTTATGGGTCTGTTTAGGTTTTCTGTGTCTTCCTGGTTCAATTTAGGTAGGTTGCATGTGTCCAGGAGTCTATCCATTTCTGATAGGTTTCCTTTTTTGCTGGCATACAAGTCTTTGTAGTAATTTCTGATGATTCTTTTTATTTCTGTGGTGTCTGTTGTTACATTTCCTTTTTCATCTCTGATTTTATTGATTTGGGTCTTTTCTCTTCTTTTTTTAGTTAGTTGGGCCAATGGTGTGTCAATTTTGTTTATTTTTTCAAAAAAACCAGCTCCTCATTTGGCTGATTTTTTGTAACGTTTTTTGGATTCAATCCTGTTGATTTCTTCTCTGATTTTAATTATTTCTCTTCTCCTACTAGATCTGGGTCTGGTTTGCTGTAGATTTTCTAGATCCCTGAGTGAATTGAAAGCTCCTCTATTTGGTGCCTTTCCAATTTCTTGATGTAGGCACCTATTGATATAAACTTGCCTATCAATACTGCTTTTGCTGTATCCCATAAGTTTTGGTATGTTGTGCTGTTATCCTCATTTACTTCCAGAAAGTTTTTGATTTCTCTTTCTAATTCTTCTATGACCCATTGTTCATTCAGGAGCATGTTGTTCAATCTCCATGTGTTTGTGTATGCTCTAGGGATTCCTGAGTCGCTAATTTCCAACTTCATTCCTTTATGGTCTGAGAAGCTGCATGGTATGATTTTAATTCTTTTGAATTTGCTGAGACTTGCTTTATGGCCTAGTATGTGGTCAATCCTAGAGAAGGTTCCATGCACTGCTGAGAAGAATGTAAAATGTTTAGCTGTAGGATTGAAAGTTCTGTAGATATCTGTTAGATCCATTTGGGCTATAGTGTCATATAATCTACTATATCCTTTTTGATCTTCTGACCGGATGATTTGTCTATTTCTGAGAGTGAAGCATTGAAGTCCCCCAGTACTATTGTATTGGGGTCTAAGTCTCCCTTTAAGTCCCTTAACAAATCCTTTAAATAAACCGGTGCCCTGTAATTAGGTGCATATACATTGATAATTGTTGTATCTTCCTATTGAATTGATCCCTTAATCATTATATAGTGTCCCTCTTTGTCTCTCTTAACAATTTTTGTGGTAAAGTTTATGTTGTCTGATATTAAGATGGGTACGCCTGCTCTTTTTTCATTTCTGTTGGCATGGTATATCTTTTTCCAGCCTTTCACTTTCAGTCCGTATGCATCTTTGTTGGACAGATGTGTTTCTTGGAAGCAGCAAATAGATGGGTTTTGTTGCTTAAGCCAAGCAGCCAGTTGGTGTCTTTAACTGGACAGTTCAGGCCATTAATGTTCAATGTGACTAATTATAAGTGGTAACTTTGCCCTGCCATTTGCCAATGATAAGTTCTAATATATGCTTTGAATTCCCTGTGATCTTTTGCTGTGAGGTTTTTTCCTTTACCTTCTTTCATATTGATGACCGTGTGTCTGTGTTTCTGTGTGCAACACATCTTTAAGCATCTTTTGCAGGGCCGGACGAGTGGCCACAAAGTCTTTCAATTTCTGTTTGCTATGAAAAGTCTTTATTTCACCTTCATTCACAAATGAGAGCTTTGCAGGATATAATATTCTGGGCTGGCAGTTTTTCTCTCTTAGTACCTGGGCTATATCTCGCCATTCCCTCCTAGCTTGTAGGGTTTCTGATGAGAAGTCAGCTGTGAGTCTGATTGAAGATCCTCTGAGAGTAATCTGACGTTTCTCTCTTGCACATTTTAGGATCTTTTCTTTATGTTTCACAGTGGAGAGTTTAATTATAACGTGTCGTGGTAAGAATCTCTTTTGGTCATGTTTATTAGGGGTTCTATGAGTTTCCTGTACTAGTATTTCTCTGTCCTCCAAACCCAGGAAGTTCTCTACTAGTATTTCACTAAAAAGGCCTTCTAATCCTTTCTCCCTCTCCATGCCTTCAGGAACTCCTAGAACCCGAATGTTGGGTTTTTTAATAGTATCCTGAAGATTCCTGACAATATGTTTTAGATTTCTAATTTCCTCTTCTTTTCTTTGGTCTGACTGTATCCTTTCCTGTTCTCTGTCTCCTAAGTCAGATATTCTCTCTTCCACTTCACCCATTCTGTTTGTAAGGCTCTCTAATGTGTTTTTCATTTGATCTATTGAATTCTTCACTTCATTATGATTTCTCGTCACTATCACAGTTTCCTGTTGTACTAGTTGTTTCATTTCATTTTGATTCCTCCTTAATATTTCATTTTCACGAGAGATTTTCTATCTTGTCCATTAAGGATTTCTGTAGTTCAAGAATTTGTTTTTGAGAACTTCTTAATGTTGTTAACAATTTTTTGAGATCTGCTTCTTGCATTTCTTCTATCTCATCATCTTCATAATCTTGAATTGGGGTGTCTGGTTCATTTGGGGGCGTCATCGTGACTTCCTTGTTTTTATTACCTTGGTTTTTGCGTTTATTTGGCATATTGGAGATATTTGGTTTCTTCACTGTGGTGCTTTTTCTTGTTATACTATGACTCTAGATTAAGTGGACTGTCTGTTTTGGATGGAGCCTTAGAGGCTTGAGATGGATGTGGCCTGAGAGCTCTGTTTGGTGTGCCAAAGATGACACTCCCAGGTTAGGCATGGTAGATCTCTCTCTCTCTCTCTCTTTCTTTCTTTTTTTGATTCAAAAGGGAAGTAATTCCACACAGCTGAACGAAGTTGGAGGTAGTTAGCAGGCAGATGATATACCCACAGGAGCCAGAGATCGGAAGCTCTTTCCCAAGGACCAAACAGGGAATCTGTTCTGCCCTCAGAGTGGGCTCAAATTCTCCTTCAGTCTCCCACTGGGTTGCCAAAGTTATGGAATTGTAGCATCTCTGGAAAGTACTCACGTGAATTCCGAGAGTTCTCTCTCCCACCATCTCTTTTTTCACAGTCTCAGTTCAGTAGCACCACAAATTCACTAGGTCCTAATCTCCTGTTAATTCACCCTGCCCAGAGTCAGGTTTTTCTGCTAGGCTCAGGGCTGGTGCAGACCTGAGGTCGCTCTGCTTATGATGTATGTCCAAGATGGCGCCTGCTCTTTGTCTTGCTCGCCTTTGAGAGGTGAGCGGAGAGAGAGAAACCCGTGTCCATATCGGTCACTTTTTTTCTCTCTCTCTCTCTCTTCTAGTTAGCCTGGTGAACTTTTCCCCCCGGGGTCGTTCCCTCTAGTCCCTTCTTTCCATTTGTCTGCCGGTGTCTTGAGTTATTGAGGTTCGGCTCACCTCGTGTTCCAGCACTGGTGTGTTGAGTCTGCCGCTGGTGTCCTGAACTGTGGGCTCCCACGCTCTCCACGCAGGTCCACTGTGAATCACTAGTTCTGGAAGAGTTTCTTATGCTGTTTCTTCCCCTACTCTTCCTTGAACCTGCAGTATCTCCACTTTTATTAAACTGTCTCTCCCTGGACTATCAGTGTGCTCCCTTCCTATTCCGCCATCTTGCCCTCCTTCCTTTTTTTTTTTTTTTTAATTTCAAGTTGAAAGTGATGGTCAGCTGGATCATTAGAAAATTACAGAGTATATTGGATGGGGACAGCTAATCTTTATTGTGCGGCCAAAATGAATCCAGATCTGACTAAGTAATGAAATGTTAGCAGTAATGTACCAGTGGCAATTGGAAAAGAGTTTCTTATTTTACAACAAGAAAGTATCTGTAAAAAACCAAAGGTTTGTAAAGAATAATCATAATATTTTCAGAATAAATATCAAAAGCAAGATAGAAAGTAGCAGGATATAATACTGAAGAGTAGGTTTGTGGGAACGTTGTGAAAGGTACTGAATTGCATTCAGTCCGTTGTGAATCTGCTATTTTAAATATTTCTCTAGGCTAACAAATCAAAGGAAGCCATCTATTATACATAATCATGTGGATCAGACATAAGTATTTTATTATCACAAACAAAATTAAAAACTTGTTCTTCCCTGCAAAGTGAATTTCTGTAAGTGGAGCCACACCTTCTCTAGAAAATATACCAATAATATTTTAAAACTCCTCTCCTTATCTCATAAACCACATCACCATATCTGTTCTGTATGTACTATGTTTATAGTATATTTTAAGTCCATTTCATCTCGCCTCTTCTATTAGTAACATTGCATTGTAAATCGAAACACTTGTTTGCCTAGATTAGTGCAATAAAATTGTAAACTTGTCCTCTTGCCTCCATTACTGATTTCTTGGAAAGGTCCACTCAAAAATCACATTGTGACTCAAAGCCCTCCAAAATATTTATCATATTAAAATTTCAATCTTTACAATGTGCTATTAGTCGTGATGATTAATACCATGGGTTTGTATCTAAGTCCATCTCCTATATTCTGTCTCAGTGTCCAACAAACTCAATTCCTTTTTGATTCATTTATATGTCAAACTCATCATTTTAACATAAGCTTAGAAACAAGCTCATTAATTAATTGATTGTATCTCTGTTTAAGTCTCCTCAAAGAGGCATTGTGTCACTACCATACCTCGAACAGCACCCCATTCACTGTGTTTTTAATTCTCTCATCTTGCATTTTAATTTTTCATATAACTATGTAAGTTATGTATAGAATATATATAAAATATATAGGCTATACACACAGTAACTTCTGCCTGCCTTCCTTTTTTCTTCCTTCCATCTTCCTTTCCTTCTCCACTCCCTCCTCCTCCTCCTCTTCTTTCTCTTGCTTTTTCTATTCTAAGTAATATGCTTGATAGCATGAATTTTGTCAGTTCTTTCACAGATGCACAAAGGGAACCTTCATTTTATATTTTATTATTTATGTTTAAATTTCCTTATTTTCAGATTGTAGCATCCTCTCATATATGAATATGCCTCAAAGGCTCTTTTTTTTACAGACAGAGTTAGACAGTGAGAGAGAGACAGAGAGAAATATCTTTCTTCCATTGGTTCACCCCCAAATGGCTGCCATGGCCAGCACGCTGCGCTGATCTGAAGCCAGGAGCCAGGTGCTTCCTCCTGGTCTCCCATGCAGGTGTAGGGCTCAAGCACTTGGGCCATCCTCCACTGCCTTCCTGGGCCACAGCAGAGAGCTGGACTGGAAGAGGAGCAACTGGGACAGAACCTGCGCCCCAACCGGAACTAGAACCCCGGGTGCTGGTGCCACAGGTAGAGGATTAGACAAGTGAGCCACGGTGCCGGCATCCTCAAAGGCTCTTTCAATGGTGCTATTAATCCTTGAGTTCTTTGCTAAACATGAGTAATACCATCTCTAATTATTGAGATAAAGCATGTTTTCATAGGTTTAAATATGTTTTTATTTCCTTTATTTGTCCAAGTTATTATGGGCCTGTTTCCTATTGATTTGAAGAAGGAATTTAAATCATTTTTGTAAATTTGAAAATATTTTGTACTTTAATTCTGAAAATATTAAATCAAGTATTTGGAAATATAATGGAAATTAAAGAAAAATTAATATATGTGGGGTAATGAATTTTGACAAAAGTGTATACCTGAGAAACTACAAAACTGGAAACAAGATACTGACCATTTTCTTCATACCAGAAGATACACCTGTGCCACTACTCCTGCATAAGAATGCATGGAGGAGGTTTATTCATAATACATATGAGGATAAAAATCAGTTTATGACATAGTGTGAAAAATTGTCTTAAACTATGGTATTACTTATTTTCAATACTGTACAGTTAAAAGAGTGGAACATTTTGAAATTATTTAAATTATTTAATACAATATGAATCTATACATAGAAAATATGCTAAATCCATTCCTAAAAAGACTTTCTACTTATAGTAAGTATTTTTATACTCAGTCTTCTACTACTAAATGTTTTCTCCCTAATCTTTGTTAAAACTAAAGTATTAGCCAGTTCACATTGATGCTCAAAAAATATATTCTGAAATGTAGTGTCTGTTTGGGATTCATATGTGATTGTGTGATATCATAAGTGAAAATAGGAGGAGCCAAGATGGTGGAATAGGGAGGGAGCTTACTGATAGTCCTGGAGAAGACAGATTAATAAAAATGAAGATAGTGTAGTATAGTCTCAGGGAAAAATTAGGGAAAAAAGAGCAGAGGATACACTTCCATAATTAGAGGGACTTGGTAGACCAATGTGGAGGGCACGGGCACCCACAGCTGGGGAACCCAGCTGCCGACTCTACCCACCAGTGCTGGAAAGGGAGATGAGACGAAACCGCAGTAGCCTGAGACACTGGCAGAAAAGTGGCAGGAAGAGCCTAGAGGAAATGAGGCTTGAATACCCATGGGGGAAAGAACAACAGCCTACCTAGAAGAGAAAAAAAAAAAAAATAAAAGGGACCGGTACAGACACGATTCTCTCTCTCCACTCACCTTACAAAGGCGAGCAAGCAATAGAGCAGGTGCCATTTTGGACATACATAAGAGCTCTGCCAGCTTGGGGCTGCGTCCGCCCTCAGGCAAGCAAAAAAACCTGACTCGGGTGGGGAAGAATAACAACAGACTGAAACTAGTGAATGTGTGGAGGTTATGAACTGGAACTGTGAAAAAAAAAAAAAAACTGAGGGTGTGTGGGAGAACTCACAGTGTGGCTGAGACATAAATAGTCTCAGTGGGAGATAAAACAAATTCAGGCAGCCTTGGCTACCCAGTGAGCGACATTGCAGGGTAATCTGAGCTTACAATGAGGACTGCACAGATCCTTTGTGTGGTCCTTGAGAAAGAGCAGACAAATATACCCACTGGGGCTAGCACTCAGGCATTGATTGCCATTGAGGAGAAGAGCTCAACTGAGTGGAATACATCCATTCTGAATTAAAAAGAGAGAGAGAGAGAATACTTACCATGCTAAAGGTGGATGTGTCACCTTTGGCACACCCTTCATCCTGAAGAACTAAACAGAGCTCTCTGACTACACCAACCACAAGCCTTGAGATATTCACCAAAAGCAGACAGTCCACTTAATCTAGAGTCATAGTGTAAAGAGAAAAGCCACCATAGGAAAAAAAAAAAAAAAAAAAAAAAAAAAAAAAAACAGAGAATATCTCCACAATGCCAAAAAAACAAATGCAGAAACTGAGGAAACAAGAACAAGGAAGACATCATGACACTACCAAATGAACATGACACTCCAATACAGGATTATGAAGATGCTAGGATAGAAGAAATGCAAGACACGGATTTAAAAAAAATTTATGATAAGAACATTTAGAAGTTCTCAAAAACAAGTGCATGAACTAGAGAAATCCATACAGGACCGGACAGAAAATCTCTCTTGTGAAAATGAGATCCTAAGGAGGAATCAAAATGAAATGAAGATTTAGTAGACATGAAATTGAGATATTGAATAGAAACCAAAATGAAATGAAGAATTCAATAGAACAAAGGAAAGCACATTTGAGAGCCTTAAAAACAGAATCAGTGAGGCAGAAGAGAGAATATCAGACTTAGAAGACCGAGCACAAAAAGGTACACAGTCAAACCAAAGAAAAGAAGAGGAGATTAGAAATCTAAAAAATATTGTTGGGAATCTTCAGGATACTATTAAAAAACCCAACATTAGGGTTGTAGATATTCCTGAAGGCATGGAGAAAGAGAAAGGATTAGAAGGGCTTTTTAGTGAGATGGGAGCAGAAAAGTTCCCAGGCTAGGAGAAGGAAAGAGACATAAAAGTACAGGAAGCTCATAAAACCCCCAATAAATATGACCAAAAGAGATTCTCACCACAACACGTTGTAATCAGACTCACCACAGTGAAACATAAAGAAAAGATTCTAAAATGTGCAAGAAAGAAGCGTCAGATTAATCTCAGAGGCTCTCCAATCAGACTCACAGCAGACTTCTCATCAGAAACCCTACAGGCTAGGAGGGAATGGAGAGATATAGCCCAAGTACTAACAGAAAAAAAAAACTGCCAGCCCAGAATATTATATCCTTCAAAGCTCTCATTTGTGAATGAAGGTGAAATAAAGACCTTTCATAGCAAACAGATTGAAAGAATTTGTCACCACTCGTCCAGCCCTGCAGAAGATGCTTAACGATGTGTTACACACTGAAACACAGAAATACAGCCATCAATACAAAAGAAGGTAAAGGAAGAAAATCTCCCAATAAGAGATCACAGGAAGTTCAAAGCATATATTAGAAATATCTTTGGGAAAATGGCAGGTCAAAGTCACTACTTATCAATAGACACATTGAATGTAAATGGCCTCAACTCTCCAGTTAAAAGGCATGGACAGGCTGAATGGATTAACAACAAAACCCATCTGTTTGCTGCTTACAAGAAACACATCTTTCCAACAAAGACGCATGTAGACTGAAAGTGAAAGGTTGGAAAAAGATATTCCATGCCAACAGAAACCAAAAAAGAGCTGGCATAGCCATCTTAATATCAGACAAAATAAACCTTAACACAAAAACTGTTAAGAGAGACAAAGAGGGGCACTATATAATGATTAAGGGATCAATTCAACAGGAAGATGTAACTATTATAAACGTATATGCACCTAATTACAGGGGACAAGTTTATTTAAAAGATATGTTAAGGAAATTAAAGGGAGACTTTGACTCCAATACAATAGTATTGGGGGACTTCAATACTCCACTTTCAGCAATAGACAGATCAACCAGATAGAAGATCAACAAGGAAACAGCAGATTTAATCCACACTATAGCCCAAATGGATCTAACAGATATCTACAGAACTTTTCACCCTACAATTAAATCATACACATTCTTCTCAGCAGGACTTGGAACCTACTCAAGGATTGACCACATACTGGGCCATAAAGCAAGTCTCAGGAAATTCAAAATAATTGAAATCATACCATGCATCTTCTCAGTCCACAATTGAATGAAGCTGGAAATTAAAAACTCAGGAATCCCTAGAGCATATGCAAACCAACAGAGACTGAACAATATGCTTCTGAATGAACACTGGGTCATAGAAGAAATCAAAAGAGAAATCAAAAACTTTCTGGAAGTCAATGAGAATAACAACACAGCATATCAAAACTTATGGGATACAGCAAAAGCAGTGTTAAGAGGAAAGTTTATAGCAATAGGTGCCTACATCAGGAAATTGGAAAGGCACCAAATAGATGAGCTTTCAGTGCATCTCAAGGATCTAGAAAAACTGCAACAAACCAGACCTAAAACTAGCAGGAGAAGAGAAATAATTAAAATCAGAGAAGAAATCAACAGGATTGAATCCCCCGCCCCCCCATAAAAATTACAAAAGATCAGCAAAGCGGAGAGCTGGTTATTTGAAAAAATAAACAAAATTGACACCCCCTTGGCTCAACTAACAAGAAAAATGACAAGACCCAAATCAATAAAATAAGAGATGAAAAAGGAAATGTAACAACAGACATCACAGAAATTAAAAGAATCATCAGAAATTACTACAAAGAGTTGTATGCCAGCAAACAGGGAAATCTATCAGAAATGGATAGAATCCTCAACACATACAACCTACCTAAACTGAACCATGAAGACAATGAAAGCCTAAACAGATCCATAACCGAGTCAGAAATTGAATAAGTAATAAAGGCCCTCCCAACAAAGAAAAGCCCAGGACCAGATGGATTCACTGCTGAATTCTACCAGACATTTAAAGAATAACTGACTCCAATTCTTCTCAAACTATTCAGAACAATCGAAAAAGAGGGAATCCTCCCAAATTCTTTCTATGAAACCAGCATCACCTTATTTCCTAAACCTGAAAAAGATGCAGCATTGAAAGAGAATTACAGACTGATTTCCCTGATGAACAAAGACGCAAAAATTCTCAATAAAATTCTCGCCAATAGAATGCAACAACACATCAGAAAGATCATCCACCCAGAGCAAGTGGGATATATCCCTGGTATGCAGGGATGGTTCAACATTCGCAAACCAATCAATGTGATACACCACTTTAACAAACAGCAGAAGAAAAACCATGAGATTACCTCAATAGATATAGAGAAAGCATTCGATAAAATACAACACACTTTCATAATGAAAACAGTAAGCAAATTGGGTATAGATGAAACATTTCTCAATACAATCAAAGCAATTTATGAAAAAACCACGGCCTGCATCCTATTTAAGGGGGGAAAGTTGGAAGCATTTCCACTGAGATCTGGTACCAGACAGGGATGCCCACACTCACCACTGCTATTCAAATAGTCCTGGAAGTTTTAGCCAGAGAAATTAGGTGAGAAAAAGAAATTAAAGGGATACAGATTGGGAAGGAAGAAGTCAAAAACCCTCTTTGCAGATGATATGATTCTTTATTTAGGGGACCCAAAGAACTCTACAAAGAGACTATTGGAACTCATAGAAGTATTTGCAAAAGTAGCAGGATATAAAATGAATGGGCAAAAATTGACAGCCTTTATATACACAGGCAATGCCACAGCTGAGCTAGAAATGGTAGGATCAATCCCATTTACAATAGCTACAAAACAATCAAATACCTTGGAGTAAACTTAACCAAGGACATCAAAGGTTTGTAAAATAATAATTACAAAATCTTAAAGAAACAAGTAGAAGAGGATACCAAAAATGGAAACATCTTCCACGCTTATGGATTGGAAGAATCAATATCTTAAATGTGTATTCTCCCAAAGCAATTTATAGATTCAATGTGATACCAATCAAAATACCAGATATTGTTCTCAGATCTGGAAAAACTATTCTGAAATTCATATGGAGGCACAGGAGACCTCGAATAGCTAAAGCAATCTTGTACCCCAAAAACAAAGCCGGAGGATTACAATACCAGATTTCAGGACATACAACAAGGCAGTTATAATCAAAATAACATGTACTGACACAGAAGCAGATGGATAGACCAAAGGAACAGAATAGAAACACCAGAAATCAATCCAAACATCTACAACCAACATATATTTGATCAAGGATGTAAAGCCAATTCCTGGAGCAAGAACAGAATGTTCAACAAATGGTGCTGGGAAAATTGGATTTCCACGTGCAGAAGCATGGATCAAGACCCCTACCTTACACCTTTCACAAAAATCCACTCAACATTGATTAAAGATCTGAATAAACAACCTGACACCATCAAATTATTAGAGAACATCGGAGAAACCCTGCAAGATATAGGCACATACAAAGACTTCTTGGAAAATACCCCAGAGCCACAGGCAGTCAAAGCCAAAATTAACATCTGGGAAGAGTTGAGAAGAGTCTGCAAAAAAATAAAAATAAAAAAACAGTCAGGAAAGTGACAACCAACAGAATGGGAAAAAATATTTGCAAACTATGCAACCAGTGAAGGATCATTAACCAGAATCTACAAAGAGATCAAGAAACTCCACAAAAAAAAAAAAAAAAACCACTTAAGAGATGGGCCAAGGACCTCAATAGATATTTTTCAAAAGAGGAAATCCAAATGGCCAACAGGCAATGAAAAAATGTTCAGGATCACTACTCATCAGGGAAATGCATATCAAAACCATGAGTTTTCACCTCACCCTGGTTGGAATGGCTTACATACAGGATTCAGCTAACAACAGACGCTTGCAAGGAAGTGGGGAAAAAGGCTCACTAATCCACTGTTGGTGGGAATGCAATCTGGCCACTATGGAAGACAACCTGAATATAGCCCTACCACATGACCCAGCCATCCCACTGTCCTTAATGTGTTATACTATGTGAATTAACAGTATCGCTAGTACTCAAACAGTACTTTATACTTTGTATTTCTGTGTGGGTGCAAACTGTTGAAATCTTAACTTAGTATATACAAAATTGATTCTGTTTATAAAGATTATTGACAATTAATCTTAATGTGAATTGGATGGGAGAATGAGTGGGAGATGTGATGATTGCGGGTGCGAGGGAGGTTATGGGGGGAAAAAGCTGCTATAATCTAAAAGTTGTACTTTCTAAATTATATTTATTAAATGAAACTTTAAAAATGCAAAAAAATAAAGATAAATAAAATCTTAAAAAAGTAAGTGAAAATATATCCTTTTGGGTTATCAGTTCTGATTTTTTTTTTTCATTTGGATTAACTGTATTGCATTTTTTTTTTTGCTTTCAAACTTTTATTTAATGAATATATTTTTCCAAAGTACAGCTCATGGATTACAATGGCTTCCCCCCCATAACGTCCCTCCAACCCGCAACCATCCCCTTTCCCACTCCCTCTCCCCTTCCATTCACATGAGGATTCATTTTCAATTCTCTTTATATATAGAAGATCAGTTTAGCATATATTAAGTAAAGATTTCAACAGTTTGCTCCCACACAGAAACATAAAGTGAAAAATACTGTTTGAGTACTAGTTATAGCATTAAATCTCAATGTACAGCACACTAAGGACAAAGATCCTACATGAGGAGTAAGTGCACAGTGACTCCTGTTGTTGACTTAACAAATTGACACTCTTGTTTATGGCCTCAGTAATCTGAAAAGCCCATGATACTATTTCAGGCATGGAAAGCCAAGACACTCTGGGGAAAAAAAAAAAACCTAAATGAAAGATCTCTGCAAGTGAGATCCCAGTGGAAAGAATGGGTCATCAAAGAAGGAGGCACCTTTCTCTGAAGGGAGGAGAGAACTTCCACTTTGACCATGGCCTTGTCTAAATATGATCAGAGTCAGTGAACTCAGGGGGCTTCCATAGTCTTGGCAGCTCATGACAAGAGCCTAGAGTGGTTACTGAGGCCATAAACAAGAGTTCTGATTTTTAAAATAAATTACTTGAGGGATTTCATATAGTTTTTTATGGCATTCAATTTAAATTTACCAAAAATTGTCTAAATTTTATTTACATGGAATATAAATACTACCCATCCCAGATCAAAAAATTATCATGTTTTCTTTGTATTGCAGAAGTATAACTTTTGACTATATATTCTTGTACTCTATTTTGTAAATTTCTTCTTTTATGCCTTATGTTAGGAATTTGAGTATTTTCCCTCTATTATTTTCGTTTGGTCAATCTAGCTAAATCTTCATCAATTTGGTATATAATTCAAAGTTCTTGGTTACTTTGATTTTCTTTGTTCTTAAGTTGTGCACTTCAATATTTGTTTTCCTTCTGTTTGCTTTACATTTGTTTTCCTGATCTCTCTATTACACTCTACTTCTCTATTCGCATTATACTCAGCTTTTATTTTCACTGATTTTCAACTGCTGCAAAAAATTTTTTTTTTCAACTTTTATTTAATGAATATAAATTTCCAAA
The DNA here is from genome assembly GCF_964237555.1 of Oryctolagus cuniculus. Classification (NCBI taxonomy): domain Eukaryota; kingdom Metazoa; phylum Chordata; class Mammalia; order Lagomorpha; family Leporidae; genus Oryctolagus; species Oryctolagus cuniculus. Next base: position 193,834,795 of record NC_091432.1, on the reverse strand, counting down.
GTACGACTCATGGACTACAATGGCTTCCCCCCCACACCATCCCTCCCACCCGCAACCCTCCCCCCTCCCACTCCCTCTCCCCTTCCATTCACATCAAGATTCATTTTCGATTATCTTAATATACAGAAGATCAGCTCAGTATACATCAAGTAAGGACCTCAACAGTTTGCTCCCACACAGAAACATAAAGTGAAAAATAATAGATGATTTTTTTAATGATGATGAAATCAGATCAGACCTATTGTCATGTTTAATCCCAGTGAGAGTCAAGTTGGGAGTTGATAGTTTCTATTCTTTTCTTTCTTTTTTTTTTTTTTTTTTTTTTTTTTTACAGAGGATCAGTTTAGTATGCATTAAGTAAAGATTTCAACAGTTTGCACCCCCATAGAAACACAAAGTGAAATATATTGTTTGAGTACTTGTTATAGCATTAAATCTCAATGTACAGCACATTAAGGACAGAGATCCTACATGAGGAGTAAGTGCACATTGACTCCTGTTGTTGACTTTACCAATTGACACTCCTGTCTATGGCATCAGTAATCTCCCTATGCTCCAGTCATGAGTTTCCAAGGCTATGGAAGCCCTCTGAGTTCTCCGACTCTTATCTTGTTTAGACAAGGTCATAGTCAAAGTGGAGGTTCTCTCCTCCCTTCAGAGAAAGGTACCTCCCTCTTTGAAGACCTGTTCTTTTCACTGAGATCTCACTCACAGAGATCTTTTGCCAGAGTGTCTTGGCTTTCCATGCCTGAAATACTCTCATGGGCTTTTCAGCCAGATCTGAATGCAAAATTTTTAACTGTCTTAATCAGTGTAATGCATATGTATTTGCAGAGTGATATTTGATCCCAGTCTGTGTGGTTTGTTTGGAACCAGGGCTGGTTCTTTACAGTCTGATTCCCTCAACTCTCTGATAAGTTAGCTGGACTAATTTAGCTTCTTGAACTCTTATAGTTCATAGCAAACTTAATACCATCAACATTATCATTTGTTTGTGTGAGTTTCTCTGTGTGTATGTGCCTTGAGAGCAGCCTTAGGCTTCAATTTACTATTATTTTGTTCTATATAAAGTCAATTATCTTGTGGAGAAAACTGGATATCTCTGTTTTTATAGACTGTCTCTCTCCATGGGCAAAATCCTGGAGCCATTGTTCTGAAGTTGGATAATGGGCAACACTGGTCTGCCTCTGTCCGAGTAACACCTGTTTTACAAGCAAGGACCTGATGAGGGTAATATACTCTGGTTTTCTTGGATCACGTCTCTCAGTTTAGAACCTTTGTCTATGAGGTCACATGAGCCGTACTGTTCTCGACTGTACCTGAGCTCAATGCTACAAGTAAACATTAGATGAGAGGAGAGAGTCCTAACATCTCAAGTGTATTCACCTGAGATGCAAATTCTGCAACACAGAATAAGGGGTTCTAAGAAATGCAGGACCCTGGCCGAATAGGAATCCTAGCTCTTGACTGGAGCTGGGAAAATTCTTAATTCCCATCTTCTTGGCAATGTTTTCCTGGATTGGATCTTCTGTCATAATGATAGCTGGAATAAAGAGAATAGGAAAGATTCTATCTCAGGTGCCACCGTTTCTTATTATTTTACCAAGATTTAGGTGTTTTTTTTTTGAATAAATACTCATTTTTATCTGACTTTAGGAAATTTCTGTAATTTTTGAGAGAGAATTTTTGGTGGTTAAAGCTATTTTTCTGTTTTCTGGGATTCGAATCCATGAAACTCCTCATTCTGCAAGTGAATACTCCATTACCCTATATTTCCATTTGTTGTTTTCTTGTGAAATTTCTATTTTAAGTTATCAATTCCTTGGGGGAAGAGTCAGTAGTTTTCCTTTAAATAACATGATATTTTTAATATAAATACTCTATAATAAATACCTGCAGAGATATTTAGTCAATTCTAAGCTAAAGCTATCATTTTCTTATTTAGAAGTATATTACACTTTCTGTCTAATTGTGTTGGAAGGTAAACGTGTGTCTAAGGTGTGCAAAGCAAGAGAGATATATCTTAACTCCACTCATTTTATATATAAGAATTCTTTATAATATAGAGAGAATTTTATTTCTGCATGGGTACAGTTTTTTACATTCTATATAAGAATGAAAGTATTTGAGAAAGCATAAATATTCTTCAGGTTTAAGTTGCCTTACATTTATGAATTAAAGTTTTGATATTCCTAAATACAACATTGTTATAATTTTGTTCATTTCTCTTTAAAAGAGTTTCAAGTTTTCGTAGGTCTTATCATTAATTTGTATATATAGATTTTTAGTATTATTATAAACAATTTTCTTCTATGTCTTCATGTAACATATGAGAAGATTATGTTTTAGCTTGCAGAAAATAGTGGGTGTTATAGGTAATCAGCATAAATAAAATCAGAGAATACGAAGAAAACAAATGTAAGTTGAAATAAAAATATGAGAAATATTATACTGTATTCAAATTCCAGGGAATGCCACTGAAATTGAAAATGAATCTCAATTATCAGCCATAGTAAAATGAAAAATTGTAATATAGTTGTACACTGAAATACCATAAGTTTTGGACATGAACAAAACACAAATGCATAAAAGAATACGGTAGGGTTCTTAAGTGTGTGTAAGCAGTAGTCAAAAGTAAAGCAATTGAATAAAGTGTAATTCAATGAATAAAATTTTCAAAAAGAAACAAAACTGAACTATTCAATCTGGAAAGGCATTTATTAATTATGTAAATGAAAAGAATTATTTTCTAGTACTTGCATCGCGAGAGTAGAGAAATTATCTGTAAATTAGTCAAGGGAATCGAAGGATAAGTTTACTAATTTAACTAGTAAATATTCACTAATGATATATTGCTTTAATATCTCCCTTCACTTTATATTAGTGTATAATTTTACAATCTATTTCACTTTTTCTTGATGTATATATTTTAAGTTATAACATTGAGAAGTTAAAATCTAACTTATGATCATTTAAAAAGTCAAGCTTTATGAAATTTCAATATGATAATAATTTCACAAAATACCAGATGCTATTTCATGCAAACAAGGACATAGTTTGCTTCTGTTTAATCCCCCTTAGTGTTAAATCCCCATTTTATGACTGTCCGTGTATTTACCAGTACAGTGGTTTTTAATGTAACTACAATATTGTCTCCATGGTTTTACACGTCTGAAGTTGGAAGGTCTGTCCATAATTGTGTTTTGTTTCCTCAAAAAAGTATCTGCTTTATAAAACAGCACCACAGTAATAAAGCATCCATGTAGTGAGGGCTTAACTAGGCTGTTTATTTTATAGCCATGATCCTCAAGTATTTTTCAGAGGATAGGCTAAACTCTTTAAAACCTAAACTTTTAAGACAAAAACATATCTGTGAAGTGTCATTTTCTTTTAAGCAATTTTCAGAGTATTCCAACCTCAGGAGACATGACTATAAGTTCTCTTTCTGTGTGAGTGCATATTTGTGTGTGTGTGTGTGTGTGTGTATGTATGCATGTATTGTTTTTACCTCTTTCTTTAAGACTGCAAGGACCCTCAATACAGGGACATAATAGATAATGGCAATGCAAAAATCCCTTTGGAAGATAATGCAGAAGTTCAGGTTTAGTTTTAATAGGTATAAGTTTTCACAATGAATTTCAATCATCAGTAGTAGCTAAATAATAACACAAATGAATACTAAGTAAAATATTATCTTTTTACTAAACATAGAAGAAAATCTTTCCAATTTTACCATTAATTATGATCAGATCAGTGGGTTTTTTCATATATGGCCTTTATTGTATTGATGTACAATAATCCTATGCATAATCTCTTGAAAGTGTTTTTTTTTTTTTTTTGACAGACAGAGTTAGACAGTGAGAGAGAGAGACAGAGATAAAGGTCTTTCTTCTGTTGGTTCACCCCCCCCAAATGGCCACTATGGCCCTTACACTGTGCTGATCTGAAGCCAGGAGCCAGGTGCTTCCTCCTAGTCTCCCATGCAGGTGCAGGGCCCAAGCACTTGGGCCATCCTCCACTGCCTTCCCGGGCTACAGCAAAGAGCTGGACTGGAAGAAGAGCAACTGGGACAGAATCTAGTGCCCCATGTGGGGAGCAACTCGGACTAGACTGTTACTGGAATTAAAACTTATTCTATGCATCTGCTCTCCCACAATATGGCGCTGGGAGAGGAGGAAACAGCTTCTACACAGCTGCCTCCAGTTCAACCAATAAACAGCAGGACCTGCTCCTGATTGGAGGAGAGCAGCGTACTCGGCGTGTGGGTAGCAGAGTTGGGATTGGTGGAAGAGGACTATAAAGGAGGAGAGAGACAACATGCACCGGGAACATCTATCTGAAGGAACACCAGAGCAGCCCCCAAGAGAGCTGGCCGGCGGTGTGCTGCTCCCCCGTGGAAGTGGGGAAAGTGGCTAGGGGGAACTGCCCTTCCACGGAGGTGGAAGGGACGGTAGCCAACCCGGGAAGAACCAGCAGCAACCCGGGAAGGGCCGAGCAGACAAAAGAACAGCGCAGGGTCCTGTGTTGTTCCTCCGCAAAGAGGGGGAGCGACACCCCAACCGGGACTAGAACCCAGATTGCCGGCACCAACAGGTGGGGGATTAGCCAAGTGAGCCACGGTGCTGGCCAAAAGTGTTTAATCATAAAAATGTGTTCAATTTTGGCCGGCGCCGCGGCTCACTAGGCTAATCCTCCGCCTAACGGCGCTGGCACACCGGGTTCTAGTCCCGGTCGGGGCACCGGATTCTGTCCCGGTTGCCCCTCTTCCAGGCCAGCCCTCTGCTGTGGCCAGGGAGTGCAGTGGAGGATGGCCCAGGTGCTTGGGCCCTGCACCCCATGGGAGACCAGGAAAAGCACCTGGCTCCTGGCTTCGGATCAGCGCGATGCGCTGGCTGCGGCAGCCATTGGAGGGTGAACCAGCGGCAAAAGGAAAACTTTTCTCTCTGTCTCTCTCTCTCTCTCACTGTCCACTCTGCCTGTCAAAAAAAAATGTAAATTAATTAAATGAACATGAGAAAAATTGAATGCTTAATTGTTCTATGTTATTATTGTAAAAGCAAAAGTCCTGGCTCCTGCCATCGGATCAGCGCGGTACTCCGGCCGCAGCGCGCCGGCCACGGCGGCCATTGGAGGGTGAACCAATGGCAAAAGGAAGACCTTTCTCTCTCTCTCTCTCTCACTGTCCACTCTGCCTGTCCAAAAAAAAAAAAAAAAAAAGTGTTCAATTTTGTCAAATACTTTTTTCTGCATATAGTAATATGATCATATTATTTTAATCATTCATTTTGTTTATTGTGCATTGGCTTTAATATGATGTGTGTCCCCAAAAATTTCTCTAGTAGAAAAGTTGGTTTTCCATGTGGCAGTGTGGAGGTACTTTGGCTATGAAGAGGTGGGGCCTACTGGAAGGTCTGTAAGTCAGTTGGGGGTGTGTACTGAGGAAGGATTGTGGTATGCTAGTCTCTCTCTGGTTTTCTGTTTGAAGACAAAATCTCTTCCTCCACATATTTCCACCACTGCTGTACTCCGTGATATTAGGCACCAAAGGGTACCATCTCAAGAGTATGAACCACACTGTTTGGACTTTGAGCAACCGAAGCACTTTCAGTGAGAGAACACTCTTTTAAACACATAAATTTGGTCTGCCTCAGCTATATTTTATATTAATGAAACTCCTTTTATTTGCATATGTTTTTGCTTTCCAGTGATAAAGTCTACTTGATCCTAGTGATTTGTTATTTTAAAGTGTTGTTGAATTTGATGTGCCAGAAATTTGTCAAAATTTTTGTGTCTATGTTCATCAGTGATAGTGATCTGGAACTTTTTTGAATGTACTGTGCTTGCCTTTATTTTATAATAGGTTTATACTGGCCTCATAAAAGAATAAGCTTGAAAATATTTCCTACATTTCATATTTTGGATGAGTTTGAGAAGAATTTGTATCAATAATTCTTTTAATGCATGTTAGAATTCTGCAGACCATCCTATCTTGTACATTTCTATGTTGGCCGACTTTGTGTTACTGATTGAATCCTCTTAACTATTTTACAGAACTATTCAGAATTCTGTTTACCCATGATTGGTCTAAGTAGTTGTATGTGTCTAGGAATTTATCCATTTTTATAGGTTATGCATTTTGTGGCATATAATTATAGAGAGTAATTTATTTTATTATTTCTTATAAAATTATTACATCTTTTTATTAATATAAAGGGAACATATTTTATATATTTCATACTTACATTTCTAAGAACATAACAACACTTCCCTCTTATTTTTCTCCCTCTCTACCTGCTTGCTTTGTTTCTTTTTCTTTTATTTTTTTGATGGCGTACTTTCAATATTCTGGATAATCACAGGTTTAGTGCAGAAGAAAGACCATCGTTCTACAGTAATAAAGAACATGAACAGGTTTTTTTATAATATTTTTTAAATTTATTTGACAAAGTTAGACAGTGAGAGAGAGAGAGAAAGGTCTTCCTTCCGTTGGTTCACCCCCCAAAATGCCTCTACAGCTGGAGCTATGCTGATCCAATCCAAAGCCAGGTGCCAGGTGCTTCCTCCTGGTCTCCAATGCGGGTGCAGGCGCCCAAGCACTTGGGCCATCCTCCACTGCCTTCCCAGGCTACAGCAGAGAGCTGGACTGGAAGAGGAGCAGCCGGGACTAGAATCAGTGCCCATATGGGATGCCAGCGCCACAGGTGGAAGATTAACCAAGTGAGCCACGATGCTGGCCCTGAACAGGTATTTTTAAAAAATGAAATAGGAATGGGCAATGGACACACCAAAAACTGCTCAGAATCGCTAGCGATCGTAGAAATAAAATAAAAATCACAATGAAGTTTAACCTTACCCTAGTTAGAATGTCTTGCCATTCAAAAGTGAATGTCTTATCATTCAAATATCAAAAAATAATATGCTAATACGGACATGGCAAAAATGTACCCTAATATACTATTGATGGAAATTTAGAACAGTATGGAGAATATATTATGAAAATTAAACTATATGTTAGATGTACCAGAATTATGTTGTTACAAGTTAAAATGTTGAATTCCCAAAATTATCAATAATAACAAATTTATTGTTAAACACAAAAATAATTAAAATTACACATTATATGATATATGTTTAAAAAAAGGTAAAACCTGAAAAGGTGCAGCATTGAATGAGAATTAAAAACCAGTTTTCCTGATGAACATAGATGCAAAAATCCTCAATAAAATTCTGGCCAATAGAATGCAACAACACATCAGAAAGATCATCCACCCAGACCAAGTGGGATTTATCCCTGGTATGCAGGGATGGTTCAACATTCGCAAATCAATCAATGTGATACACCACATTAAAAAACTGCAGAAGAAAACCATGTGATTATCTCAATGGACGCAGAGAAAGCATTTGATAAAATACAACACCCTTTCATGATGAAAACTCTAAGCAAATTGGGTATAGAAGAAACATTCCTCAATACAATCAAAGCAATTTATGAAAAACCCACGGCCAGCATCCTATTGAATGGGGAAAAGTTGGAGGCATTTCCACTGAGATCTGGTACCAGACAGGAGTGTTCACTCTCACCATTGCTATTCAATATAGTGCTGGAAGTTTTAGCCAGAGCAATTAGGCAAGAAAAAGAAATTAAAGGGATACAAATTGGGAAGGAAGAAGTCAAAAACCCTCTTTGCAGATGATATGATTCTTTATTCAGGGGATCCAAAGAACTCTACTAAGAGACTATTAATAAGTATATATATATATATATATATATATATATAATATCATAATACAATAATATATCATAATAATAAATCATATAATATGATTGCCCTGGGGATGGCATTGTGGGTCAGGGTTTCAATCTGCAACTTGGAATACCATATCCCATATCTGAATGCTTGGGATTTAGTCCTATCTCAATGTTTGATCTAGCTTCCTAAAAATGCAGCTTGCAGGCAGCATATGATACTTCAAGAACTTAGGTTGCTGTCACCCATTTGGGAGACCAGATGGAGTTCCCAGCTCCTGGACCCTACCTTACACCATATGCAAAAATCCACTCAACATGGATTAAAGATCTAAATCTATGACCTGACACCATCAAATTATTAGAGAACATCGAAGAAATCCTGTAAGATATAGGAACAGGTTAAGACTTCTTGGAAAACCCCCAGAGGCACAGGCAATTAAAGCCAAAATTAACAATTGGGATTACATCAAATTTAGAAGTTTCTGTACTGCAAAAGAAACAGTCAGGAAAGTGAAGAGGCAACTGACAGAATGGGAAAAAAAGTTTCAAATTATGCAACCAATAAAGGTTTAATAACCAAAATCTACAAAGAGATCAAGAAACTCCACAACAACAAAACAAACAACCCACTTAAGAGATGGGCCAAGGACCTCAATGGACATTTTTCAAAAGAGGAAATCAAAATGGCCAACATACACATATGAAAATGTTCAGGATCACTAGCCATCAGGGAAATGCAAATCAAAACCACAATGAGGCTTCACCTCACCCTGTTGGAATGGCTTAAATACAGAAATCTACCAACAGATACTGGCGAGGATGTGGGGGAAAAGGGAAACTAACAGACTGTTGGTGGAAGTGCATACTGGTAAGCCACTATGGAAGACAGTTTGGAGATTCCTCAGAAACCTGAATATAGCCCTACCACATGACCCAGCCATCCCACTACTTGGAATTCACCCAAAGGAAATTAAACTGGTAAAAAAAGAGCTGCCTGCACCTTAATGTTCACTGTAGCTCAATTCACGGTGGCTAAAACATGGAATCATCCTAAATGCCCATCAACAGATGACTGGATAAAGAAATTATAGGATATGTACTGTATAGAATACCGCAGTTAAAAAAAAATGAAATCCGGTCATTTGCAGCAAAATGGAGGAATCTGGAAAACATGATGCTGAGTGAAATAAGCCAGCCCCAAAGGGAAAAATATCATATGTCCTCCCTGATGGGTGACAAATAGCTGAGCACCTAAAGGAAGCCTACTGAAGTGAAATGGACACCATGAGAAACAATGACTTTATCAGCCCTTGTCCTGACTGACGAGGAACCACTTAATACTTTATTCCTTTTAGTATTTTTTTATTCTACTTAGTACATTGGTTGAACTCTTTAATTAACACACAATTATGCTTAGGTGTTTAAATTTAGCTGAAAGTTGATCCCTGTTAAATATGAGTGGGAATAAGAGAGGGAGGAGATACACAGTTCGACACATGCTCAATCAGACGTGCCCCAAATGGTAGAGTTAGAAACATACCAGGGGATTCCAATTCAATCCCATCGAGGTGGCATGTACCAAGGCCATCTCACTAGTCAAAGTGATCAGTTTAAGTTCATGATTGATCAAAAATATAGGATTAAGTGTCAAAGGGATCACATAAACAAGACTGGTGTCTGCTGACAATAACTGATGGAATTAAAAAGGAGAGAACAATCCATCATGGGAAGCGGGATACACAGCAGACTCATAGAATGGTAGATGTCCTACACAGCACTCTGGCATCAGAATCAGTCCTTAAGAATTTACGATCTGGCTAAAAAGCCCATGAGAGTTTTGCAGGCTCGGAAAGCCAAGAAACTGTGGGAAAAAACGACCTAAATGAAAGATATCTGTGAGTGAGATGGCCTGGAAAGAACAGGCCATCAAAGAAGGAGGTACCTTTCTCTGAAGGAAGGAGAAAACTTCCACTTTGACTGTGGTCTTGTCTAAATAGGATCAGAGTCGGCGAACTCAAGAGCCTTCCATAGCCTTGGCAGCTTATGAAAAGAGCCTCAGGTGATTACTGATGTCATATATAAATTGCTAAATCAACAACAAGTGTTAATTGCACCTGCTCCCCATGTAGGACCTCTGAACTTAATGTGTTATACTATGTGAATTAACCAGAAGATCATGGACAGCAGTTGTACACAATAGACTATGAAAATTACCTTAAGAGTTCTAATTTATAATGTACCAGATACAGTACACGTGGTTTTAGTCAAGTAACATAGAAAAATAAACTCTATTTCCATCTTTCAACATAACGTTTATGAATACATTTGTATTTCACATTGTTTGTGTAATAAAATCACAGCAATACAATAGTAAGTCTGATTTTTTAGTCGTTGAACGGGAATGGATTATAATGCATTCATACAATACTTTTCTTAGTTTATTCAACTTTACTTTAACATACTAAGTTAATAATGGAGTTTTCCCAAGAAAATGTGTCTTGACAGAGTAATAGGTACAATGTAAGTATAATTCAATCTGCAAATTCCTGCTAAGAATGATTGAGGAGAGTTTACAGCCTGCCTGCACAATTATTTATGGATGAACTGTTTATATTTCAGCATAAGAAAATAATTCATCCTTCACCAGACAGCTGGACATATTTCTATTTCTATCCTCTTTTTTAAACCAGAGCCTGGGGCATCTGTTGGTCCTGATGTTTTTTACACTCTACTTATTTTTCAAAATATGATATAAATATATATACTTGAGCATTTAATTAGACATACACATGGTAGGTTTTGTGCAAAAAAAGCCTCTGAAATTCTATATATTTGCTCAAATTCTGGGTGATTTTTTGTTGTTTGTAATATGTGACTTGCTTGTAAGGTAAGTCTGTGGCAATTTTGAATGGAGACACATTACAATGAAATGAGTGAAAACAAGAAAGCTTAGGTGTAGCGTATACATTACAATTTTTCTGGGACCATCAGTATTTTAATATGAAAATTTATATTGTAAGCACCTTGATATGCCACTAGATCATCACTGTTGATCTATTCATTACAGTATATAATGTAATTGTCTTTAGCCATCAACTGTTATTTTTATCATTAATATATTAATTTAATACTACCAAATTAAAAATATATGTTATTATGGACTTTATTATCTTCAAAAAGTTCATATCCTAATATTCCAATCACAATATCATGTTATTTGGAGGTGGGACTTTGAAAGGTAATTAGGTTTACATAGGATCATTAGGTTTACATAGGATCATTGCCTGTGGGCAATGCAACAAGAAAAAGAAATGAGGCAGGGGCTCTTTGTCTCCCACTGCCAGGTGATGATCCAGCTAGCAGGTGGCCTTTACAAATAAAGAGTAGCACTCACAAGGAACTCTATGTACTGACACCCTGAAGTTAGATTCCCCAGCATACAGAAATATAATAAACAAGTGTCTATTGTTTAAAATACCCAGTCTATCATATAGTGTTATAGAGGATCAGCAGGCTAAGACAATAGCCATTGCTATTTATAGCTCTGAAGTAAGAAGTCTTATAAGTCGTTTGGAATGAGGATAACTTGGTTTGTACAAAAATAGGAACCTAATATTGAATGATTATTTTTAGCTAACACCTTGGACATTTGGGGATATTTTATAAAATCCCTACATGATATGTAAGGTTATGAATTCACAGAAGATGAAACTTTCCAAGCTTGTCAATATCATTTACTTACAATGCAGTCCCTGAAGGGGGAAAACTGCCTATAAATCAAATAACAAACCTGAGATTTAGAGATTTTATAAAAGGTACATAGGGTTATATATTTCTCCTATATCTCTAGTAAACCTAAGTCAAGACATGAGTATATCTATTTACAAAACATGTTCCAGTCATTTTATTTCCATACTTACATCATATATTATGTAAATTCTCTGTTAAAAATAAGTGCAAGGATTCAAACAAGTGGTAAAGTATAATCCATTCCCAGGAAGAGAAAGGCATCAGATTTCACAGAAAAACATATCAAAGTAAGAAATACAATGTGTCAAAAAAAAAAAAAAGAAAACTCCTATTAAATAAAGGAAATACAATGATGTCAATCAACAAAATAGATAAAAATCATAAAGAATTCAACATTAATAAACCAAATAAATTATGGAGTTTATCAATACAATAAATTAAATTTTGAAACATTACTAGAGGGTCTAAACATCAGCCCTGAAATAGCAGAAAGTCAATACAACTTATTCAAACTTAAAACCAAAAGAAAATGGATAGAAACAAAAATGAATTGGAGACCTGAGGGATACTAGGAAATGTAACAGGGGTACCAGAAAGACAGGAGAAAGAGAACAGGATATAAAATTATTCAAGGAAACAGACCAAAACAAACACATCTGAAAAATTTCAGGTAGATAAACACCAAAAAACCTAAATGCATACATACTATAGTTAATATTTTGAAAAGCAAAACAAAAAAAAATCTTGAAAACAGCAAGAGCAAAATGGCTTATTTTGTGCAAGGGAACAACAAAATTATTATGAATATTAATATTTCATATTCATGTATTTAATTTTCACATGTGCAATGTTTCAGTTTTTAATTTTTGAATATATTTGTTTTATTAACTTTAATTTTCCTAAATATGAAAATCATCTCTGGATTTTTGGAAATTAACTATATTTCCCATAGCATCCCATTGCTTTTCTTTATTTTTTAAATTTATCTCTTACATGTATATGTGAAAAAATTTCTCTGTCAAATTAGTTAAGCGAATATTGAAAAGAGGGAGACCAAGAATAGATACTTCTATTTCAAAGTCTTTACAACTTTTCTTTCCCTATAGGAACTGGATTCTATAGCAGTATCTGGTCCCAATTCCTGTCTTGTTCACTAGACCATAACTAAGGTCAGTGGCATAGCCCAATTGTGAACTTGCTGGATAAGAAAACAGAAGAAAAAGACTGCACCCAGAGCTTCTAGATCTTGACAGCATATATTTGAAGGAGTAATAAAGGGGTACGTGGAAGGCTGAATTCTGCAGTTGTTAATAGGCTCAAAATATCAACTGAAGTAAGAAGATAATTCTGTTAATTTACAAAATTAAACAGACTGGCAATATTTAGGAGATGGAGTGAACTTGCTACTCTAATAGCTCCTGGAAAAAAATAAAAAGAAGTGAGGTCATGATGAGCCAGTTCTGCCAGATTAATAAAATCCTGAGTTTGGGTGAGCCTAAGGACAATCTGGTCCAAGTTAGAAGAGTTAAATCTAGGATTGAGTATAGCATGACTAGAGTCTTCCCTCATGCAAGTTGCATAATAACATAATCCATAATTTGGGGCCAGCATTGTGGTGGAGCAGGTTAAGCCATCACCTGCAACACTGCCATCCCATATGACTAATAGTAAGTTTTATAGGCTGAACATAGAAACAACATAAACAAATGATCTGACTATGTGTAGCTTGAAATTTGCCTTATTGGGGTATGATTCAAAGGGAAGTCTCTAGTTTATAGCCAGTCAGCTGACTGACTGTGACTGTCAGTATCTAATTGAGGTTTATCTGGTTGTTTCAGACTAGTTAAGAATGTTTTGTTTTATGCTTTACATTGGGCTTCACTTTACTTACATGGGAAGCTGAGATGATAAAATTTTGCTGGTTTAATTGCCTCCTCCCAACATAGTAAAAATTGCTTAAATGAGAAAATGAAAAAATTCACAAAATGAAAAAAGTTTAGACAGATCCTTTAAAAAATTGCTGTTTAATTTTACAGTTTATTGAATTTATTGATTATGCTTCTAAGCACTCACAGTAAATGTAGTTATCAGAGAGATTTTAGTCCTATACAATGTAAAAATGGACTTTCTACCATACAGCAATAATTGTAGCATAATTACCTTCTGTTGCTTGTTTACAGCTCACGGTGATTTAATCAATAACCCAAGTATTCCAAGAGAGCATAATGTTTATAACTTTCTGAAGAAGCTGCAAGTACTTACTTGTCTTATTTGAAATTGATCAATGATGACTAGAAATTAGTAATAGGGCTGGTGCTGTGGCACACTAGGCTAATCCTCTGTCTGCGGTGCCGGCATCCCATATGGGTGCCGGTTTTAGTCCCAGTTGCTCCTCTTCCAGTCCAGCTCTCTGATGTGGCCTGGCAAAGCAGTGGAGGATGGCCCAGGTGCTTGGGCCCCTGTACCCACATGGGATACCAGAAAGAGGCACCTGGCTCCTGGCTTCGGATTGGCATAGCTCTGTCCATTGTGGCCATTTGGGAGTTAGCCAGTGGAAGGAAGACCTTTCTCTCTGTCTCCCTCTCTCACTCTCTGTAACTCTACCTGTCAAATAAATAAATGAAAATCTTAAAAAGAAAGAAAAGAAATTAGTAACAGGGATCTTCTGAAAATAAAATTTTAGCAGGCAGTATAACATGTTCTGTTTAAAGATAACTTCAATAATTGATTTACAAATTGACGTTATCTTGGCTCCTTCAAATAAAGATCAATCAATCCAAAAAAGAAAGCAAAATTTGGATAAAGTGAGTAGGCAATAATGCTCTTGCAATTATAAGAATATATTTGACTCCTACATGAAATTATTATGTAAAGAAAAACATATAATCCTATTATCACACTTATAGCTATATCAAAATTCCAAAGGAGTGTTTTAAATATATAGCTATAATAACTATAGTATAATCATAGTTTTGGGCAATACATTGATTAAAATATACTATTTGAATGCCTTAAAGTTATGAGTAAAGAAAAAAATACACTATTTGAGATAATTTTCAAATAATGTTTTAAGTTTCTGTGAAGATTAAGCATTTTCCCTTTGAAAAATGAAAAATAACAAAAAATTTATTAATGAGAAGTTTGAGGAAGTGCTATTAGGTGGTAAATCTATACACATATTTAAAATTCTACACATAAGTGCTGTCTTTCTGCTGTTACTGGAAATAATCTGATTTAGCTAGAAAAATACTGTGATCTTGGTAGTTTAACTCCATTCTAAAAGTAATGAACTGTAATATAGAAAGCAAAGTATGGGGCAGAAATTTGAACAAAAGATTATGATGTCACTTGGGAGGCCTACCTCACATATTGAAGTGCCTGAGTCAAAGTCTTAACTCTTCTGTATTTCCACTTCCTGTTAATGCTTCCTGGGAAGCAACGGTGATGTGTCAGTGGTTATGTTTTTACCACCACGTGGGAGACCTGAATTCAGTTTGGACTCCTGGCATTGTCGAGGCCCAGGCACAGCAGTAGCAGGTATTTGGGAAGTGAACCAGTGGATGGATGGGGGCTTTCTGTATTTCTGTCTCTCTCTCTTTCTTTCTGTTTTTGCCTCCCTCCTTCCCTCCCTACTTCTCCCACTGTCAGAAAGGAAGGAAGGAAGGAAGAAAAGAATTTTTTAAAAGAGAAAGAGTGAAGTAGCTAGGAGTCTCTGACTTCAAAACCATTCCTTATCCCATTACTTCATTTGCAATTTGTGTTAAGGAAAAACACATATATCAGATAACACACTATCTTAATATGAATATTAGATCACTTATTTTAGCTATTTGTAAAATGAATTAGGAGGGTCATGATGATGACTGTACTATGAATTTAATAATAAAACCATATTTGTGTAACAATGACAATTGAAATGATGGTCCCTGTGTGATATACACTCTTACCTGTATGATAGAAATGAATTATTGCAGTGAAGCATGTTGAAGGCTTATGTGAATGCAAAAATATCTAAATATTACTTGCATTGATTTGGTTTCTCAGATATAAATATAATCCTCTCCAAACAGAACATTAACATTAATATACCTTAACTCCTGTTAGGAAACTGGTGCAGTTTTCAAACAATTAGAATTTAGCAGACATCAAGAGAACATAATAGATTACTTTAACTCATTGCTTTAACAAAGAACCAGATTTTAATTCTATGTCAAAGAGGAATAGATTAGTATACTTGTGATGTTTTTCATCTGCCAATGTCCTTGATTTACATTTTTAAATAACCTATTAAAAATTTTCAGGCCGGCGCGGCAGCTGACTAGGCTAATCCTCCGCCTTGCGGCGCTGGCACACCAGCTTCTAGTCCTGGTCGGGGCGCTGGATTCTGTCCCAGTTGCCCCTCTTCCAGGCCAGCTCTCTGCTGTGGCCCGGGAGTGCAGTGGAGGATGGCCCAAGTACTTGGGCCCTGCACCCCATGGGAGACCAGGAGAAGTACCTGGCTCCTGCCATCGGATCAGCGTGGTGTGCCGGCAGCAGTGCGCCTGCGGCAGCGGCCATTGGAGGGTGAACCAATGGCAAATGGAAGACCTTTCTCTCTCTCTCTCTCTCTCTCACTGTCCACTCTGCCTGTCAAAAAAAAAAAAAAAAATTCAGACTAATGACAGATCATCATCCCTCTACCCTTCCTGGACTTTCGGGACTAATGTAAAAACCTGCTTTATAAAAAACAAAAGGGGGGAATGTTAGGAAACTGGCGCAGTTTTATCTATGGAACGTTACTTCCCAAGCTCTAGCCCCCTCCACCATTGCTGGAAGCCAGGTGGCCACATGGCCCAACCTCTGTGGTCAAGCTCCACCCCCATCCTTATGGGATTCGCTGCTCCTGCCTGCCCTCGGGCAAAGTTTTAAAAGGGCCTGTTCCTGAACACGTGCTCTCTTGGCTTCTTTCTTCTCTCTTGATTCTTCTCTCTTGGCTTCTCTCCTGCTCTCTTGGCTCCTCTCTGCTCTATCTTCTCTCCTCACTATCTCCTCTCCTCTCTCTCTCTCTCTCTCTTATACTCTCTTTCTCCCTCTCTTTCCCTTCACTTCCCCTTCACTCCGGTCTGTTGGGTGTTCCCCAATAAATCCTTTCCCTTATTCCAGCATTCAGTGTGTTTTGTGACAGCTAATATTAATATATAACAACTCCCACCAACAATTAGAGTACCATAAAAATATAAGTCCACTTTAAATTTCATACAATAAATTTTATTTCATTCTAAAAGTGAATACCCTAGTTATTACAAGAGATTCAAGGTTTGCATGCTCTTCATTATTATAAACACATACAGTGGAACGATTGCCTGTGAGTAGAATAAAAAACAAAGGGCAAGAAATGCAATTGCTGTTCACCAGTATTTCAACAGACAGTTGCAATTACCTCTGTAATGAGTTTGGAAAGAGTCTAGGAAGAGATAGGAGCCATGAACCATATATGTGAGTAGAAGATTCTCATGAACAGCCATTTGTAGCTCAGGTTCATTGCTTTGTTCATTATTATAGGAAGTCTTTCTCTTTTCATTTGCATCAAAATGCACGTTCCATTCCAGTGACTTGTGCTTTTTCAACCCAGATCTAATTTTAATGGTTATTTTCCCATAGGTCAAGGAAGGATACAAATAGACCTCTATTATTTGCCTTCCTTCCCAAGATTTCACATTATAAATAATTTTGAGACTGAAAGAAAAAAAATTACAGTTTAGATATAATTATATTGTCTCATCATCTACTTAATCAGTACACTACTTTTTCGTAATTTCTATATGTGTAAAAGAATAGATATACTGATCATGTGGCCTAGAAATAATAGCCTATGAGTTTATTTTTTACATTGTGATGTATTTAGAAAATTTCTTGCTGAAATACAGTAATAGGGAATCTGAGTTACCAAGCATTTTCAATTAGTACAGATATTAGCAAAGCGTGTAACTATCATATTTATTAAAACAGATAGATCACTGTGACAATGGTTCAAATTTTCTAATGCTCACTAATTTTACAACTAGATGAGGATTTAAATTTGTGAATGAAACAATCTAACAAAAATCACAAAACAAAAAATTATTTGTCATTATAAACTACAGAGATTTCAACTAAAGACATTGCTATTGTAATGTTTTGCTATTGGATATAGTCTCAAAAATCAAAGAGATACTAAAAAATAAGCAAAAGTCAAACAAAAATAGTAAAATATTGTATTTCACTTGGATAAAATGCACTATTCTCATATATTTGATGAATTTTCTTTATGTTTTTGCTAGAGTAATTGTTTATATTCAAATTATCATTAATGAAATGAAAATAAATAGAATTTATTATAAAGAATTAAGTTTTATTTGAGTGGTAATAACAAATAATAATCTACAAGGAACATATAAATATTTCATTTAGCATTGAAATAGCAATATACAGAACACCAAGAAAGCATTTGTATGAATGTATGAGCTCAGATTCCATTATACATGTTTGTTTTATTGGGGCCAGCACTGTGGTGTGCAAGTAAAGCTGCCACCAGCTGCTCTGGCATGACTTATGGGCATAGGTTTGAGTTCCAGCTGCTCCACTTCCAATCCAGCTCCATGCTCATGTGCCTGTGAAAGCAGGGGACAATGGGCAAAGTTCTTGGGCTCCTGTGACCAGTTAGGAGACCCTGAAGAGGCTCTTGGCTTCTGGCTTTGGATCAGCCCAGCCCTGGCTGTTGCAGCCATTTGGGGAGTAAACCAGTGGATGGAAGATCTCTCTTGTCTCTCCCCCTCTCTGTCTCTCTCTCAGTCTTTGTAACTCTGCCTTTTAAATAAGTAAATAATAAACAAGTTTGGTTTATTACAACATGTGTTTAGTCAAGTAAATTACCTGATCTATATAATAAAAACAATGAATCAAAAAAGCTGAAATGATATATTAGCCTTAAACCTCTGAGTCAAATAAAGAATCTCAGAAACCTTAAAGTTGATTAATCTAAAATAGATGGGAGTATAATTTACAAACACAAAAATTCTGTTGTGCAGATCTTATTAAAGGAATAAGTTCATTAAACTCGGGTACATACATATACTAATTATAATGCAGATGTTATGTACAGTTTGAGAAGCCTGCACTGTGGCTTAATGGGTAAAGCCACTGCCTGCAAGGCCAGCATCTTATATGGGCACCAGTTCAAGTCCCATCTGCTCCACTTCCAATCCAGCTCCCTGCTAATGACATGGAAAAAGCAGTGGAAGATGGCCCAAGTTCCTGGGCCCTTGCACCCATGTGGGAGACCTGGAAGAAGCTCCAATCTCCCAGCTTCAGATAAGCCTAGCTCCTGCCATTGCAGCAATTTGGGGAGTAAGCCAGTGAATGGAAGACCTTTCTCTTTGCCTCTGTCTGCCTCTATCTCTCAGCCTTTCAATAAATAGATCTTTTTTTTTTTTAAAAAAGATACAGTTTAATAAAATTTTAAAATGTTTTAGCACTCTTAATTTTATATTTATGTTTTCCTTATAACTTAACTGTTAAGTAGTGAATAATGAGAGATGTTGAGGAGTCTACAAAAGCTTTATATTCTGTATGACTCACATTATATCAATCATTCTGTATGAATATACACACATGAATGCAGTAGTCACCATTTGAAATGAAATTCAAAAAGATTTATTTATTTATTTATAATACAGAGTTACAGAGTGAGGGACCAACAAAGAGAGAAACATCCTGTATTTGCTGGTTCACTCACCAAATGGCCGCAACAGCCAGAGCAGGGATGATCTGAAGCCAGGAGCCAAGAGCTTCTTCAGGGTCTCCTACATGGGTGCATTGGCCCAAACACTTGGCCATCTTCTGCCGCTTTCCCAGGCATTTTAGCAGGGAGCTGGATCAGAAGTGGAGAGCTAGGCTTCAAACCCACATCTGTATGGGATGCCAGCACTGCAGGAGGCAGCTTTACTTGCTATGCCACACTGCCAGCTTCATACCCTTGTTTTCTATATATGATTGTATATGTCTACCATAAGTAAAGGTACATATCATATGTGCCAATATTCTTAAAGTAGTTTTTATGACTTGAGATTTTTATTTATTTAACAAATATTCATTCTTACTAGATGGTCATTTTAATGAAATACTAATAAAAGTGATATTAATATGACTTTTAATCAATCTGCTTTACAAAAGCTATAATTTGCCGGCGCCACGGCTCACTAGGCTAATCCTCCGCCTTGCGGCGCCGGCACACCGGGTTCTAGTCCCGGTCGGGGTGCCGGATTCTGTCCCGGTTGCCCCTCTTCCAGGCCAGCTCTCTGCTGTGGCCAGGGAGTGCAATGGAGGATGGCCCAAGTGCTTGGGCCCTGCACCCCATGGGAGACTAGGATAAGTACCTGGCTCCTGCCATCGGATCAGCGTGGTGTGCTGGACGCAGTGCGCCGGCCACGGCGGCCATTGGAGGGTGAACCAACGGCAAAGGAAGACCTTTCTCTCTGTCTCTCTCTCTCACTGTCCACTCTGCCTGTCAAAAACAAACAAACAAACAAACAAACAAAAAAGCTATAATTTAGTTATACCCTATCATGGTAAGAGTGCACATCCATCCAGTCAACAAATATTTGTTTAACAAAAATTATATATAAAGCTTTACCCTTAAAGTTAAGTAAATGAACATGATAGATATTCATAATCTCATAGCAGAACTCCTAATATCAAGTGTCTCTGATGCATAAAGATGTAAATTATACTTGATATAATATTGCTGTGGTTATGAACATTATGCTGTGAGGTACAGGAGCAAAGCAGAAAAATAGGTACTTTATTCTGAGGAAGTAGTTGGAAAGAGCTGGGTCCATAAGGAAACATTATTAGCAACCAATGTTCCTTTGGTCGAATATGAAAAACTAATGATGAATCTCTTGAAATACTTAATGTGAAAAATTTATGTAAAACTTAGATATGTATCTCAGTATCAATATTTTGCTGTATGCTTATGTATTTCTGATGTGTTTGGATGCGTATGTGTGCATTTTTAGAAGTGTGTTTGAAGGTGTGTACTTGAACTTACATTTATGAAAAAACAATTTACTCACGTAACAGGTCATTTATACATATTTTTATCCATACAATTTTAACTGAATTGTTATAAGCCATTGAAACTTCCATAGCAAACTATTTTCTGCATCTATATAATTCCTTTTTCATTGAAAGGAAATTATGTGATTACCTTGTACATGTGTGAAATTATGACAAGTTGTATAAAGCAATCTATATAGGGAAATGATATAATCAATTATATATTAGTAGTTATGCAAGAATCCTTGGTTAACAAGCATTTCTCAAGGAATAATTTCTACATTGATATTATCCTTGTTTAGTGTCAAAGCAAATATTTTAAATTTAATTATATTATTCCATGTATCCTTGAAATAAAATGTACAACAGACTAAGAATATAATTCTATTATTTATTTTCCATTTGCTGATTAAATGAAATGGAACATGAAAAATGATATTTGGTTGTTCAAAAATATAGTTCCTTGGGGCCAGTGCTGTGGTGCAACAGGTTAAGTCACTGTCTGCCATGCTACCATTCCATATGGGCACTTGTTCAAGTCCCAGCTGCTCCACTTCTGATCCAGCTCTCTGCTGGTGTACCTGGGAAAGCAGGTGAGGGTGCCCCAAGTCCTAAATAGCCTGTGCCCATATGGGAGACCTTGAGGAAGCTCCCAGCTTTAGCCTGGCCCAGCCCTGGTCATTGTGGCCTTTTGGGATGTGAACCAGTGGATGGAAGATCTCTATTTCTTTCCCTCTCTATCCCTCTTGTCTTTCACTCCTTTCTCTTTCTCTTTAACTTCCTTTCAAATAAATAAATCTTCATAAAAAATAGCACCTAGGAGAAAATTGATTTATTCTATCCCTACTTATAAGAAAGATAAAACAATATAATACATTAAGAAAACTTTTGTTTTAAATTATTTGCAATTACTTTAAAATATTGATTGTAGGTTGAAATGTAGGGAATGTAAATGAATCATTTGTGAAATGAAACTGTGTTATTGTTGAAAGGTTACCAGTCATAAGCTCAGTAGACATTACTTTGAGGAAGCAGGTCATTATGGTAGAAATTGGAATTGTAATAATAACCTTTAATTAGGTAATGTACTAATGGTTTTCAATTGCTTAGCCACATTAGTGCTATGTCTTATCTAAACACCATTGTAAAATCAGTTTTTCAAAATAATTTCATGTAATTTGGAAATATATTTATATATATAGATATATATGGAATATATTTATATAGATATAGATATATACGGAATCTTCTTTTTTTTTTTTTTTTGACAGGCAGAGTGGACAGTGAGAGAGAGAGACAGAGAGAGAAAGGTCTTCCTTTGCCGCTGGTTCACCCTCCAATGGCCGCCGCTGCAGCCGGCGCACCGCGCTGATCCTGGCAGGAGCCAGGAGCCAGGTGCTTTTCCTGGTCTCCCATGGGGTGCAGGGCCCAAGCACCTGGGCCATCCTCCACTGCACTCCCTGGCCATAGCAGAGAGCTGGCCTGGAAGAGGGGCAACCGGGACAGAATCCGGCGCCCCAACCGGGACTAGAACCCGGTGTGCCGGCGCCGCAAGGTGGAGGATTAGCCTATTGAGCCACGGCGCCGGCTCACGGAATCTTCTTAAAAATTGCTGAAGCATGCTTACAGAAAAACTCACAAATCATAAGTATACTCAACACAGTGATCTTTTTATTAAGTATACATTTGCATATAACTGGTACCTGGAACATGTTCTTATATACTGTCCCATCACTGCTACTCCCTCAGTCCCTACCAAAACCACTACTTTGATACTAACACTTTGAATTAGTTCTGTGTGTTTAAAAAAGAAATCAAATTTTAAAATACAGGATGAGTGAGAATATTCTTAATAAATTAAAGGTTATAAATCATTTTAACACACACATATATATATAGATGGTAAATATGAAATTACATCTGGTACACTTCCATGTAGACTCTGCTCCAAGAAGATAATCCCCTAATTCCCCTTTGACAATTCTAGTTCAATGTAAAATTCATCAAAGTGTTACACAAACCCCATTGGCAAAAGACAAAAATTGATGTTCATTCATGCATTAATCAAGGCTTAATAAAGGGCCTATTATATGCAAGTTTGTATGAGTTATGAAAACATGACTACCTTTCGTCCCCTTCCTTCATGAGTCTTCAAGTGGAGAGGTCAAGAAAGACAGTGAAATACATGTTTGCAATTTAAAGAACTGGATGTCATAATAGCCAAGCAATATGCAGCACATGCTGTAGCAAAGGAAAAGGTGAGCAGCAAAATGAAAACTGTTTTTTACAGAACATAATCATGATACTTTATAAATGAGAAAAAGTTAAAGTATTCACTATCACATTTACAATATAGATCATTTCCATTACTACAATGATCCCTTGAGTCCCCGTTATAATTTCAGTCACTTCATTCCTCCCCCCACCACCATGCTCTGTAAAAGAGTTAATCCTCTGCCTGCGGCGCCGGCACACTGGGTTCTAGTCCCGGTCGGGGCGCCAGATTCTGTCCCATTTGCTCCTCTTCCAGTCCAGCTCTCTGCTGTGGCCCAGGAGTGCAGTGGAGGATGGCCCAGGTCCTTGGGCCCTGCACCCGCATGGGAGACCAGGAGAAGCACCTGGCTCTTGGCTTCTGATCAGCACGATGCTCTGGCCGCAGCGCAATGTCCGCAGTGGCCACTGGGAGGTGAACCAATGCAAAAAGGAAGACCTTTCTCTCTGTCCCTCTCTCTCACTGTCCACTCTGCCTGTCAAAAAAGAAATTAAAAAAAAAGAGAGATAATATAAGTGTTTAAAGTCCAGTTAAATACTTAATCTCTTCCCCGTGTCTATGATTTTTGTCATTTAAAAAATTCTGGTGAGCTTGGTGGTCTAATGGTTTAGCTGTTACCTGTAATGGCAGCAATCTCATATTGGTACCATTTCCAGTCCAAGCTGCTCCACTTTCCAATCCAGGTCCCTGCTAACGCACCTGGGAAAACAGTGGAGAATGCCCCAAGTCCCTGGGCCCCTACACCCACATGGGAGACCTGGATGATGTTCCTGGCTCCTGGTTTTGGCCTGGCCAGTCCTAGCCATAATGAAGATTTGGGAAGTGAACCAGCAGGTAGAAGATCTTCCTCTCTATCTCTCCCTCTGTCTCTCTGTAACTTTGCCTTTCAAATAAATAAAACAAATTTACAAAAAACAATGTTACATAAATACATTTGTATATGTTATATAACCTATAGATGTTATATATTTTCAGTTGATATAATTTCCTTGATGTTCATATATCAAATTTTGTGATTTTCGACTTATTATTCCTTTCTGAAACTAAGCTATATTCCATTGTTTGAATGGGTACTGTATTTGTTTAACCACTCACACATTGAAGGATACCAGGTGAGTTTTGGGATAGAGGTAATTTTGCTTGTTTTATGATATTTTAATTTTTTCAGAGAAGTTTTAAGATCCCAGAAATATCAAGAGAAATATTTACAGATGCTCTGCACAGCCTTTGTCTCTGGCCATAGATGGAGTTTGTCATTAAAGTCTCTGACCAGAGTGGTATATTCATTATACTTGATAAACATACTTTGACACATCATAATTACCCCAAATCCATAGTTTATATTAGAGTTCACTCTTGCTGTTATACATGTCTTCTATTGGTTTAGACAAATGCCACCGTTATAGTAACATATAGAATAGTTTCACTGCCCTAAAAATTCTCTGTAATCTTCCTACTCAATACTTCCCTGCTCAAAGAATGATAAGCACTCTGAATATTTCTCATTCTTTGTGTTCCATCTAAGGAATTTCCTTTTAAGATCCCAACAGAGTACTGTGTTCATGGATAAATATTTTCTCTAGATGCATCTATGATGTCTTTAAAGATCAAAATTAGTATAAATTAAAAAAATTAAATGTTTGCCTTTCTTCAAAATTTTGCTGAGGCACACAATCAACTTACCTATCCTCTATTATTTCTACATTGGAATAACTGACTAATATACCCTCCATATTTATGCTTCACTATAAAGAACTTTTCAAGCTGAAGCCTAAATAAAAATCAAACCTTTGGGGGACCAGCGCTGTGGCCAGGTTAAAGCCCCCACCTGAAGTGATGGCATCCCTTATGGGCACTGTAAGTTCTAGTCCTGGATGCTCCACTTTCGATCCAGCTCTCTGCGATGGCCTGAGAAAGCAGTAGAAGATGGCCAAAGTCCTTGGGGCCCTGCATTTGCGTGGGTGTCACGGAAGAAGCTCCTGGCTTCAGATAGGCTCAGCTCCAACTGTTGCAGCCATTTAGGGAGTTAACCAGCAGATGAAACATCTCTCTCTGTAACTCTGTCTTTCAAATAAATAAAAATAAATCTCTTAAAAAAAGTCAAACCTTCAATATATATTTGAATTCCACAAGTGTATTACTTTCAGGATTTCAAAAAAATATGTAAGAAATAATATGTAGATGTGACAGTTATGACATTTAATAATAGTAAGTAACTACATTTAAATCTCAGATCTGTCTTTTTGTAATAATGTGAAATAAGTGATTTCCTTTATTATTCTTCTGTTTATTGCCCTTATGTCTTTCATCCAATCACTATCAAAAATTTTTATGTAAATGTTTAATGTGTTTATTTACCTATCACATGTATTCAGTAAAACAGCAACTATCTCCATAGTCATAAAACTTTAATAATTACAAAAGTTATTTGAAATAATCAAAAGTATGACATAAGAATAGACATTTAGCCTAGTGTAAAGAAGTATGCATCTCACAATGTAGTGCCTGGTTCAACATCCAACTCTGGCTCATAACTCTAGTTTCTCACCAATGTAGGTCCTAAGAAAAAAAGATGATGGCTCATGTAATTGGGTCGCTGCCCTCCACATGAAAGACCTGGCATGAGTTTCTGGCTCCCAACTTTCTCCTATCCCAGCCCAGGTAATTGTGGGCATTCGAGGAGTGAATCAGCAGATGGGAGTTTGTGTGATATACAGAAACAAGATTCTTACTAGCATACTTCCATGCACATGAAAAATATGTATAGGGATAAATAATAGCTTTATAATAATTAAATTATCATTTATTATTTATTAACTATACTGTGGCCAATTAAGAAAATAATTATTTTTCTACATTTCTATCTCTTGTCTCTCCTATTGCACATCTACTAATTTTCATAGATTACGTATGTTGCTCTTTGAGCACATCATAGGGTGCATAGCTCTAATTAGTTTAGGTCAGTGAGAGATAGATGTGAAGAAATCATCTAACATTCATTAGATGAATAATTTATATATTTCCTTCTTTCATCACAAGAGTTACATTTATTTTAGCTTATGAATCTTATGTTGGATATTCAATTACAAATATATTTACCACATTGGGAATTATTTTCACTCTCTTCATTTTATCTTTTGATGAATAGATCTTAATTTTAATAAAAGTCCAATTGATCATTTTTAGGGTGACTGTTTTTATCCATTCATAAGAAGAATTTACCTAAGATAATGGAATGGCAGTGGTTTAATAATGTTTTATTTTCCAAATTTTATTGATTATTTTTTCATTTAGATCCACAGTTCATCTGCAACTATGATGCATGGATAAAATAGAAATCAAGATCCCTGTTTTTCATTTAGAAAAGCCATTTACTCAGTGACAGGTCATGTTAATATCATAAAATATAATGAATTTTTGATCAATTTCATTTCCATATAAATTTTAGAATAAGTTTGACATTTCCTAACCACAGAATACTTCATAGATTTATTTGGGGAAGTATATTTAATTAACATTTTAATATTTTATTATCTATGGCATCATACCCAAGATTTTTTTTAAAGATTTACTTATTTATTTGAAAGTCAGAGTTACACAGAGAGAGCGAGGGTCAGAGACAGAGATCTTCAATCCACTGGTTCATTCCTCCAATGGCCAAAAAGCGAGGGTTGGGCCAGGCCAAAGCCAGATTCTTCCAGGTCTTCCACATGAATGCAGGGGCCCGAGCACATGGGCCGTCCTCTGCTGCTTTACCTGGTACATTAGCAAGAAGCTGAATCTGAAGTGGAGTAGCCAGGACTGGAACCAGCACCAATATGGGATGTCACCATTGCAGTCAGTGGTTTAACCCACTACACAACAATGCTGGCTCTACAAGAAATTTTCATAACAGTAAATTAATAAGTGAACAGTGGTGATAACAATTATGAAAGAGTAAAATGTAAATCAAGGAGCTGGTACTGTGATGAAGTGGGTTAAGCCACTACTTTTGCTACCAACATCCCATATGGGTGCCAGTTCGAGTACCAGCTGCTCCACTTCTGATTTAACTCTCTGTTATGGCCTGGGAAAACAGTGGAAGAAGGCCCTAGTGCTTAATGTCCCTGGACTTCTGTGGTAACACAGAAAAAGCTCCTGGCTCCTGGCTTTGGATCGGCTGAGCTCAGGTCCTTGCAGTCATTTGGGGAGTGAACCAGTGGATGGAAGACCTTTCTCTCTGTCTCCCCCTCACTGTAACTCTTCTGAAATAGATAAATAAATTATATATATAATATATAATATTATAGTATATATAAATAAATTATATATATAATATAAAAATAATATATATAGATAAAAATCAGGCACTATGAGTTGTGAATCAGGAGATATATTAAGTTTGAAAGGAAGAAGAGAAACTACAGAAAACAAAATGCAAAGAGAAAGCTGGTTTGCTTCCTAATGGGCCATATTCCAGGGATCTGTCAGTGCTCCTGTGTGCAAACATGCCATAAGTCTAAAATGCCAATATGCATACATGCCCACATGTCTTTGGTTTTTTTATCCAATTCTTTTCCATATGACATTCCTATTCAAATTTAATGCTTACAGGGGGTTATTACACTATAAAAAGGATAGAAAATATATATAATTAAGAAATATTGATACTACCAGTAGTTAATATAAATATGCACATTTCATGTACATATATAATATATATGTGTAGATTTTTGACAATTTTATAAATTGGGGCTCACTTCCTTCTTAGTAATAGATTAGCTAAATGCTAATGAACAGAGGTAAGCCAGGCTGATGAAAGTACACAAAGGCTTAGACTAATCTTAAATTTTCTGCTTTGTATGATTCTTCCCTGCATCCTCTGAATGCAGACCTTGGTTTGTATGGTTTGTAGTGTGCGTAATTTCCATTCAGTTTCTGGGACTGGAAGTCTTGTCTAATTATTTCTTCTTTTTTTTTTAAAGATTTATTTATTTATTTGAAAGAGTTACAGAGGGTGGGGGAGAGGCAGAGAGAGAGGAAGGGAGAGAGAGAGAGAGAGAGAGTGCACTTCCATCTGCTGGTTCACTTCCCCAGATGATTGCAATAACTAGGCCTAGCGCTAGGCCAGGCATAAGCCAGGAGCCAGGAGCTTCTTCTGAGACTCCCTCGTGGTAGCAGGGGCCCAAGAACTTGGGCCATCTTCTGCTGCTTTTTCCAGGCCATTAGAAGGGAGCTGAATCAGAAGTGGAGTAGCCAGTTCAGGGAGACAAAGAGATGTGTTCCATCAGCAGATTCATTCCTCAAATGGCTAAAATTGAAGCCAGTGGCTTGGAAATCCATCTGGGTCTCCCATGTGGATGACAGGGGCCCAAACATTTGGGCCATTTTCCCTGCTTTCCCAATCACATTGAGAAGGAGTTGGATCCCAAGTGGAGTATCCTAAGCTCAAACCAGTCCTCACACAGGGTAAGTGCATTGTAGATAGTGGCTTAACCCACTGTGCCATAACCCAAGCCCCCTCTTGAACTGTTTTAATTGTCAGGTTGATAAGGAATAGCTAGTTAAAGTTTAGGCAAACAGGAAAATCTGTATCCCTGTAAAATAATGTTGTCTCTAACTGTCGATTGGATACCCTCACCGTCCCAGGATACACTTGTGGCACCCAGGATTAGGAAGCATGCTAAGACTCACTGTGTTTGCATATCCCATTTGAGTATTTTCCTTATAAAAAGAGGTGGAAGAGGAAGAGAGCTTCCTTCCACCATGGACCTCATTAAGAGGTACTGCTCCTGTTTGCTGCATTTCCACCTTGGAACGCACTTGAACTGATCCTGATTTTGCTGTTTCCTGACAGAGCAGTGTCGAACAGGCCTTCCCAATTACAGGCACTGTTTCTGTCTTTGCTTGCTTACAGGCAATTCTTTGGCCCACTCATGTTGGGCATTTCTCTGGGAGAGCCCACACTTGGGATTTTTTTCTTAGAGTTTTAAAGGTTTTTTTTTTTTTTTTTTTTTTTTTTTTTTAATTTACTTGAGAGGTAGAGTTACAAACAGAGAGAGGGAGAGACAGAAAAAGGCTTTCCATCCACTGGTTCACTCCTCAAGTGGTCACAATTGCTGGAGTTGGGCCTATCTGAAGCCAGGAGCCAGGAGCTTCTTGCGGGTCTCCCACATGGGTGCAGGGGCCCAAGGATTTGGCCCAACTTCTACTGCTTTCCCAGGCCATAGCAGAGAGCTGAGTTGGAAGTGGGACAGCCGGGACTTGAACTGGAGCCCATTTGGGATGCTGGCACTGCAGGTGGAAGCTTAACCCACTATGCCACAGCACCAGCCCCAAAGTTCTGACTGAATGTATGTTTATTCCCTCAATGCCAAATTAACCCTGTTCCTTTTTACACAGCCTATTAGTCTCTGCTTAGTATTTGTATCTATGAAGGGGACAGGAACCCAGATTGAAAATTAATGTACTTATTGCCCACATCAATGTTAAGCATGCCACCTAGACAAGATCCTACTTTGGACATTCATACAGAGTGTCTATTCTAATTTTATAACATGCAATAATGTCTTTGTGGGTAGGGGTGAGCTTGCATTCTCCTGCTTTTCTTAGTGCTACCCTCTATACTAAAAGCATATAGTGTTCCTATTGCAAGGTATTCCATTAGGATGATTTTTATATTCTAAGGCTATTTTCAAAAGTCTCTCCAAAAAAAGGCAATTAGACATTAAGGTATTGATGATAGAGTGAGCACTTAACGTTCCCTTCTTCCTATTACAGCAAATATCTTCAATTATCCATTCTAGGTAACAATTCAGAATTCTGAAAAATAAGGATGAGTATCATGGTTTTATTTCTCTTTTTCAAATGCCTCTAAAACAACAGAGATTATCTAGAAAGAGTGGAAGCATGTAATAAAGGGGAAAGTGCACAGACTTCACAGTAAGACCTCAGCTCTCAATTTGATTGAATTTGTTTAAAATCTGAATTCCTGTGTCATATAGTTATCTGTGGTAAGTTTCAGTTTCTCCTTCTGTTAATGGAGAAAATAACCTATCACATTAGATTAGAATAAGAACCAGATAAAAATAATTAGTATGAAATGTCAGATGTAGATCTTTGGCAACATAAAGTAAATGCACAGTAAATTATATGAATTATATTCATCCTTTCTCACTTTGAAGGTTTTTATTATGTTTTTATATCAATGAATGGAGCCATAAGTCAAGGAATATGAGTCTAGTAACTGTGAATTGCCCCACAAAATACACCTCCAACATATAGGGACTTTAGTCCCACATCTGTGAGGAAGCGCATTCTACCAAAACACAAATATGGAAGAAAATGCAGTCTTCCATAACTTCTAGAAAATAAAAGAACCCTACTTTGCATGATGGGACCCATATCACACTTCTAATCCTCAGAGGTGCAATATGTTTCTGTTATGTAAGTCTGTTAAGTTTGTGGCAGTTTTTTATCACAAAACAAATGTAAGTGTTAGGGGTGAGGGCAGTATCTGTAGTTGTTTTACCTATAAATCACTCTCAAAGATGGCATAAATTATTTTACAGTGTTAATACCAGGAAGACAATGTATATTTGTGCACAAATTAGTATAGAGGAATTATCTCAGTTTATGTAAAGCCTCTGATACAGATAAAACCTAGTCTGTTTTGTTCAAGCTGCAATTAATCTAAAATCCAAATGTGTATTGCTAATTGCTTTAATATTAGACAAAACTGTATGGAAAAATATATACTCTCAATTTTATTAGATTGAGAAAATTATATTTTCTGTGCTAACTAGCTACATTATTACTTTTTTTAAAAATATTTATTTATTTATTTGAAGTCAGAGTTACACAAAGGAGAGGCAGAAGTGAGAGAGAGGTCTTCCATCTAATGGTTCACTCCCCAATTAGCCACAATGGCTGGAGCTGCGCCAGTTTGAAGCCAGGAGTCAGGAGCTTCTTCCAGGTCTCCCATGTGGGTGCAGGGGCCCAAGGACTTGGGTCATCTTCTGCTGCTTTCCCAGGCCATAGCAGAGAGCTGGATCAGAAGAGGAGCAGCCTGGTCTCAAACTGGCGCTCACAAGGGATGCCGGCGCTTCAGGCCAAGGCATTAACCCACTGTGCCACAGCGCTGGCCCCTACATTATTACTTTTATATACTTTTTGGCCAGAAGAATAAGAATAGAGGCTGCATGGACAATGTGTGAGCAGAAAAATTTAAGAACATCATATTGTTCTGTCTCTCTTTTCCCTCTGTTATGAGCAGAACATTTCCCAATTATGGTGGTTCTCTTCACTTTCTGTCTCTGAATGGAGCAGAACCACAATCTTTGCCAAAGTAATATGCACATGCCAATGACACACCTATGTCCCTGTAATCACTGAGAGAGTCTTTGGAACAACAGTATAACCTCACAGATACTAATACAGAAAGTAACATCTGGAAGTAGAGTGCTTTGTATTCAGGTGGTAAGTGCAACAAAAATGATATTTTAATGTTATGATTTTGACAACATTATCTGATGATGTGACTAAATACAACAGATGTACTTAAGACATAAAGTTGTATTTTGATTTAAAAAATAGGAACATCACTGGTACAAATTAGACTTTTGCCATTGATAAATTTTATAAGAAGGATCTCAGAAAACAACAGAATATTGTGTAATAGTATTAAAGTTGCATTTTTCAGCTCCTATCACTATTTGTAGAATAATCCGTGAGAAATGCTAATTAAATTCAGTCTTATGATGAGGACAGAATCAGCAGTGTAGCAAACAATATTTTGTAAATTCTGAACCAGTTAATAAATTTCCCATTAAGTGTATTGGAGCAGTGTATCTCAGCATCAAGAGAATAAGAATGAGGCTCTCTTTTTGACATGATGTAAGCTGAATATATCTGTAACTTAGTCAAGGCAGAGGTGTGTCTCATAAATAATTGTGATTGTAGCTAGTACATGAATCTGAAGGTATAAGATAAAAAGCTAGTTCAATTGCTGAGAGTACTTATTCCTAAAAAATGGACATTGTATTCATTAGAAGAGACTGTGAAGTACTGTACAAATTATTTTTGACACAGCAATTCTGCTACTGGGTATATACCCAAAAGAAATGAAATTTATATGTCAAAGAGATATCTGTGCTTTCATGTTGTTTGCAGTATTATTCACAATAGCCAAGATATATAATCAAACTAAATGTTCATCATTGTTGAATGGATAAAGAAAATATGGTGAATATACACAATGAAATAGTAATATTTAGGCCACCGCCATGACTCACTAGGCTAATCCTCCACCTTGTGGCGCTGGCACACCGGGTTCTAGTCCTGGTCGGGGCGCTGGGTTCTGTCCTGGTTGTCCCTCTTCCAGGCCAGCTCTCTGCTGTGGCCCGGGAGTGCAGTGGAGGATGGCCCAAGTGCTTGGGCCCTGCACCCCATGGGAGACCAGGAGAAGTACCTGGCTCCTGCCATCGGATCAGCACAGTATGCCGGCCACAGTGCACCAGCCGCGGCGGCCATTGGAGGGTGAACCAACGGCAAAAGGAAGACCTTTCTCTCTCTCTCTCTCTCTCTCTCTCTCTCACTATCCACTCTGCCTGTCAAAAAAATAATAATAAAATAAAATAAATAATATTTAAACATAAAAAGATGAAATTATGTCATTTCCAACAATACTAATGGGACTGGGACTTGGGGTCATATGTTAAGTGAAATAAGCTACAGATAATGACAAATATCACATGATCTCACTCATATATGGAATCTTTAAAAAAAGTGATCTCATGCAAGTTGGGAGTAGAATTTTGTTTACCAGAGGCTCTAGAGAGCCAGGGACTGATATGTTAATTGTATGTTAACTCTTAAGGAAAGCTGATAGTGGGTACTTTTTAATATTTAGATATTTATATTTTATTTTTAGTTCTGTATTTTTATTTTTTTTATGTTTTCTTAGATCATCAACTTTATTTGGTACACATTGTATACATCAAAACTTATCCTTAGAGTGGATTTTTTGCACAGTAGTTTAGATGCAGCTTGGGACGTCTGAATCGAAAATGAGAATGCTTAGGTTTGAGAGCCAACTATGCTTGGAATTACAGGTTTTTGCTAATGCACATACTGCAAAATAATTCATTTTGATTTCCTGGCTCCTGGCTTCATCCTGGCCCAAATGAAAAGCAACTCAGGAGATGAAAGATAGCTAACATGCTATCTCTCTCAATCTCTATTTTCCTCTCTTCTTCCATGTCTCAGATCACATAAATAAGTAAGTAAAACATCAAAAAGAACTCAGCTTTAACTTTACAGTTCAACGAATTTTGAGAAAAATATAGTTGTATATCTTCTACTCTAATCAAAGTATATATTTCCTTCACTTATAAATTCCATTAATTCCTCATTTGAATGAATCTCATAGCTCCACTTCCAGCTCCAGGAAATCATAAATTATTTAGTATTGCCGTAATTTTGTCATTTCCAGAAAGTCATGAGTATAGAAACATACAACATATATCATTCTGAGTTTGGCTTTTAGATGCAAGTCTGTGTGTGTGTGTGTGTGTGTGTGTGTGTGTTTGTGTGTGTGTGTTTGGGTTGTTAATGCTTTTGAGATTAATTCATTGTTGCATATATCAGCAGTTTATTTCCTTTTATTACCAACTGTCTGGATTGATGAGCTGGGGGTATCCCTGCTGTCCTTTGCTTACATTCTTTCACATTAACATCCAACATAGATTAGTTAAGAAGGACTTATGAATGAGTGTGAACATCCCTTGCCTGAGTCGCCCAGGAATTACACACTAGTGCCCTTGGCCTTTGGCAATTTGTTACAATTTCTCTTAGTTACATGACACTTTATCCTTTTATGTTTTGGTGTTAGTGAAGTGGTCCATATAACAAGTCATTGTTGGAAAGTATGTCCCTCTTTGAATTCAGGTTAAAAATTTGCCTTACCAATGATGAACTCAACAAGAGTTGCGATTTTGTGGGTTTGTGTGTGTGTGTGTGTGTGTGTATTTTTTAAATCAAAGTGACTGTACTTTCAGTTCTTCTACATCCTAACCATATGTAGGTCAGATGCTTGCCATTTGTTTTTAAATAAAAAAGTAGGTTTTTAAATGATTTTATTGAATACTGCAATCTTTGAAAATTATATGTTTGAAGGAAGAAAGTGTAAATGTTATTTTCAAAATTCTTTCTGGGGCCATCCTTGTGGTGTAGTAGGTAAAACACCTACCTGCCACACTAGCATCTAACATGGGTGCCAGTTCATGTCCAGCCTCCACTTTCACTTCCTCTGATGTTCCTGGGAAAAGCAGCAGCAGATGGCCCAAGTATTGGGACCCTGCAACTAACATGGAAACCTGGAAGAAACCTGGCTCCTGACTTGGGCCTGGTCCAGCCACTGCTATGGTGGCTGTTTGAGGAGTAAACCAACGGATGGAAGATCTCTCTCTCTCTCTCTCTCTCTCTGCCTCTGCCTCTTCTTCCTTCTCTGTGACTCTGACTTTCAAATAAATAAATAACTCTAAAGAAAAATTTGAAAGTCATTCATATATTTATTCTCAAAACTATGTATTTTTTCTCTCTTTATTTCTCTCCTTCTCTGTCTGTAACTCTGGATTTCAAATAAATAAATAAATCCCCATATGGGTGCCAGTTTCAATCCTAGCTGCTCCACTTCCAATACAGCTTCCTGCTAATGGACTAAAAAGCTGGCAGAGGATGGCTCAAGTGCTTGGACCCCTGTACCCACATGGGAGACCGGGAAGAATCTCCTGGCTCCTGGCTTCATATGGGCCCACCTCTGACCGTTGAGGCCATTTGGGGAATGAACCAGGGGATTGAAGACCTCTATGTCTCTTCCTCTCTCTGTCTGTAAGTTTGCCTCTCAAATAAATAAATAAATCTTAAAAAAATACAACTTCCTTCTTTTAAAAAAGTATAATTGGATCAGCAGAAATTGATGCATGTTGTAATCAAGTCCATAGTTTTTGGAAGATAATGAGTTTTCTCCAAATAAAATGAATGAGTTATCACATTTTCATTGTTTAATATCTTAAGTTTAATTTTTTAACATGGTCATTTCTTTTGAAAATTAATACCATAATATATTAATGTAGTTAATTTTAATAGTAGCAAAAATAAAACTACTCTGTGGATTATTCTGTGCTAATCACTTTACTAGTTACTTGAAATGTATTACTGGTATTCTTTCCAATAATTACTTTTGTATTGCTAATAATTTGTGCATTACTCCCTTTTTGCTACACAAAAACTCTCTGTAGCTTAAAGTGTTAGAACAATGGGCATTTATTACGTCAAAGTTTCCTTGTGTAAGGAATACAGAACTGGCTTATTTGGGTGATTCTGAGTCCAAGGACTCCAGGATCTGTCGGGAGTTTATCATTAAGATGTCATTCTTGGCTATAGTCATCTACAGGTTTGATTGGGCTTGAAGGATCATTTCTCAGTTGGTGCATTTATATGCTGTTGGCATAGGGTTCAGTTTCTCATTGGCTATTGAAAAATGTTCTCATTTCCTCACTGTGGAACTCCTGGGGAGATGCCTACTGTACACATGACAGCAAGCTTCCCCTAGAACCAGTGTTTACTGAGAGACGAAGACAGAAGCCATATGTACTTCATGAAGGAGTCTCAGAATTCATACATCACCATGCTGCCATATCCTATGATTACACAGGTTTTTATGTCCAAGTTGTGGTATGAATTTGCAAAGGTGTGAGTATGATGAGAAAATTACCAATCGTAAAAGGAGCCAATGCAAGTTGCAGATTGGCTAAGCCTCAGTGATCTCTCCTACCTCATAAATAAACAAGAAAAGTAAACACAAATCAGTCCGAGTTCAAAGCAGATGCTCACCCAATTATTTCATGCACTTCCGCTAATTCTCATCTGTTCCACAAAGAATTTATATATATGTTCAGAGTGTCTACATTAATTTTTTGAAAACTCTTAAAGAGGTAGAGTTTCAGAATGGATTTTGTGGCATATCAGCTTAAGCC
The DNA here is from genome assembly GCF_964237555.1 of Oryctolagus cuniculus. NCBI lineage: Eukaryota > Metazoa > Chordata > Mammalia > Lagomorpha > Leporidae > Oryctolagus > Oryctolagus cuniculus. Next base: position 193,798,932 of record NC_091432.1, on the reverse strand, counting down.
ACCAGTTGAAATGCCAACACCTCATATATACTTGGAAGCAACAGGTGATGGTCAAGGCATCTGCAACTCTGTGCATCATTCTCACTTTTGAATAAATAAAAATAAATAAGCTTAAAAATTAAAAAGAAGAGGCAGTTGTTTTTATTAAGATATTTGCAGTACATCTTTAATCTGTACCTCTTTGTGTCTGTTAAAAGTGCTTTAAACATAAAAAACAATAAATGAAATTCAGTTGAAAGAATTATACATATTAAAAGATGAAATCTTTTTATATTAATAAAATTAAATTAAAAAATTAAAACCAAGTATCAGGAATTTCAGCAAGCATAGCATTGGATCTGGGCTTTAATTCTAGTAGAAGGAATGTGAACATATTTATATGCACATTTCCCTCCACCTTCATCTTCTCTTACATATTCACTTGATTAGATTGATTTCTTCACTTGGCAGCTAGCAGACATCTGATTATTTAAGGCATGAGAAAGAAACTTACATATGGTATAATTAAAATATTTGCTGTAATGATTTGATTGATTAAACTTGAGGTGGATCATCATCTTTGTCTCAGTCAATATTACTTTATAGGGCAAGATACTGTGAATAGTCAAATCAATGCCAGAAGATTGTCCCCAGGCCCATTCCTATGTCTTAGTAGGAAAGAATCATAAGAATTATGGCACCCCCTTTTTCTTCCACATATTTAAGATTTGTGCCATTTTGTAGGAGTTCATGTAGGCAGAGTGGGCATATGAAATAATATGTCTACTCTATTTACTTTGCTTCTGAAATTTCATTTGTATAACAATTTCCATTTTTAAAATGCATTCTCTTTGACTAAATTGCTACAGTTATTTTAGAGATGTCAAAAATCTTTATAAGTCTGAATCACTTTAATATGAATCACATACCAGGAGGTCTTTTAATGTTTAAACATTCAGAATCACAAGATTACGAAAGGCCAAAAATGGCATCAGGTATCAGTGTACTCAGAAGGTCATAAAACTGATCAATAACTGAAATAATAAAAAGCATCAAGTCTTCTTTTTCACTGGATCATTCACACACATGTATATATGAATTCATATGTATATGAATATATACATGTATATATGAATTCTAAAACTTTGACTGGCCCTTGTATTGTGCATGGCTAAAAAAAATTACAATTACAGAAAGAAAGAATCTGTGGAAGGTAGAAAATACTGATCAGAAGAACCAGGAAGAGGAATTTAACCCAGTAGAGTTAACTACCTATTAAAAATAAATTAATTTTTCAAGTTACAAGAGAAGTATTTAGAATGCCTAAGTTAATCTACCACCTGTCCCAAAAAAAGGAAGAAAATTTATCAGATTATGAAGAAACATAAAAGATATAATTGGTAGTCAAAAGAAGAAACTATTAGTGTAAATTGTTGGAATTAAAAGGAATGACTTTAAAAGCAGCTCTTATAAAAGTGTTCAGATTTAAAGAATATCTGTTAATTAAAAGTGAGCAGAAGAGTTATTTGAGCAGATAAATGTAAACCATAATAAGGCAAATACAAGTTCTAAATATGAAGGAACAATACATAAAAAATACCTTAATTGATGGAATTAACAATTATAGATGGTGTCCATTTTGTTGCAAATGACCAAATTTCATTTTTTACCCCTGTGTAGTATTCCATAGTGTAGATACCCCGTAATTTTTTATCCAGTCTTTGATTGACAGCATTTAGGATGTTACCATGTCTTAGCTGTTGTGAATTGAGTGGAAATAAACATGAGGATACAGATAACTCTTTTGCTTACTGAATTCATTTTCCGTGGGTAAATTCTCAGGATGGCTGGATCATATGGTAGGTCTATATTCATATTTTTGAGGTATCACCATACTGTCTTCCAGTGGCTTTACCAGTTTACATTCCCACCAACACTAGATTAGGGCACCTTTCCCCCCACATCCTCACCAGCATTTTTTGTTGATTTCTGTATGAAAGCTATTCTAATTGGGTTAAGGTGGAACCTCATTGTATTTTGATTAGAATTTTCTTGAGGCTAGTGATCCTGAACATTTTTCATGTGTCTGTTGGCCATTTGAATTTCATCTTTTTGAAAAATGTCCATTTAGGGGCTGGCACTATGGCTCACTTGGCTAATCCTCCACCTGCAGTGTGGGCGTCCCAAATGGGCTCCGGGTTCTAGTCCCGGTTGCTCCTCTTCCAGTCCAGCATTCTACTGTGGCCTGGGAAGGCAGTGGAGGATGGCCCAAGTGCCCGGGCTCCTGCACCCCTGTGGGAGCCCAGGAAGAAGCACCTGGCTCCTGGATTCAGATCGGAACAGCTCTGGCTGTGCTGGCCATTTGGGGAGTGAACCGATGGAAGAAAGACCTTTCGCTGTCTCTCTCTCTCTCACTGTCTAACTCTATCTGACAAATTAAAAAAAAAAATCTGTTTAATCCTTTGCTCGTTTCTTAACTGGGGTGTTCATTTTGTTGTTGTGGAGTTTCTTAATATCTTGTATAATCTGGTTTTAATCCTTTATCAGTTGCATAGTTTGCAAACAATTTATCCCATTTTGTCTTTTGCCTCTTCACTTTCCTGAGTATTTCTTTTGCAGTACAGAAACTTCTCAATTTGATATAATCCCATTCATTAATTTTTACTTTGCCCGTGCCTTTGCCAATGTCTTGAGGGTTTCCCAAATGTTCTCTAATAATTTGATTGTGTAGGGTCATAGATTTAAAACTTTAACCCATTTTGAGTGGATTTTTGTGTAAAGTGTATGGTAGGTGTCTTGCTTCATACTTCGGCATGCAGAAATCCAGTTTTCTCAGCACCATTTGTTGAAGAGACTGCCCTTACTCCAGGGATTGGTTTAGGCTCCTTGGTCAAATATAAATTGGTTGTAGATGCATGGGTTGATTTCTGGCATTTCTATTCTGTTCAGTTGGCCTATCCATCTGTTTTTGTACCAGTACCAGGCTGTTTTCATTATAACTGCTTTGTAATATATCTTGAAATCTGGTATTGTGATGCCTCTGGCCTTGTTTTTGTTATATATTATTGCATTAGCTATTTGAGGACACCTGTATTTCCATATGAATTTCAGTATCTTTTTTTTTTTTAAATCTGAGAAGAATGTATTTGGTATTTTGATTAGTATTGCATTGAATCTATAAATTGCTTTTGGAAGAATGGACATTTTGATGATATTGATTCTTCCAACTGATGAACATGGAAGATTTTTCCATTTATTTTGTATCTTTCTTTGCTGAAAATGGGGTATTGAAGTCCCCCATTACTATTGTATTGGAGTCTGTGTCTCCCTTTAGATACTTTAGATCTGGAATATATCTTGTAATTCTCTCCAAGCCTGTAGGGTTTGTGATGAGAAGTCTGTTGTGGGTCCAATTGGAGGTACTCTGAAAATAATCTGGTGTTTCTCTCATGCACATTTTAGAATCTTTTCTTTATGTTTTACTGTGGTGAGTTTTATTACAACGTGTCGTGGTGAAGATCTTTTCTGGTTATATCTATTAGGAGATTTATGTGCTTCCTGTACTTGGATGTCCTTTCCTTTCTCCAAATTATGGAAGTTTTCTGTTAGTTCACTAAAAAATCCTTCTAATCTTTTCTCTCTTTCCATGTCTTCAGGTACTGCTAGAACCCATATGTTGCGTCATTTGATAGTATCCTGCAGATTTCCAACAGTGTTTTTTTAGTTTTCTAATTTCCTCTTATTGTTGTTGGTTTGACTATATAATGTTCTGTGCTTTGTCTTCTACGTTGGATATTCTTTCTTCTGCTTCACCAATTATTTGTTATGCTTTCCACTGCATTTTTATTTGTTCTGTTAAATTCATCATTTCATTTTAATTTCTCTTTAAGATCTCAATTTTGAAGGAGAAATTTTCTTGCATGTCTTATTTGGATTTCAGTAGTCTGTGCATTTGCTTCTGATTACTTCTATGTAATCATATGGTCAATTTTTTAAATTCTACTTCTGGCATTTCTTCAGTCTGGTCATCTTCAGAATCTGGTATTGAAGTGTTATGTTCTTTTAGGGGCACTGTGTTGTCTTCCCTATTCTTATTTCTTGAATTAGTGCATTTGTTATTGGGCTTTTGTGGATATACCTATTGCTTTTCTTCTTCTTTTATCTTTGTATTACACTGCTGTAGATAAGTAGAGTGTCTGCTTTCAGTGAATATCTAGAGGCCTGTGGTTTGTGTTGTCAGGGAACTTGTTCAGTTCTCCAGGATGAAGGGCATGTCTAAGGTGATACACCCAGGTTTAGCATGATAAATCTCCTCTCTTTATTTTTTTAATAGGAGGGAGGTTTGTTCTGCTCAGCTGAGCTCCTCTCCTCAATGGAGACAAGTGCCTGAGTGCTAGCCCAAGTGGGTATAATATTCATTCACTTTATCCCCAGGACCACACAGAGTTAACTGTGCAGTCCTCAGTGTAAGCTCAGATTCCCCAGCAGTGTCCCTCAGGTAGCCAGAAAGCCCTGAGCATGTGGTGTCTCCCACAGTGACTACCCAAAATCCCAGCCACACCGAGTCTTCCCACACAGCCTCATTTTTTTTACACAGTCCTTGCACACAAGCCTCCCATAGTCAGTCTCCCCTGTTAGTTCTCCCTACCAGAGTCTGGAGTCTCCACTCAGCTGGTTGCTGGGCACGGACATGAGCCCAGCACAAATGTCCAAAATGGAACCTGCTCTATTGGCTTTTTACAGGACACCATTGGTGATTGGGGAGGGACAAATGTGTCCCTCCTTTTTTTTTTCTCCTCTAGGTTAGTAGGTACACTATTCCCCACAGGGCTCCAAGATGGTTCCCTCTAGTCTCTTCCTGCAGGTTTATTACCAGTGGCTTGGGCTGCTGCAGTCTGGTCTCACCTCACTCTCTAACACTGGCTGCTGGGGTTCTGTGTTGTGGGTGTCCACACCCTCGACGTAGAGTCCACAGTGTCCCTCTAATTTACTTAGAGTTTCTTCTGCCATTTTCTCCCTACCTCTTCTCTGAGACTGAATTCTCTCCACTTTTTTAAATCTATCTTCTCTTAAATTAGAGCAGTAAGCTCCTTTCCTATTCTGCCATCTTGGAAGCTCTCCTGGAATTAGTTAATCTTTAAAATTCTGGAAGAATTCAGTAGTGAAGCCAGCCAGTCCTGGTCTTCATCACTGATTAAGTCTCTGTCTTGGTTATTGGTCTTAGTCAGGTTTTCCATGTCTCCATGCCTGAATTTTGGTAAATTGTATGTGTCCAGAAATCTATCCATTTCTTTTAGATTTTTCAATTTGTTGTCATATAGCTGTTTATAGTAATTCATGGTGATTCTTTTTATTTCTGTGTCTGTGTTATAACATTTCCTTTTTCATCTCTGATTTTATTAATTTGGGTCTTCTCCCTGCAGAAAAAAACCCAGCAACAATAACAACAACAAACTATCCTCAACAGTCCAGAGAAGGGCTGTTCAAAGTAATTGCATCTTGAAGATGATTTCAGTTTTTTTCCCCCTTCCTCTTTTCATTTTCTTCCTCCTCCTTCTTTCCTTTTAGAAAATTAAGTATCTTTAAAGAAGAACCCAAGAATGATACATCTTTTGTGAACTCTTAGACATAACTATAGCTTATGAGACATAAGAATATCCTCCACTTAATACACTAAAAGGAAGTGATTCTTGAGAACAAGTTTTACTATTAACTCTCATGATACAACTCTTTGAGGACCGAGGTCCTTCATGGGAAGTTAGTGCACAGTGGCTCCTGCTGTTGATTTAACAATTAACACTCTTATGTATGATGTCAGTGATTACCCTAGGCTTTTGACAAGAGCTGCCTAGGTCATGGAAGCCTTTTGGATCCACCAGCTTCACATGACCATAAGCAAACTGGAAATTCTCTCCTCCCTCAGAAAAAAAGTGCATCCTTTTTTGGTGGCCACTTTCCAGTGGGGACTCACCTACAGATGTTCTTTGTGTAGACATGTTTTTCTATAGTATCTTGGTTAAATTTATTCTGAGGGATTTGGTTTATTTGAAGCCGTTGTGATTGGGATTGAAGCTCTTTCTCAGCTATGTCATTGTGTATACAAAGGCTGTTGGTTTTTGTGTGTTGATTTTATATCCTGCTACATTTCCAAACTCTTCTATGAGTTCTGATAAACTCTTAGTGGAGTCTTTTGGAACCCCTATATGTAATATCATGTCATCTGCAAATAGGGATATTTTGACTTCTCCTCCCCAATTTGTGTCTTTTGAATTCTTTTTCTTATTTAATGACTTTGGCTAAAACTTCCAGAACAGTGGTGAGAGTGGGAATCCTTGTCTGGTTCCTGATTTCAGTGGGAATGTTTCTAACTTTTCCCTGTTCAACAGGATGCATTCTGTGTGTTTGTCATAAATTGCCTTGATTATGTTGAGAAGTGTTTCTTTTATTCCCAAATTGCTTAAAGTTTTCATCATGAAAGGGTGTTGTATTTTATCAAATGCTTTCTCTGTGTCTATTGAGATAATCATAGAATTTTTGTTCTTCAGTTTATTAATGTGATATATCACATTGATTGATTTTCAAATGTGGAACCATACCTGCATACCAGGGATAAATCCATTTGGTCCAGGTGGATGATCTTTCGGATTTGTTGTTGGATTCGATTGGCTAGTATTTTGTTGAGGATTTTTGCATCTGTGCATCAGGGAAATTGATCTGTAGTTCTCTTTACTGTTGTATCTTTTTGAAGGATAGCAATTAAGTTGATGTTGGCTTCAAAGAAAGAATTTGGGAGGAATCCCTCTCTTTCAGTTGTTTTGAATAGCTTGAGAAGAATTGGAGTTAGTTCTGCTTTAAATGTTTAGCAGAATTTAGTGGTTAAGCCATCAGTACTGGTCTTTCCTTTGATAGGAATGTCTTTATTATTGATTCGAGTTCTGTCTTGATTATTGTTCTGTTTAGGTTTTCTGTGTCTTCATGGCTCATTTTATGTAGGTGATTTGTGTCCAGGAATTTATCCATTTCTTCTAGGTTTCCTGTTATGTTGGCGTAAAACTCTTTTTAGAAATTTCAGATTTTTTTTTAAATCTGTGGTGTCTGTTGTTAATTTCTCTGTTCTTTTTTTTTATTTAGTAAATTTCCAAAGTACAGTTAATGGATTACAATGGCTTCCCCCCCATAATTTCCCTCCCACTCGCACCCCTCCTATCTCCCGCTCCCTCTCCCATTCCATTCACATCAAGATTCATTTTCAATTATCTTTATATACAGAAGATCGATTCAGTATGTATTAAGTAAAGATTTCATCAGTTTGCATCCACACAGAAACACAAAGTGTAAAATACTGTTTCAGTGCTACTTCACATTGGACAACACAGTAAAGACAGATCCCACATGAGAAGTAAGTACACAGTGACTCCTGTTGTTGACTTAACAATTTGACACTCTTGTTTATGGCATCAGTAATCTCCCTAGGCTCTAGTCACAAGTTGCCAAGGCTATGGAAGCCTTTTGAGTTCACTGATGTCGATCTTATTCCAACAGGGTCATAGTCAAGGTGAGTCAAGGTGGAAGTTCTCTCCTCCCTTCAGAGAAATGTACCTCCTTCTTTGATGGCCCCGTTCTTTCCACTGGGATCTCACTCGCAGAGATCTTTCATTTAGGTCTTCCTTTTTTTTTTTTTTCCCAGGTGTCTTGGCTTTCATGCCTAAAATTTCTCTTTCATCTCTGATTTTTTTAATATAGGTTTTCTCTCTCCTGTTTTTTTTTTTTGGTTATTTGGGCCAATGGCTTGTCAATTTTATTTATTTTTTCAAAAAACCAGCTCTTCATTTTGCTGATCTTTTGTATTTTTTTGTTTCAATTTTGTTGATTTTTCTCTAATTTTAATTATTTCTTTTCTCCTAAAAGTTTTGAGTTTGGTTTGCTTTTATTTTTTTAGTTTCTTGAGATGTATTAATAGCTCATTTATTTTGTGCCTTTCCAATTTCCTGATATAGGCTCCAATTGCTATAAACTTTCCTCTTTACACTGCTCTTGCTATATCTCGTAAGTTTTCATATATTGTATTGTTGTCTTCATTTGTTTTCAGAAAATTTTTAATTTCTCTTTTGCTTTCTTCAATGATGCACTGTTTGTTCAGGAGCTTGTCAGCTCTTTGTGTTTGCATGTGTTCTGGGGACTCCTGAGTTGTTAATTACAACTTCATTCCATGGTGGTCAGAAAAGATATATGGTATGATTTTGATTTTTTTGAATTTGCTGAAACTTGCTTTATGGCCTAGAATGTGATCAATCCTAGAGAAAGTTCCATGCACTGCTGAGAAGAATATGTATTCTGCAGGTATAGGATGGAAAGCTCTGTAGATATTTGTTGGATCATTTTGTCTATTGTGTATATTAACTCTGTTTTCTCCTTGCTCTTTTTCTGTCTGATTTATCAGTCCATTGCTGAAAGTTGAATATTGACATTCCCAATTACTATTGTATTACAGTCTTTGTCTCCCTTTTAATCCATTGACATTTCTTTTAAATAGCCAGGTACCTTTTATTATGTGCATATATGTTTATAATAATTACATCTTTTTGTTGAATTGATCCCTTAATCATTATATAGTGCCCTTCTTTGTCTCCTTTAACATAATTTTTTGTTAAATTCTATTTTTTTTCTGATATTAGGATGGCTACACCATCTCTTTTTTGGTTTCTGTTATCATGACTTATCTTTTTCTGTCTTTTCACTTTCAGTCTGTGAGTATTATTGTTGGTGAGATGTGTTTCTTCTAGGCAGCAGAAAGATAGATTTTATTATTTAATCCATTCAGCCAGTATATGTCTTCTAACTGGAAAGTTGAGGCCATTTTCATTCAGTGTATATAGTGTTAAATAACTACTTTGTCCTGCCATGTTTCCATTACTACTCCTATTTTTTACTTTAGGTTTCCTTTGTACTTTTACTGGGTGATTTTTTGCCTTCAGCTTCCTTCATAGCGATGACAATGCTTTTGTGTTTCTGTGTGTAGAATATCCTTGAGCATCTTTTGTAGGGATGGGTGGGTAGTGACAAATTCTTTCAATTTCCATTTTTTATGGAGGGTCTATATTTCACCTTCATTCATAAATGAGAGTTTTGCAGGTCTCAGTATTCTGGGTTAACATTTTTTTTTCTCTTAAGACTTAGAATGTATGTCACCATTCTCCCCTAGTCTGTAGGCTTTCTAATTAGAAGTCTGTTGTGAGTCTTATTGCAATTCCTCTGAATGCAATGTGTCATTTCTTTTGTGCATATTTTAGAATCTTTTCTTTATGTTTTACTGTGGAGAGGTTTCCTCTAATGTGTCATGGTAAATATCTTTTCTGGTCATGTCTATTGGAATTTTTATGTGCTTCCTGTACTTGGATGTCTCTTCCTTTTCCCTAAGTTGGGGCAGTTTTCTGTTATTATTTCATTAAAATGGCTTTCTAATCCTTTCTCTCTTTCCATACCTTAAGGAACTTGTAGGACCCTTATGTTGGATAATTTGATCGTATCTTCTAGTTCTCCAATAGTATGTTTTAGTTTTCTAATTTCTCTTCTTATTTTTGGTCTGACTGTAAAATTTCCAGAGATTTGTTTTCTAGTTTGGATATTCTTTCTTCTACCTCATCTACTTTATTGTTAAGATTCTCCACTGCATTTTCTTTTTTTTTAAACTTTTATTTAATGAATATAAATTTCCAAAGTACAGCTTATGGATTACAATGGCTTCCCCCCCATAACGTCCCTCCCACCCGCAACCCTCCCCTTTCCCACTCCCTCTCCCCTTCCATTCATATCAAGATTCATTGTTGATTCTCTTTATATACAGAAGATCAGTTTAGCATACATTAAGTAAAGATTTCAACAGTTTGCTCCCACACAGAAACATAAAGTGAAAAATACTGTTTGAGTACTAGTTATAGCATTAAATCTTGTTTATGGCCTCAGTAATCACCCTAGGCTCTTGTCATGAGCTGCCAAGGCTATGGAAGCCCCCTGAGTTCACCGACTCTGATCATATTTAGACAAGGCTATGGTCAAAGTGGAAGTTCTCTCCTCCCTTCAGAGAAAGGTACCTCCTTCTTTGATGACCCGTTCTTTCCACTGGGATCTCACTCGCAGAGATCTTTCATTTAGGTTTTTTTTTTTCTCTTTTTTTTTCCCCCAGAGTGTCTTGGCTTTCCATGCCTGAAATACTCTCATGGGCTTTTCAGCCAGATCTGCATGCCTTAATGGCTGATTCTGAGGCCAGAGTGCTGTTTAGGACATTTGCCATTCTATGGGTCTGCTGTGTATCTCACTTCCCATGTTGGATCATTCTCTCCCTTTTTGATTCTATCAGCTAGTATTTGCAGACACTATTCTTGTTTCTGTGATCCCTTTGGTTCTTAGTCCTATCATTATGATCAATTGTGAACAGAAATTGATCAGTGGGACTATTGAGATGGCATTGGTACATGCCACCTTGATGGGATTGAATTGGAATCCCCTGGTACGTTTCTAACTCTACCGTTTGAGGTAAGTCAGCTTGAGCATGTCCCGAATTGCACATCTCTTCCCTCTCTTATTCCCACTCTTATATTTAACAGGGATCACTTTTCAGTTAAGTTTCAGCACTTAAGAAGAATTGTGTATTGATTATTTTGATCTATTGAGTTCTTCATTTCTTGTATTTCATTCTGATTTCTCTTTTAATATCTCAATTGCATGGAAACTATTTTCATTGATATACTGTGTAGTTTTTTAGTTCAGGAATTTGCTTCTGATTGCTTCTAAGTATTCTGATGATTAATTTTCTGAAATCCATTTCTGGCATATCCTCAATCTCTTCATCTTTACCTTCTAATATTGAAATGTTGTATCCTTTCTTAGAGGGGGACTAATAGCATCTTCCTTATTCTTAAGGGTTATTTTTTGCATTTGTGTAGTTTTTTATTGTCTGATGCTTTTATTCTTATTTATTATTATATTTTTATTATTTATTATATTTATTAATTTTAATTGTCTGGTGGTGTGTGTCTCTGTGGCTTTGTGGGGTATCCATATTGTCAGTGAATAACAAGAGGTGTGTGCTGGGTATGGTCAGGGTGCTCTGTTCAGTATTCCATGTGGAGTTAAGTGTCCACGGTATGAGCCCTGTTAGGATTGGTAGATCTCCTCTAGTTATCTGGGTGGAGGAATGGTTACCTTTGTTGATGTGACCTGCCCTTCTCACAGCTGCAGCATGTCCCATTGTTAGTCCCTAGTGTGCTCAGCACTCATCCACATTGCCTAATGAACTGCACAGTTGATCTGTGGAGTCTTTCTTGTGAGCAGGATTCCCACTATTGTGGGCTGCTATAGGTAACCAAGGAGCTTGGGGAGTACAGAGAAATGTGCTGTAGTTGCCCAGGGTCTAGCCGTACTCTGTCTCCTCTTATGCAGTCATTGTTTTCTCAGACTCAGCTCTCAGTGTGGGTTTTTTCTTCTGGTTAGGTATGTGGATTGTGGTTGCACAAAGCCCCTGCCTACTTCTCAATGGTGGTGGAAAGGTAGAAGAGTCCATTAGGCGGGGCTTCCTCTATCCTCCCATGGCCTGGCACCTCTTGCAGTACTGCTTGCGCAGAAGCAGAAAGAATTCTTCTGAATTGTTGTGGCCCTCACTGTTTGGGTGTGGGGCAAGGTGACCCCCTGTTATTGCTGAGTGCATGCGCTAATGGGAGGTAGAGGAGGCAGCCATCTGCCTGTGTCAATAAAAAAAATGGTGTGACCTTTTTCTGGGCTGGCTGCAGGTCTCTGCTGTAGCAGTGTAGGGGGAAGGGAAGGGGAGAGAGGTATATCACTTTATTTATTTATTTATTTAATTCTTTTTTTTTTTTCTCTTCCTACTTCTGCTGTCCCACGGCACTCATATGGAACTTCAAAAGCGGTTTTCCAAGCTCTTCTACCCACTGTTGTCTGGAGCACCCTTGGATTCACCTCTCACCTGGTCTGCAGGGGCTGATGTCCTCCCTGGGTCAGGCTTTTGTTGCTTTTTGTTAAGTAATTACTCTTTAGGCATAGACCTGGGCCATCTCTTATTTTCACTGGGTTTCCTGTTGGGGGTGTCCCACAGCTTTATCTTAGGAGTATACTTTCTCCCTTTTTTAAATATCAGTTTTGCCCTGCATGAGTCAGACTGTCCTGTCGCTATTCCACCATCTTGGAACCCCTACATTGTTACTTTTTTGAAGCTTAATTTAGACTATAAAAGACTATATAAAGGGGAGACTTCAGATTTACTTGAATAAATTTATCACAAAATAATTCTGCATCAAAATACTCAAAGCCAAAGATATTTAAAAATGTAAATTTATAATACAGCAGTTTCTAAGGTAGGAAGCCAAATGATAGAAAAGGGCTGCAACAAGGCAAGCTAAGAAACTGAAATTTCAAATATACAGTCATTGAATGAGTAGTCATCTATGCATGGATGTCCATTTCTAGAACATGTTTATGAGTCTACACTTTGTCTTATTGTTTCCAAGCAATTCATTGTCTGAGACATCATTGATAGAGCATTTTTTGTCACACTCATATTTATCTACTGAGATACAAATTGAAAAAAAAAAAACAGGATTCTCTTTTTGGCACTAGAAGAAGAAACTGCATTGATAAACAAACTATATAGTTTTCTTACTAGCATGATATAATCACATAAATATATCATTTAGAGTTCTTTACAGCCATTTAAAGTACATGGAAATCAGTTTAAAAAATTTAGCCATTCAAAGCAAAGCAGTATACACAGTTTTAAAGAAGTCGTCTCAGTACAGTTGTTAACATGCAATCTACAGTGAGTTTTTCTTTAGTTGGTAACATCGAGTAGCAATTTTATTTTATTTCTGGTTTTCATCAGATCATAGTACTGCCAGATTTTAATCAAATGGAAAACTCTAAAACTGCAAAATGCTCATTAATTTTGCATGAACATAAAAATGGTTCAGAGCTTTAATGCTGTCTTTGGTCTAAGCCATTTTTTAATGTTCCAATCAAAACTCATAAAACAGAATTATTTTGGAAATGGTATACTAAATGAGATTGCAAGATATTTATTACTGCATTATAAAATCTTTCATTATGGTATATTAGATTGCTATTTATCTGTTTATAATAATTATATAAAGCAAAATAAGCAAAATATTTTCTATCTCATAAAAGTATTTTTAAACATGAGAATAAAGCAACCATCCTACATTACAAAATAGCATCATAAATAATGAAGATGATGTGTTGGAAAAATGGTTAAACTAAAATTAATGTCAAATATATGAAATAATACCAATAAAAGTAGATGGTTAAATTATCAGGTAGTTTTTTATTTTTTTATTTTTATTTATTTTTTTGACAGGCAGAGTTAGACAGTGAGAGAGAGACAGAGAGAAAGGACTTCCTTCCATTGGTTCACCCCCTAAATGGAAGTTATGGCCGGCACACTGCACCGATCTGAAGCCAGGAGCCAGGTGCTTCTTCCTGATCTCCCATGTGGGTGCAGGGCTCAAGCACTTAGGCCATCCTCCATTGCCTTCCCAAGCCAAAGCAGAGAGCTGGACTGGAAGAGGAGTAACCGGGACAGAACCGGTGCCCCAACCGGGACTAGAACCCCGGGGTACCGGCGTCACAGGTGGAGGATTAGCCTAGTGAGCCGCGGCACCAGCCTATCAGTTAGTTTTATATGCACTAATGCCAATTTTAAACGTTTCTTCAAGTAAATTATAATGTGTATATATTAAATACATTCTTAGAGTTAAAACAAGATTCAATAAACCATTTTTAGTCTGATATTAATTGTTACCTATTTTGTTCTGTATGACCAAAAAGCTATCAAATTAGAAGAAGCAAAATTGGTCCAGCATGTTCAAATTTAGTTTTAACATATACCTGCAATACAGTTTGACTTGGATTTGTATAAAAGGCATAAAATATGAAATTTCTAGGAAAAAAAATGAGAAAAACACTTTAAGATATTGTTATAGGCAAAAAGTTTTTGGATAAATCTCTGAAAACACTGGCCACAAGAGCAAAACTGGAAGGATGATATTATATAAAACTAAGAAGCTTCTGTACAGCAAAGAAAGCAATCAGCAGAATGAAGAAACATCTGACTTAGTAAGATATAATACTTGAAAACTGTTTATCTGACAGTAGATTAACACCCAGAATATATAAATATCTCTAAAAATTCAACAACAAAATATGACCTATCCAATTAAGCAATGGACAACGGATCTCAAAAGAAGAATTACAAATGACTAACTAATATATGGAAAAATGTTCAGTATCACTAAGCATTAGGAAAATGCAAATCAGAACCACAATTGGATATTACTTCACTCCAGTTACACTAGCTATTATCAAAAGAATTAAGAAAAGCTAGGCTGTCTGTCGCTCCCCTTCTTCGTGGAGGAATGACACAGGACCCTGCGCTGTTCTTTTATCTGCTCGGCCCTCCCCGGGTTTGCTGCTGGTTCTTCCCGGGTTGGCTACCGACCCTTCCACCTCCGTGGAAGGGCGGTTCCCCCTAGCCACTTTCCCCACTTCCGCGGGAGAGCGGCACACCACCGGCCGGCTCTCTCGGGGGCTGCACAGGTGTTCCTTCAGATAGATGTTCTCCATGCATGTTGTCTCTCTCCTCCTTTATAGTCCTCTTCCGCCAATCCCAACTCTGCTACCCACACACCGAGTACGCTGCTCTCCTCCAATCAGGAGCAGCTCCTGCTGTTTATTGGTTGAACTGGAGGCAGCTGTGTAGAAGCTGTTACTCCCTTCTCAGCGCCATATTGTGGGAGAGCAGATGCATAGAATAAGTCTTAATTCCAGTAACTTAGTCCAGTCCGAGTTGCTCCCAGTTGCTCCCCACAGCTGTCAAGAAAGGAAAACTCTAATTGATGCACAGTTATTCTTAAGTGTTGAAAATTAACTGAAATGTGATCCCTGTTGAGCATGGTGGTGGGAATGGGAGAGGGAAGAGATGTATAATTTGGGACATGCTCAGGCTGACTTGCCCCAAGTGGTGGAGTTGGAAGCATACCAGGGGATTCCAATTCAATCCCATCAAGGTGGCATGTACCAATGCCATCTCACTAGTCCAAGTGATCAGTTTCAGTTCACAGTTGGTCATGGTGAAGGGACTGGGAGTCAAAGGGAGCACATAGACAAGTCTAGTACCTGCTAACGCTAACTGATGGAGTAAATAAAGGGGAGAGTGATCCAACATGGGAAGTGAGATACTCAGCAGACTCATAGAATGGCAGATGTCCTAAATAGCACTCTGGCCTCAGAATCAGCCCTAAAGGCATTCGGAGCTGGCTGAAAAGCTCATGAGAGTATTTCAGGCATGGAAAGCCAAGACACTCTGGCAAAAGATCTCTGCGAGTGAGATGCCAGTGGAAAGAACAGGTCATCAAAGAAGGAGGTACCTTTCTCTGAAGGGAGGAGAGAACCTCCACTTTGACTATGACCTTGTCTAAACAAGATAAGAGTCGGAGAACTCAGAGGGCTTCCATAGCCTTGGAAACTCATGACTGGAGCATAGGGAGATTACTGATGCCATAGACAGGAGTGTCAATTGGTAAAGTCAACAACAGGAGTCACTGTGCACTTACTCCTCATGTAGGATCTCTATCCTTAATGTGCTGTACATTGAGATTTAATGCTGTAACGAGTACTCAAACAATATATTTCACTTTGTGTTTCTATGGGGGTGCAAACTGTTGAAATCCTTACTTAATGCATACTAAACTGATCCTCTGTAAAAAAAAAAAAAAAAGAAATTATCAACTCCCAACTTGACTCTCACTGGGATTAAGCATGACAATAGGTCTGCTCTGATTTCATCATCATTTAAAAAAATCATCTATTATTTTTCACTTTATGTTTCTGTATGGGAGCAAACTGTTGAAATCCATACTTAATGTAAACTAAGCTGATCTTCTGTATATTAAGATAATCGAAAATGAATCTTGATGTGAATGGAAGGGGAGAGGGAGTGGGAAAGGGGAGGGTTGTGGGTGGGAGGGACGGTATGGGGGGGAAGCCATTGTAATCCATAAGTCGTACTTTGGAAATTTATATGCATTAAATAAAAGTTTAAAAAAAAAAGAAAGGAAAACTCTAATATACTGTTAATAAGATTATAAATTAGCACAGACACTATGGAAAACATGTGGAAATTTCTTTAAAATCTAAAACTAGAACTACCATATGATTCAGCCAGCCTGCTAGCTAAGTATACTTCCAAAAGAAATGAAATCATTACATCAAAGAGATACCTGCACCATCGTGTTTATTACAGCACCATTTTCAATCACCAAGATACATACTCAAGTAAGATGTCCATAAAAATGAGTAATGAAAATAGGGCACATATATACAATGAAATATTGTTCATTAATAAGCAAGGTGAATATCTGGCATTTGTAGCAATATGGATGGAACTTGAGGACATGTGATAAGTGACATAAGGCAAACGCAGAAACAAAAATATCTCATGTTCTCTCTCATATGTGTATGCTAAAAGAATTCAGCCTGCAAATAGAATCATAATTACAAGAGAAATAGAGGGAGATGGAGGTAGGAAAATGGGCACCAAATCACTTACAAAAAGGAGTAAATCCCTAAGGTTATACAGTACCATATTCTGTTCTTTATTTTCTGAGAAGATGGAAGTGCTCCAAGTCACCAATTATAAAGATAAAGAAATGGAAATACCAATTATCCTGGCATGATTAGTATGCATTTTATAGAATTATGGAAATGTCACACCATATCCCCAAAATATATACAAGGATTGTTAATAAAAACATCTTCAATGTTTTTGGAAGCATGGCAGATCTAAAAGATTTTAAATCTTAAATCTGAATATATAATCTATTTCCTAGGAATTAAAGGAAATGAATGGTTATTTAGAGGAGATCTGATTTCCTGAGAAATGCATTGTGTCACATCAAGAGAGAAAAGGTTTTTTTTTAACTATTATTTAATAAATATAAATTTCCAAAGTACAATTAATAGATTACAGTGGCTTTTTCCTCCCATAACCTCCCTCCCACCCGCAACCATCCCATCTCCCACTCCCTCACCCATCCCATTCACATCAAAATTCATTTTCAATTATCTTTATATACAGAAGATCAATTTCGTATATACTAAGTAAATATTTCAACAGTTTGCACCCCCACAGAAACACAAAGTGTAAAGTACTGTTTGAGTACTAGTTATAGCATTAATTCACACTGTACAACACATTAAAGACAGAGATCCTACATGGGGAGTAAGTGCACAGTGACTCCTGTTGTTGACTTAACCATTGACACTCTTATTTATGGTGTTAGTAAGCTCTTGTCATAACAGGAAGACAACCTGGCTTAATGTTTGGGACACATATTTCATATTTGGGAGTAACTTTTAATGCATCTCATTTTTGGCTTTAAAGATTTAGCTGAATTAAAGATTTAAATGAAAGATATACCTCTCTGCAGATACTTTCCTGGTTAATAGAATGGTAAGAGCATAAAGTTCAAATTTTGAAACTCCAAGGTTCTAATGAAGAATTCAACTTTAAAATGACTTGCTTTAAAATTAGAGACATCACGTACTAGAATCCCCCTGGGAGATCTTGTCTTGATCTGAATGTCACGCTGACTAAAATTCCTCACCCACCTCACCATCCCCATCCTTCACAAAGACTCTGAAATGAAATTTCCTGTGAGTTCTTTAGCTCTTCTGACTTGTAATAGGGGAGATATATTTAGTCATTACCTTACAATGAGAGTGAAATAACAAACTGCTCCAACTGAAGAATATGTCTTTTGTTCTTTCAGCAAAATGTCCCATGGCAGCTGTCTGTTGGCACTGAAATGGCACTATGCTTAGAGCCATGACTGCCAAGAAAAGAAGCTTCCCAGCACTTTCTAGTCTTTGTGTACAGAAAGTAATGGATTTTTCCTAGACTTAGTGCTTTAACTATTTAGACGTTATGTTTCTTAGTCATAGGAACCCCATTGTTTAAAGTTGCTTGTGGCATAAACTCTTAAGATTTTCTTTTAGAAAGTTAGATGTTTTCATACACGTTGTTATGACTTCCTTCCAGTAAGCTTTGTCTTTTGTTTTGAAGATTTGCGTTAATGATTTTATTAGTTAACTTATAGAAGTGTCAGAAAATTGTCCTCACTCTGCCACTGAAAAAGAGCACATTTATGCACAAATTATAGTAATGTGCATTTCTAAGCCTGGCAAGCACATCAAAGAAAATACAAGTGTTAATGTGACATTTTGACTTTGTGAGCTAGAAGGTCACTTGAGTAATTAGTGCTAGATGAGCCCAGAGGACATGCTGTGCTAGTGTGATCATTCCAGCAATATTCACTGTGAATAGCAAGTGCAAAGTGGAAGAAACCTATTTATGAATTATAAAAATATTCTTAACTATTTTTTAAATCCCTGTATTTCTTCAAATTATAGCACTCTTTAAGAGAAGGAGTTTTGCCTAAAAAAAGACACAGGAGGATTATATTCATGATATATAATTTGAAGAGCATTAAGTAAGTAATGATCTGGTGACCTGCAAAATAGAGATTTTTAACAATGATTTTTAGATTGAAATATATTTTCTCCTAAATTCTCGAAATATTTTTCTTTCTAAACTTATTTTAACTACATGAAGACTCTGTAGAATTGAATGAACATTTTATACCAGTCAAGAGCAAACATTTACTACTGTCCTAAACTAATTTAGTTGATCTATATACCTTGCCTATTTTTTGTATTAATTTATGTCCTAGCATAAATTATTTATCTATAATGAACTGTAGATCACATTTGTAGGGAGGGAGATGAACAATGATATAGCAAAATAATTAGAAATACAAATCAATTAAAATGAAAATAGGATATATTTGCCAATACAGGGTTTTTCTTTTTCATATTCAGTTAACTCTGACATTTCTGAAATGAAGAAAACGCCCACATGTTTGCCAGGGTTATTTCCTAAAAAAATAATTTGTATATGTGATGTATTCAAAAAGGTTAAGGAAAACGAGTGTTATCTTTTTATTCTTTTTTTTTTCCCACAAACTCTTTGAAGTACATTCATACATAGGCTGATTCTATTTTATTTGGATTTCTCATTTTTATCCATTTGGTGAGTCTCTAAGCAAGTCATATTACTGTGTTTCCTTGGTTCACCCCATAATCAGATCTTTCAATTTTTTTTTTTTTTTACTTCAGTAACCTTCATAGATAGCTTAGAATATATAGGCTTACAGAACTTCAGAGTGTCTGAGATTGCATGAACATATTGATGAACATCATAACATAACCTAGATTTTTCCATGTAACTTAAGTGAAATCCCCAATTCTAGTGCAACCTACTAAAATTACACATGAATTAAGGAACATTTCACAAACAATACTCTTTCTCCATAACAGTTTTCCCAAATTATCTATTCCTATTGAAATATCCTTAGAACCATTTATATTTTGAAACTATTCAAATATTACTCTTTGTGGCACTTACCAAAGCCTCACCTGTCATAAATATCTGTATGTCTTTAAAGTTTATTCTGTAGTCACATAATACTATTTAAGTAGTTTGCCTGGAAATATGACCATTTAAGGCAAATATTTACGCATTTTCATTATAAAAATGAATTGACATTTGTTTGATTTTTTAAAAAGGATTATTTATTTAAAAGTCAGAGTTACAGAGAGAGAGAGAGAGAGAGAGAGAGAGAGGAGAGACAGACAGAAAGAAAGATCTTCCATCTGCTGCTTCATTCCCCAAATGGCTGCAACAGCCAAGGATGGGTCAGATTGAAGCCAGTTTTTCCATGTCTCCCATGTGAGTGAAGGGGCCCAAGCACTTGAGCCATCATCCACTGCTTTCCCAGGCACATTAGCAGGGAACTGGATCTCGAACCCGTTCTCATATGGGATGCTGACACTACATACAGCGGCCTAACCTGCTACGCCATAGTGCCAGCCCCTGTTTTATTTTTTTTAATAGTACAGATTGTAAAGAACCATGCATATATGTAAAATGATTCGTGGTTTTGGTGACATTAGTAGAGAATTCATGTGTCTTGAGATGACATTCTTTGCAAGTGAAATAACTAAATTAAAGACACTAGGCTTTCCATCAATATGTTCTTTTATTTAAAAAAAAAAGCCATATGATGAAATATACACTTTGAAAACATATAAACACTTTAGTACTTAGCTCAATGTATGGTATGTGAAATTATTTTATTTGGCAACTCACAGGTAGTAATTCTGAACCAATTCTGAAAATTAAAGGATCTCATTCCTCACACTGGGAAACAGAAAAGAAGCAGAACTTTGATTCTTTATGCTAAGATTTCTTAATTATTTCTCTGGTTTTTACATTCATGTTATTTTGGAAAATATGTATTTAACCAGACAAATAATATATTAATACACTTCTGTTTTGTATGCAAAACATTTTAAATATTTATTTACTTATTTGAAAGTCAGAGTTGCATAGAGAAGGAGAGGCAAAGAGAGAGGTTTTCCAACCGCTGGTTCACTCCCCAACTGGCCGCAAAAGCCGGAGCTGTGCCTATCCAAAGCCAGAAGCCAGGAACTTCTTTTAGGTCTCCCACAAGGGTGTAGGGGCCCAAGGGCTTGGACCATCTTCTTCTGCTTTCCCAGGCCATAGCAGAGAGCTGGATTGGAAGTGAACCAGCCAGGTCTTAAACTGGCGCCCATATGGGATGCTGGCACTGCAGGCGGTGGCTTTACCCGCTATGCCACAGCACTGGCCCCTGTATACAGAACATTTTTAAAGTTTACGGAGAAAATGAAATTTAGGAAATTTTTTTGGGGGGTGTATGGTGCCAAAGAATTTGAGGGGCTAGTATTGTGGTGTAGCAAGTAAAGCTACTGCCAGCATTTCATATGGGTGCTGGTTTATGTCCCAGCAGCTCCACTTCTGATCCCACTCCCTGTTAATGGCTTTGGAAAAGCAACAGAAGATGGCTTATATACTTGGGATCCTGCTACCCACGTGGGAGACCTGGAACTAGCTCCCGGCTCTTGACTTCAGCCTGGTCCAGCCTGTGCCATTGCTGCCATCTAGGGAGTGAACCAGCGGGTGGAAGAGCTCGCTCTTTCTCTCTCTCCCTCTCTTTGTAGCTCTGACTTTCAAACAAATAAATCTTGAAAAAATATTTGAAATACAAGCATACTAGGGGCAGATGTTATGATGCTGTGACAAGAATTCCTGTTTGGGACAGCCACATCCTATAGCAGAATGTCTGAGTACATTCTTTATTTCTAATCAGGCTTTGAGCTAATGCATCCTGGGAGACTTCAGTTGACAGCTTAAGTGCTTGAGTCTCTGAAAGACCTGACTGGGGTTCTGGGCTTAGATCTGGCCCAGCTCTAGCTGTTGCAGGCTTTTGAAGGGTGAAACAGCAGATGGAAGTTGTCTCTTGTCTCTCTCTGACTCTCTGTTTTCAAGTAGATGCAAATAAATATATAATATTTACAAAAACGTATGTATATTTGTTCATGTGTCTATGTGTATATCAGTCATTTGTCACTTGAGATGCATTTTGAGGAATGTTTTAGGCATTTTTGTGGTTATGTAAACATCGGTGAGAGTACTCCCAAACCTAGGTGGCATAGCACATCTGTATGTGCTATAGGATGCCAGCTGCACACATATGGTGTTCTATGACGTATTGCTCCTAGGCTACAAACCTGAACATCAGTGTTCTATGCTGAATGCTATAGGCAATTAAAGCACAATGATAAATTCTTTTGTATATAACCAAACATAAACATAGAAAAGGTATAGTAAGATATGGTATAAAAGATTTTAAAAATGGTGTACTTTTGTAGGACTGGAAGTTGGTAAGTCAGTGAGTGAGTGAAGAGTGAGTGAAGGTGAAGGCCTAAGAAATTCCTGTATACTACTGTAGGCTTTATAAATACTGCACACTTATGCTATTCTAAGTTTACTAAAATTTTCTCTTCAATAATAAATTATTCTTAGCTTATTGTAGTGTTTTTCTTTGTAAGGCTTTTTAAACATTGTAATGAAACTTAGCTTAAAATACTAACATATTGCAGCATTACACAAAAATTCTTCATAGCTTTATTCTATGAGTTTTCCCCTATTTTTAAAAAAATTTGTATTACTTTTAAAAAATTGTTAAAAATTAAGACACATACACACATACATTTTCCTAGGTTTACGCAGTCAGAATCATCGACCTCCACCTCTATGTTTTGCAGCACTGGAAGAACATAAGGGGCAACAGGACGTATGGAGCTATCATCTCCTATGGTAAGAGTGCATCCTTCTGGACACTTCCTAGAGGACTGCAACCACTTGAGAAGGTGAGAGACTTTTCAGTAATATGTCTCTATGAGTTTGTTTCCTTGTTTTCTTCATTCAACACAGACTTATAGGCGGATTATGCACCATGAGCATTTCTCTCTATTAATGAAAATATTCTGGTTTTAGGATCCATGTTTTCAAATGGTTAAAGAGATTGTTTAATGAAAATATTCTGGCTTTAGGATCCATGTTTTCAAATTGTTAAAGAGATTGTTTAGATTGGCAAAAGCTTCTAATAACTCCTTCACTGTAGATATTCTTGGCATTTCTTTCTTTTCCCTATAGTTTCCTTTTTTCTTGCCCCTTCTTCCACTCTGTGTTCCTGTGCCAACTCTGACAACTCCTCCTTAATCAGTTCCTCAGCAATCATCTGTAGGAGCTCATCAATGTTATCTTTATGTATACCAAGGTTAATGTTATTGCCCATCTCAACATAAATTTTTAGATTTTTGCAACTTCCTCATCCTTCCAAATCCTTCCAAATCATGGAAGTACCAGTTGAGTGTCTTCCAGATGTCATTCCTCTACTCCTTGGTGACATCTCAAGCATCAGTAAGGTTCCTGGTGCATTCATAGATGTTGCAATCACTCCAGAATCATGTCATTTTCTTCCTTAGTTGAACCAATAGCCTGACAAAAGTCCTTGCGTTGTAGCCCTTGACAGCTACTGTAATTCATTGTCCTTATAGTTATACCAAAAAGGTGCTGTTTGGAGGGAGAAACACCACATTGAAATTGTGATGAAAATAGCAAATAAATTAGTGGTATGAAGGACTTTTATCAAGAATGAACACGATCTTGAAAGATGTGGTATTCTCAGCTTTGCTGAAAAATAATTCAGGAGTGTATCTTGGAAGCAGAGATAGTTAAATCCTTGATCTCTATTTGCTACTGTAGTACATGGACAGTGTAAGCTTCAGGATGTGTGTGGAAGCCCCAAGGTTCTTACTGTGCCAGATCACAAAAGATTTTAATTTGTAGCCTGCATCATCTCCCCTAAGAGAGACATATCCTATCTAGAGTAGAATGAGACATTCTTAATTATAAGCAATAATAATCACCTTCTTAGTTTTATTTTTAAAAGATTATTTATTTGAAAGGCAGAATTACAGAAAGAGGGAGGGAGGGTAGCAGGAGAGGGAGAGAGAGAGAAAGAGAATCCTCCATCCATTAGTTCACTCCCCAAATTGCCACAATGACTAGTCTGAGCTAGTCTGAACAAGGCAGAAACCCTGAGCCTGGGTTTCTACCACACGGTCTACCACATGGGAGTGTTACTTGAACCATCTTCCACTGCTTTTCCAGGTGCACCAGGAGGAAGCTGGATTATAAGTACAGCAGCCAGATTTGAACCACCATTCATATGGGATGCTAGCATCTCAGTCAGTGGCTTAATCTGCTGTGGCACATGCCAGCCCAACCCTCATAGTTTTTAATAACTCATAATTTTGTTTCTGGGTCAGTCACTCAGATGTGGCTTCTACTGGAAACATCTGCATTTCATTCTTATGCTGTTTTATCAACAAAACAACACCAGAGTAAATGAAGCACAAGATAAAAATGATGCAATCAAGTGCTGTAGTGAAGACAAGATACATGAGGCTACTACAAAAGTAACAGAGCAGGATGTTTTGCAGTAAACTTTTCTTTATAAATAGAAAGAGCTTACCTTAAAAAGATTTTAAAAAGTACAGAAAAATAAATATGCAAGCCAGGATCAGAGTAATTTATTATGATTATCAAAAATTATGTGCTCTATATGATTATATATGCTACACATAGGTATAACAGGCAGCAGGCCATCATCACCACAAATACATGAAGAATATATTGAACTATGGTCTAATGATGTCACAATCAATAGAATTTTTTATAATCTTATGGGAACACCTTCATATGTGCAATCACTGATTTGAATGTGGTTATACAGAATATGGCTATATGTTGTACATTTCTGTGTATGCTTATATGTGTGGTTATCAATGTGTGTATATATGTTTGTGTGTGGGTAAGTGTATACATAGAGAGCCAAATGAAAAGTCATCTTATGTCGCTGTATTTTATCCATGACACAGACCATTACAAAGCATATTTTTTACATATTTTATTTATTTAATTGAGAGGTAGCGCTACAGAGAGAGAGAGGGAGAGACAGAGAGAAAGATCTTCCCTCTGCTGGTTCACTCACCAAATAGCCGAAACGTGCGGAGCTGAGCCGATCTAAAACCAGGAGCCAGGAGCTTCTTCTGGATCTCCCATGTAGGTGCAGGCGCCCAAGTTCTTGGGTCATTTTTCACTGCTTTCCCAGTTAGCAGAGAGTTGGATCCAAAGAGAAGCAGCTAGAACATGAACTGGTGCCCATATGTGATGCTGGCGCTGCAGAGGGAAGCTTAGCCTACTATGCCATAGTGTCTGCCCTAAAAAACATATTTTTAAATAAAATTAATTTTGGAATTGATGAATATGAAAGCATGTAGATTGAAGAATATATTCTCAAGTTAGCAAATACTGGCCTCACTCTATTATCTGTGAGCCCTATATCAGTTGCACATTTATTTCAGAAAAGTTGTATTTTAGAATGATGACATAGGTTTCCAGGTGCTATCTATGTGAGTTTGTTTCTATGGACAACAGATCGATAGCTCCTTCCAACATGACTCATAGTAGTCAAAATCCGTGCAGTAATCCACTTTCTCAGTTACAGACAGATAGCTAAGCCTTGTATTCTTTAAATGTGCTACTCATACTAAATGTTGTTCTAAGGAGCATTCTTTTATTAGCCCAGAGGCCACTTAGGTGATGAAGAAATGCACCTGTCATCTTGGAAGGATCAAAGGGAAGGAAAAGCATTAGATAGGCCCAAGAAGGAGGAGTCAAAAAAGAAACTGACTGATTCAATTTAAATAAAGTTCAGATGGCAACACAGACTAAGAATAATTTTTGTACCAGGTGACAGTATTTGAGAAAAGGCATCACTGTGAATCACATACACAGTCTACTTGAATCTTTTCACTCTTTTGAATTATTTTATTTTTTAAATACCTACCCTATAATGTAGGTATCATTACTTTAGTTTATAGATGGGAAACCTGATATAAGTCAGCTAAGAAGTTACACCCTGCAAATAACACAACAAGGAATTAAATTCTAAATCTCTCTGATATCAAAATTCTGTGTTTTCTGATATATTGGCAACTTCCTAATTTAAAATAAATCACTAATATATTTTAACAAGCTAATAACTAATTCCTCTCAATTCATATTTTATAAATTAATATGAAAACATTTTATTTTATTATATATGCTTGCCAAAAGTATATTTTTATGCTATTTCAATGTATTTTCATTTTAAATAGAGAAGGAGAGAGACAGAGACAAAAAGGCAGAGAGTGATCTTCCATCCACTTCTTGACTCCTCAATTGCTGGTAACATTCCAGATTGGCCCCAACTGAAAGGAGTCCAGAACTCAACCCAGATCTCCCATATGGTTGAAAGGGTCCCAAATACTTAAGCCATCATCTGTTGCCTCCCAGGTTGTGCATTATAGACATGTCAATTTTAAGTTATTAATGCATTACCATGGAGAATTAGGTATCACTTTTCAGCAGGGCAGAGGTACTTTCTATAAGAATTTGTGTATCTCTACTTCCACACATATACCTGGGTTCTCGTTAACTATATTTTTTTTAGTCATGGCCTGCTCTACATAGCATGAATATATAATTTTTCTTCCAAACCTAGGGTTTTCATTACCATCCTGAATCATTGCCTTCTCTTAGTTTCAGGTTATTTTTAAAGATTTATTTGTGTATATGAAAGAATGGCAGAGAGAGAGAGAAAAAAACTCTTTAATTCACTGATTCATTGCCCAAATGTCTATAACAGCTATAACAGCTGGGGATAGACTAAGCCAAAACCAGGAGCCAAGGACCCCACGTTGGTCTCCCACATGGAGCTGGATTGGAAGCACAGTAGCCAGGACTCTAACTGGCACTCCAATTGGGATGTGGCTGTTCCAAGCAGTGGTTTAACTTGTTGCACCACAGCACCCATTCGGTGCCCGACTTTTCAACTAATAAGTCTACAGTACTCACCGGGGCCTCATGAATAGCTGGATAAGAGCCTTTATGGAAATTCCTGAAAGGTTGGAGATGCTTATCTGGAGATTAAGTGTCAGATTTGATTTTAATTTGTTTCTCTATAGTTTAGGTTGACAATGGTTGTCCTGAGGAGTTTTATTGTGTTTATTTTCAATCCATAGTCCTAGATTTTAGAATAATTCATTAATTAAAAATGCCAGATTGATGTGCAGAAAAAAGTTTTATTGACTTTAACCAAATAGATATCATGGCTGGCTGTTCATAGCACATCAGTACAATGACAGCTCAACCTGTTGGATAGAATGAAATTTTCTAAGTCTTATTTTTAATGGTTACAGAGGTTTTTTGTTTGTTCATTTGTTTGCTTGCTTGTTTTCTTTCTTTCTGTTGGCTTTCTTACCAATCCAAATGGCTTTTTGGCTTACAAGGAGGCCTCCTTCCTGCACAACCTCTTTTTTATATTACAACTTAAATAACAGAAAAATCTAACCATTAAAGCCAAATATAAACACACTCAATGCTTTGCAAAAAAAATAAAACGTCCTCACACTCACGCAATATCAGCCACTCCCTGAACAAGGTCATTGTGGATACTCAGAGATATATTAGTGATAGGAATTGTACAAAATGTGAGTTTTAATAACCAATATGATGCAGGTAGAAGATATGGAGACAGACCTTAATTTTATATATTTCTATTGCACTGTTTCTAAAATTTTAATGTGCATACATATTATTTCATCATATTCTTGACTCTGCTTTGCCCAGCCCTGATTGTTGTGGCCTTTTCAGGAGTGAAGCAGCAGATGGAAGATCTTTCTTTGTCACCTCTTCTCTCTGTAACTTTTCCTTTCAAATAAATCTTTAAAAAATTAGATCCCATTATGTTATCCTAATTAAAGTATTAAATTGAGAGTACTTGGGCAGTAGCACATAATGCATAATTATTTTTAGCTGAAATATTGTTTACTATTTTAAAAATGTTGATTACATTCAAAATTAAAATAACAAGGTTCACAGGTAATGGGTGAATTACATACCAGAAAATGGCCTACAATAATCCTATAGAATCACTATTTTTGTTTATGAAACTAAGATTTATTTTTAGAGGTTTTTCCATTGGCAAAATTTTGCAAGTACTTTATTATTTGAGACACTATAATGTTGGGGCCAAACCATGTAATGGGAATCAAAAGTTAGAATAATTTAAGGAAAGATATTTTTAAAAAGTATTACTATTATATCTTAAACTTTCATTTTTGCATACATATTAAATGGATTAAATTAGAACACCTAGGTGTATTTGCACTTGCAATGGGCTGTACATCTGTTCTTTCATTTATAAACTAATTGGCCAGGTTCAGTATGATGGATTTTGAAGACAGTTACTTTGTAGTATGCTATAGTCTTTCTCTTTCTGGCTGGTCCATTATTATAAGACTAAATTAACCAGAGTTATGTGGTTGAGTCTTTGTCTTATTCTTTGTTTAATTTTAGCAAAATGAGTTCCTTGGTGTGAGTTATAAAAGAATATAACATCAGTAAGCTTTTAAAGAATCCAAAGTCTTACTTTAGTTCCTTTTGAAAAGGTATGAGGAAAGAAAAAACCATATAAGAATAAGCTTGAGGTAGAAATACATTATTTTCATATTTAACTAAAACTGCCCAGAAATAAGAGTGAAATAGATTGTTAGGATGATTAAAAGGCTTGACTCATAAAGGAAGACCATCCAATTTTGTGTAGTAGCCATGCTAGCTTTGCAACTTTGGGAAATTTTTATAATCTTTCTGAATTTTTTTTTATAATTTACTTGATAAATGTGGCAATGAATGAATTAACCAGGAGCCCTCTAAGGCTTTCTCCTGTAATAATATTAACAAGTTAGTTTACATCTCTGCTTACACTTCCCAATCAATTCATCTGCAAATCATTCTGGTTCTATTTCTGTATTAAATTCTGCTGTATCTTCATTCTTTCTTTGCTGTAACTACAACTTGTGTCAATTTGGTTATTCTATAGACTCAAGTTTTTCTTCTTTCACCTACTTTATCCCAATACAATTGTTAAGCCTCTTAAAATAGCCCGATTCATATTTTTATTAAAAAGGATAGTCAGGCGTTGTCATTCAGTCACATATAGCTTCCAATAACTTTCTCATACAATCAGAAGATAATTATATTTCTCACCATATAGCCTATAATTTCTGGCCCTTTCCTGCATCATTTATTTTATTCCTTAATGCTTTGCCCCTTACCTTTTTTTTCCCTACCTCTAAATGTGAACTTCGTAAGTACTTCCTTCTCAAAAGCCTTGTATATGAGACATAGTTTGTATGTAATACTTCATCCTTTATTCTCATAAGGTTATTCCTTCTGTATCACACAGCTCTCAGATTAAATAGTAGACATTGAGACTTTGACTTCACCTCCAAAATGCAGAGCTTGGAAGCAGTCATCTACATTATTCTCCCACGAAAAATGAGACAAACAAAAAATCAAGAAATTTGAGGTCCCCAGCAAAGAACTGAGTTTGTAGGGCAAAATACAACCCCAAAACCTGGAGAATCAGACAAATCCAGAACTACAGCTAAGATTAGCTTACCAAAGGCAAACATGACTGGAGCCAAAAATTCAAGGAAAATTAAATGGTGAAGATATATTTGGAGGCTGGTTATAGAACAGTGTAAGAATGAAAAACTCCTTAGAAGATGAGTCATGGCTAGGGGAGTGTTATACACCTTAGACTCCAAGGAACTGTGTAAGCATCTCATAGTAGAGATGTGAGGAAGATCCCTCTTGACCTTGGCAATGACTGGGAAGAAAGTCCATGTGGACTATATGCATACCTTTCTGCATTTAAAAACCCTACTCATCTGGTCAAAAAATTATACCAGTTTTGCTCCAGTGAGATAGTGGTGAACATTCCATTTATTGCAGTCCTCTATGATACTTCTATTTCAACTGATTGAGAGAGGGAAGCAAACTATATAGTAGAAAATACTTGTAACAATCAAAAGCAAGGATATTAGGGAGTTTTAAGTTTCCATAGTTACAGTAAGTATTAAAGAAGTCTCTTAGTCTAATAAACAGAAATCTTCCCATTAAAAATGCCCTATTGCCTCAGTCCTTGTTACCCACTACAACTTGCCCAACTTTCAACAACAACAACAACAACAAAAAAATGACAAGGCAGGCTGAAAGGAAGAAAATGCTCAGTTAAAAGGAACAAAGTGAGCATCTGAACAAGATCAGATATGACAAATTCTTGAAATTATCAAACAGAAAATTTAAAATAACTGTAATTATTATTTTAGCAAAAATAATGAATAAAATAGCATGCAAGGATAAATGGCCACATAAACAGAAATATGGAATTATAAGAAATAATTAAAAGTAAATTCTCTAAGTTAATAACACTGAAACAGAAATGAAGAATGCCATTGATGGGCTCACTGGAAGAAATAACATGGTTTAATAAATGAATGGAGAGTTGAAGCTGGCGCTATGGCTCACTTGGCTAATTCTCCACCTGCGGCACCAGCACCCTGGGTTCTAGTCCTGGTTGGGCACTGGATCTGTCCTGGTTGCTCCTCTTCCAGTCCAGCTCTCTGCTGTGACCCGGGAAGGCAGTGGAGGATGGCCCAAGTGCTTGAGCCCTGCACCTGCATGGGAGACCAGGAGGAGGCACCTGGCTCTTGGCTTCTGATCGGTGCAGCGCACCAGCCATGGCAGCCATTTTGGGGGTGAACCAGCGGGAAAAAAAAAGGAAGACCTTTTTGTCAGTCTCTCTCTCTCTCTCTCTCTTTCTGTCTAACTCTGTTTGTCAAAAATAAATAAATAAGTGAATGGAGATTTAACTTGAAGATAGATAATAAAAACTTCTCAGAATGATCCATATATCCAAGAATTGCTGGAAAATTTCAAGACATATAATGTATGCAAAATTGGACTATCAGAGGGAGAAGGAAGAGAAATGAATAAGAAAAAAAGTAGCTTTTTACCAAGGTTAATTTTCAGTTACATGGCTTAGACTTTTATGAAGTTAATGATATACATCAGACAATAGATCCAGGCAGCTAAGAAAATACAATTTAGTCAAATACCAAAATTACTTCACTTAGTCATGTTATATTTATATTATCTGAAGCAAATCAAAGGTAAAGAGCAAAACTTAAAAGTAGCTGGGGATTGGTCGAAAGGCAGACAATCTTGCTTATAGAAGAGCAAGAATAGAATTATGTCAAATTTTACAACAAAATTACATCAAAAACCATGAAAGAACAGAATGGAAGGAAATATTTAAAATTTTGAAAGAAAATAACTAAAAAATACCCAAATCAACCACTTAAAATTCTGTTTCCTATAACATTATCCTTTAAAATTGAAGGAGAAATTAAACTTTTTCAGAGAAAGACATAATTTATACTCAAATAGTTGCTCTTTATGATATGTTAAAAATCCTGGTGCTGGTGCTGTGGCACAGTGAGTTAATGTCCTGGCCTGAAGTGACAGCATCCCATATGGGCGCCGGTTCGAGACCTGGCTTGCACAACTTCCCATTCAGCTCTCTTCTATGGCCTGGAAAAGCAGTAGAAGGTGGCCCAAGCCCTTAGGCCCCTGCACCCACATGGAAGACCCAGAGGAAGCTCCTGGCTCCTGGCTTTGGATCGGCGCAGCTCCAGCCATTGCGGCCAATAGGGGAATGAAGTTATTGGATGGAAGACCTCTCTTTCTCTCTCTCTCTCTCTCTGCTTCTCCTCTCTCTGTGTAACTCTGACTTTCAAATAAATAAATAATAATATTTTAAAAAAAGAAAAATCCTTTAAGGAGAAAGAAATGGTATAGATGAGAAATGCAGTTCTTTTTCCAAAAAATCCTCAGGATCACAATCAATCAAGGAAATGCAAATAAACACCAAAATGAGGTTTCACCTCACTTGGATTAGAATGGCTTTCACCAACAATTTTTAAAAAATGGTGGAAAAATGTGGGGATAAACACATGATAAATCGCTATTGGTGGGAATGTAAACTAATACAACCATTATGGAAACACTATGGAGGTTCCTCGGAAATCTGAAAATAGATATATCATATGTCCCAGCAATCCCACTCCTGGAAATTTACCCAAGTTAAATGAAATTAACATATGAAAAAATTCTGTGTAACCCCATGTTTGTGGTAGCTTAATTCATAATAACTAAAATAAGGAATCAACACAGATTTCTAGCAACTAAAGACTGGATAAAGCAACTGTGGTATATGTACACTGTGGAATATATTACTCAGCTGCAAAAAGATGTTATACATCACATTAACAAATTGAAGAACAAAAATAATATGATTACCTCAACAGAGTCAGAGAAAGCATTTGATAAAATACAACACCCTTTCATGATGAAAACTTTAAGCAAATTCAGTATAGTGGGAACATTCATCAACACAATCAAGGAAATTTATGGCAAACCTGTGAC
This sequence comes from Oryctolagus cuniculus, assembly GCF_964237555.1. Classification (NCBI taxonomy): domain Eukaryota; kingdom Metazoa; phylum Chordata; class Mammalia; order Lagomorpha; family Leporidae; genus Oryctolagus; species Oryctolagus cuniculus. The sequence continues at coordinate 193,766,981 of NC_091432.1, read as the reverse complement.
CAATGTACTATTCAATAGGAAAAAGCTGGAAGCATTCCCCCCTGAGATTCAGACCCAATCAAGGGTGCCCACACTTACCATTGCTATTTAATATAGTACTAGAAGTTTTCACAAGAGCCATTATCAGAGGAATACAAATTGGGAAGGAGGAACTCAAACTATACATATTTGCAGATGACATGATTCTATATATATAGGGGATATAAATGACTCCACTAAGAGACTATTGGAACTCATAGAAGAGTTTGGTAAAGTGGTAGGAAAGAAAAATCAACACAAAAAAATCAAAAGCCTTGGTATACATGGACAATGTCATGGCTGAGAAAGAACTTCTAAGATCAATCCCATTCACAATGGCTACAAAAACAATCAAATACCTTTGAATAAATTTAACCAAAGATGTCAAATATTTCTATGATGAGAACTACAAAAAATTAAAGAAAGAAATAGAAAAAGACACAAATAATGAAAAAAACTTCCATGTTCATGGATTGGAAGAATCAATATCACCAAAATATACATATTACCAAAAGCAATGTATAGATTCAATGTGATGGCTAACAAAATACCAAAGACATTCTTCTCAGATATAGAAAAAAATGTTTCTTAAATTCATATGGAAACACAGTAGACTTCAAATAGCTAAATCAATCTTATACAACAAAAACAAAGCCTGAGGCATAACAATATCAGATTTCAAGACATACTATAGGGCAGTTATAATCAAAACAGCCTGGTTCTTGAACAAAAACAGGTTGATAGACCAATGGAACAAAATATAAACATCAGAAATCAATCCAAGCATCTCAACCAACTTATCTGACAAAGGAGCTAAAATCAATCCCTGGAGCAAGGACAGTCTCTTCAACAAATGGTGCTGGGAAAACTGGATTTCCACATGCAGAAGTATGAAGCAAGACTCCTACCTTACACCTTACACCTTACACAAAAATCCACTCAAAATGAATTAAAGACCTAAATCTATGATCCAGTACCATCAAATTATTAGAGAACATTGGCATAGGTAAAAAGTTCTGGGAAACCCTTCAAGACAGTGACATAGGTAAAGAGTTCTTGGAAAAGACCCCAGAGGCACAGGCAATCAAAGCCAAAATTGACAAATGGTATTACATCAAATTGAAAATCTTCTGCACTGCAAAGGAAACACTTGGTAAATTGAAGAGGTAACTGACAGAATTATTTGCAAGCTATGCAACTGATGAAGGATTAATAATCATAATATATAAAGAGATCAAAAAAGTCAACTAGAACAAAACAACCCAATTAAGAAATGGGCAAAGGACTTGAACAGGCATTTTTCAAAGAGGAAATCCAAATTGCCAACAGACACATAAAAAATGTTCAGGATCACTAGCCATCAGAGAAATGCAAAATAAAACCATGAGGAGGTTTCACTTCACCCACATTAGAATGGCTTTCATACAGAAATCAACAAACAACAAAAAAATGCTGGGAAGGATGTGGGAAAGGATATTGTGCCAATTATCTTCCAGAACTCCCCTCCAAACCAGTTCCAAGTCTTCTCTTGTTCTGTCAGCTGATTATCGGGATCTACCTGTGAAGTGTGAAGCCATAAATGCAGACTGAGAAGAAAAATGTAGTGTAATGTAGTGTAGTTGAACTGAGCATCATGAGACATTAATTTATGTCACTATGCCTTGAGGGAATGCTTGAGATTGTATGTGTGTGTGTGCATCTGTATGTGTGTGTATGTATGTATGATAGAGTGCTTCTTTGCATACTCAATTTGATGAACTAATGGGTTAGTTAATACCCAGTTCATGATGGCCTGCTGAGTTTGCATATTAACTTGGTTACTGATGGTTAAGCATCAGTCTTTTGTAAGATCCTTTGACAAGCTGAGAGATGTTTCTCAAAGGGAGAATAGCCATGTGCAGAGGATGACAGGGCTGTGTTCCACAACTGTAAGCTACTGAACTACTATTTACCTATTCAAATTACCAAAAGCTCCAAATAGACCCCTAACTGCCATGGCCACACCAAATGCCACTGTCCCAAGTGGCAGAGCAGCTTACATGGCTACCTGGACCTGTTGTGAATATTACTTGGTTTGAGAACCACTCAACCCTAGCAGCCTTTCATGTAGTTTAGTAAACATTTCAGAGTATCACACATGAAAAAGACTATGCTGCCTTTAAAATTAAAAAATGAAACTACTCGGCATGAAACCTTTTCTATATATATCAGGTGGTGAATGAAACTATTTTTCATTATAAATGAGATATCACATTATGACCTATACCACTGAACTCCTAGAAATTTTACTGAAATAGAAAACCACTACATTTGTTAGTGTGATTTACTTCCTACTCTCTAACATGTAAATGAATTACCAGTAAATCTATAATAGTTGTAATTTCTTACTCACTAGCTTCTTTCATCTTTATTCCATCAAGGTAATGGACCTCTGGATAGACCTGTGACAGGTACAGGACATCAAGATGTATTTAAGGTAAATTAGAATATAGGGTTGGGAGTAAAAATTGATTTGAGGTTAGACAGTAAATACATATTGCTGGCCTTGCCACCTGAATGTAAAGTGCTTCAGCTGGTCTTCATTACCAGATACAGAGGGAAAAACAAAATGTGCTGACCAGATCAATAGATGCATCAAATCACACAGTAACACAGTCCTGTTGCTTAATTTTCTCTAGTAATAAAATCATGCCTAGTGCATGGAAGCTATAATTGTACCAGACTAAGTTTGTGATAATATAATCTTATAATATTTATAATATCCATAAAATATATATAATAATTATAATAATAATTAGATATAATATTTTATATTATAATATATAATTAAATAATAAATAACAATAAAATAATGATTTATAAATACAATAATAGTAATAAATAAATAATGAATAATATAAACTAAAATTAAATAAAATAACAATCAATAAATATATAATATATAAAATATATGAATATAAAATATATAATTATATGTAATATATATTATATGAGATATGTTATGTATATTATGTTATATATTATACATTATATCATATATGCTATATAAAATTAATTATGTGTTATATATTGATCATATCAAATATATTAAATTTTATTAATTATTATATTGAAATACATTAATTTGAATATTAATTAGATAACATTAAATGTATTATATGCTGTAATATAATTTTATAATATCCATAAGTATAAATTAGAAAACTCTAATTCTTTTGGAAATTGGTGCACCTCATTATGAGGTACATGTCACACCTTACATTTTGGAATATTCCAGGATATAACCGTGGGGGCAGCTCCAAGACAGCGGAATAGGGAGGGAGCACTCAGATAGTCCGGGAAAAGACAGTTTAATAAAAGTGGAGATACTGTAGTCTCAGGGAAGAGTTAGGAAAAAAACTGCAGAGGAAACTCTTCTGGAACTATTGGGACATGCTGGACCTATGTGGTGGGCACAGGTGCCCATGGTTCGGGAGCCCAGCTGCCGAGTCTATGCATCAGCGCTGAAAAGGGAGGTGAGGCGAAACCTCAGTAGCCCAAGACAGTGGTGCGAATGTGGCAGGAAGAGCCTAGAGGGAACAAGGCTTAAATCCCTGTTGAGGAAAGTTCACCAGGCTAACTAGAGGAGAGAAAAAAAATAAATTAATTAAAGGGACTGCTATAGACACAATTCTCTCTCTCCACTCACCTTACAAAGGCAAGCAGGACAAAGAGCAGGTGTCATTTTGGACATACATAACAGCTGTGCCAACTCAGGGCTGCAGCTACCATCAGCCAAGCAGAAAAACCTGACTCTGGTGGGGAGAAATAACAGGAGGTCAAGACCTTGTGAATGTGTGGAGCTTATGAACTGGGACTGTGGAAAAAAAAAACTGAGGGTCTGTGGAAGAACTCACTGAGTGCTTGAGATGTGAGTACTCGGTGAGGCCACAGACTTGGTAACCTTGGCAACCCGGTGGGAGATTGTAGGGGGATCCGAGCTTGCACTGAGTACTGCACAGATCCTTTGTGTGGTCCTTGGGACAGAGCCTACGAATATTATAGCCACAGGGGCTAGCACTCAGGCACTGATTGCATTCAAGGAGAATAGCTCAGCTATGCGGAATTGCTTCCCTTCTGAATAAAAAAAAATAAAAGAGAGAGAGAGAAGATTTACCATGCCAAACTTGGGTGTGTCACCTTTGGCACAGCCTTAACCCTGAGGAACTGAGCAGAGCTCTCTGGCCACACCACAAGCCTAGAGATATTCACCAAAAGCAGACAGCCCACTTAATCTAGAGTCATAGTATAATGAGAAAAGCCACCAAAGCAAGGAAAAAAAAGAAGAAACCAAAGAATATTTCCACAATGCCAAGAAACTAATGGAGAAACCAAGGAAACAAGGAAAAGGAAGACATTATAAAGCCCCCAAATGAACATAACACTCCAATATAGGATTATGAAGATGATGAGATAGAAGAAATGCAAGATACAGATTTCAAAAAATGTATGATAAGAACATTTAGAAGTTATCAAAGCAAATGCATGATCTATAGAAATCCATACAGGACAGGACAGAAAATCTCTCTCATGAAAATGAAATCTTAAGGAGGAATCAAAATGAAATGAAGAATTTAGTAGAACATGAAATTCAGATATTGAAGAGAAACCAAAACGAAATGAAGAATTCAATAGAAAAAAATTAAAAACACATTTGAGTGCCTTAAAAACAAAATCAGTGAGGCAGAAGAGAGAATATCGGACTTAGAAGACAGAGCACAGGAAAGTATACAGTCATACCAAAGAAAAGAAGAGGAAATTAGGAATCTAAAAATATTGTTGGGAATCTGTGGGGAGCAACTGAGACTAAATTACTGTAACTAGGACTAATTCTATGCATCTGCTCTCCCAGAATATGGTGCTGGGGAGGAGTAAACAACTTCTATGCAGCTGCCTCATCAGTTTGACTGATAAGCTGAAGGAGCTGATCCTGCTCCTGATTGGAGGAGAGCAGCGTGCTCGGCGTGTGGGCAGCAGAGCATGGATTGGTGGAAGAGGACAATAAAGGAAGAGAGAGACAATATGCACCGAGGAACACCTGAGGAACATCTGAGAAACCCCGGAGGAACCCCTGAGGAACCCCTGAGAGAGCCGGCCGGCGGTGTGCCGCTCCTCCACGGAAACGGGGAACGCGGTGGGGGGGCCGGCAGCTAACCCAGGACGGCGTCATTCCTCCACGAGTGAGGGAATAGCAGCTAACCCGGGAAAAGCTGGGCGGAAAAGAACAGCACAGGGTCCTGTGTCGTTCCTCCATGAATGGGGGAGAGACAGGAATCTATAGGATATTATTAAAAAATAATAATATTTGGGTTCTAGGAAATCCTGAAGACATGGAGAGAGAAAAAGGGTTAGAAGGCCTTTTTAGTGAGATACTAGCAGAAAACTTGCCAGGTTTGGAGATGGACAGAGACATCCAAGTACAGGAAGCTAATAGAACCCCCAATGAACATGACCAAAAGAGATTCTCACCACAACACGTTGTAATCAAACTCACCACAGTGAAACATAAAGAAAAGATTCTAAAATGTGCAAGAGAGAAACGTCAGATTAATCTCAGAGGATCTCCAATCAGATTTATAGCAGACTTCTCATCAGAAACCCTACAGGATAGGAGGGAATGGCGAGATATAGCCCAAGTACTAAGACAAGAAAAACTGCCATCCCAGAATATTATATCCTGCAAAACTCTCATTTGTGAATAAAGGTGAAATAAAGACCTTTCATAGCAAACAGAAATTGAAAGAATTGGTCACCACTCGTCCAGCACTGCAAAAGAGTCTTAAAGATGCGTTGCACACAGAAACACTGCCATTAATATGAAAGAAGGTATAGGAAGAAAATCACCCAGTAAAAGATCACAGGAATTTCAAAGCATATATTAGAAATATCTTTAGGGCTGGCGCCAAGCTCAATATGCTAATCTTCTGCATTGCTTTGCCTGGACACTGGGTTCTAGTCCCAGCCGGGGTGCTGGATTCTGTCCCAGTTGCCCCTCTTCCAGGTCAGCTCTCGGCTGTGGCCTGGGAGTGCAGTGGAGGATGGCCCAAGTCCTTGGGCCCTGCACCCCATGGGAGACCAGGAGAAGCACCTGGCTCCTGGCTTCAAATCAGTGCATTGCGCCAGGCCCAAGTGCGCCAGCTGCGGTGGCCATTGGAGAGTGAACCAATGGCAAAGGAAGACATTTCTCTGTCTCTCTCTCTCTCTCACTGTCCATTCTTCCTGTCAAAAAAAAAAAAAAAAAAAAAGAAAAGAAAAGAAAAAAAAGAAAAGAAAAAAAAGAATATAAATGGCCTCAATTCTCCAGTTAAAGGAAGCAGACTGGCTGAATGGAATAAGAAACAAAACCCATCTATTTGCTGCTTACAAGAAACACATCATTCCAACAAAGATGCATGCAGACTGAAAGCAAAAGGTTGGAAAACAATACACCATGCAACAGAAACCAAAAAGAGCTGGAATAACCATCCTAATATCAGACAAAATAAACTTTAACACAAAAACTGTTATGAGAGACAACGAGGGGCACTATATAATGATTAAGGGATCAATTCAACAGGAGAATGTAACTATTATAAAATATATGCACCTAATAACAGGGCACAGTTTTATTTAAAAGATATGTTAAGGAACTTAAAGGGAGACTTAGACTCCAATACAATAGTACTGGGGGACTTCAATACTCCACTTTCAGCAATAGACAGATCAACCAGATAGAAGATCAACAAGGAAACAGCAGATTTAATCCACACTATAGCCCAAATGGATCTAACAGATATCTACAGAACTTTTCATCCTACACTTAAATCATACACATTCTTCTCAGCAGGACTTGGTACCTACTCAAGGACTGACCACATACTAGGCCATAAAGCTAGTCTCAGCAAATTCAAAAGAATTGAAATCATACCATGTGTCTTCTCAGTCCACAGTGGAATGAAGCTGGAAATTAGAAACTCAGGAATCCATAGAGCATCTGCAAACACATGGAGACTGAACAACATGCTCCTGAATGAACACTGGGTTATAGAATAAATCAAAAGAGAAATCAAAAACTTTCTGGAAGTAAATGAGGATAACAATACAACATATCAAAACTTATGGGATACAGCAAAAGCATTGTTAAGAGGAAAGTTTATAGCAATAGGTGCCTACATCAAGAAATTCGAAAGGCACCAAACAGATGAGCTTTCAATGGATCTAAAGGATCTAGAAAAACTGCAGCAAACCGGACCTAAAACTAGCAGGAGAAGAGAAATAATTAAAATCAGAGAAGAAATCAACAGGATTGAATCCTAAAAATTACAAAAGATCATCCAAATGAAGAGCAAGTTATTTGAAAAATAAACAAATTTGACACACCATTGGAACAACTAACTAAAAAAAGAAAAGACCCAAATCAATAAAATCAGAGATGAAAAAGGGAATGTAACAGCTGACATCACAGACATAAAATGAAGCATCAGAAATTACTACAAAGAGTTGTATGCCAGCAAACAGGGAAATCAATCACAAATGGATAGATTCCTGGACACATGCAACCTACCTAAATTGAACCAGGAAGACATAAAAAACCTAAACAGACACATAACTGAGACAGAAATTCAATCAGTAGTAAAGGCCCTCCCAACAAAGAAAAGCCCATGACCAGACAGATTCACTGCTGAATTCTACCAGACATTTAAAGAAGAACTAACTCCAATTCTTCTCAAACTATTCAGAACAATCAAAAAAGAGGGAATCCTCCCAATTTCTTTCTATGAAGTCAGCATCACCTTAATTGCTAAGCCTGAAAAAGATGCAGCATTGAGAGAAAATTGCAGACCAATATCCCTGATGAACATAGATGCAAAAATCCTCAGTAAGATTCTGGCCAGTAGAATGCAGCAACACATCAGAAAGATCATCCACACAGATCAAGTGGGATTCTTTAAAGTTGTTTTTTTTTTTTTTTGACAGGCAGAGTGGATAGTGAGAGAGAGAGAGCAGAGATATAGGTCTTCTTTTGTCGTTGGTTCACCCTCCAATGACCACCGCAGCCAGCGTGCTGCGGCCGGTGCACTGCACGGATCCGAAGGCAGGAGCCAGGTGCTTCTGCTGGTCTCCCATGGGGTGCAGGGCCCAAGGACTTGGGCCATCCTCCACTGCACTCCCGGGCCATAGCAGAGAGCTGACCTGGAGGAGGGGCAACTGGGACAGAATCCAGCACCCCGACCGGGACTGGAACCTGGTGTGCTGGTGCCGTTAGGCGGAGGATTAACCTGTTGAGCCGCGCCGCCGGCCCAAGTGGGATTTATCCCTGGTATGCAGGGATGGTTCAATTTTTGCAAGTGAATTGATGTGATACACCACATTAACAGACTGCAGAAGAAAAACCATACGATTATCCCAATAGACACAGAGAAAGCATTTGATAAAATACAACACCTTTTCATGATGAAAACTGTAAGCAAACTGGGTATAGCATGAACATTCCTCAATGCAATCAAAGCAATTTATGAAAAACCCACGGCCAGCATACTATTGAATGGGGAAAAGTTGGAAGCATTCCCACTGAGATCTGGTACCAGACAGGGATGCCCACTATCACCATTGCTATTCAATATATTTCTGGAAGTTTTAGCCAAAGCCATCAGGCCAGAAAAAGAAATTAAAGGGATAAAAATTTCGAAGGAAAAAATCAAACTATACCTCTTTGCAGATGATATGATTCTTTATTTAGGGGATCCAAATAACTCCACTGAGAGACTATAAGAGCTCACAGAAAACTTTGGCAGTGTAGCAGGATATAATATGCATGCACAAAAATCAAGAGCTTTTGTATACACAGGTGATGCCATGGCTGAGAAAGAACTTCTAAGTTCAATCCCATTCACAATAGCTAAAAAAAAAAAAACAATCAAATACCTTGGAATAAACTTAACCAAGTACATGAAAGAACTCTACGATGAGAATTGACAAATCTTAAAAGCAAGAAATAGAAGAGGATACCAAAAAATGGAAAAATTTTCCATGCTCATGGATTGGAGGAATCAATATCATCAAAATGTCCATTCTCTCAAAAGCAACAAAAGATTCATTGAGATACCAATCAAAATACCACAAGACATTCAAAAAATGGAAAAATGTTCCATGCTCATGGATTGGAGGAATCAATATCATCAAAAAGTCCATTCTCCCAAAAGCAAGAAAAGATTCATTGAGATACCAATCAAAATACCAAAGACATTCTTCTCAGATCTGAAAAAAAATGATGCTGAAATTCATATGGAGACACAGGAGACCTCGAATAGCTAAAGTAATCTTGTACAACAGAAACAAAGCTGGAGGCAACACAATACCAGATTTCAGGACATACTACGGGGCAGTTGTAATCAAAAATGCGTGGTACTGGTACAGAAACAGATGGATAGACAAATGGAACAGAACACAAACACCAGAAATCAACCCAAATATCTAAAGCCAACTTACATTTGATCAAGGATCTAAAACCAATTCCTTGCACAAGGATAGTCTATTCAATAAATGTTCTGGAAAAACTGGATTTCCACATTTAGAAGCATGAAAGAAGACCCCTACCTTACATCTTACACAAAAATCCAGTCAATATGGAATAAAGATCTAAATCTACAACCTGGCACCATCAAATTATTAGAGAACATTGGAGAAACCCTGCAAGGTATCAGCACCGGCAAAGACCTCTTGGAAAAGACCCCAGAGACACAGGCAGTCAAAGCCAAAATTAACAATGGGGATTGCATAAAACTGAGATGTTTCTGTACTGCAAGTGAGATAGTCAGGAAAGTTAAGAGGCAACCGACAGGATGGAAAAAAATATTTGCAAATATGCAATCATTGAAGGGTTAATAACCAGAATCTACAAAGAGATCAAGAAATTCCACAACAACAAAACAAACAACCCACTTAAGTGATGGGCCAAGGACCTCTATACACATTTTTCAAAAGAGGAAATCCAAATGGCCAACAGACACATATAAAAATGTTCAGGATCACTAGCCATCAGGGAACTGCAAATCAAAACCACAGTGAGGTTTCACCTCACCCCAGTTAGAATAGCTCACATAGAGAAATCTACCAACAACAGTTGCTGGCAAGGATGTGGTAAAAAGGGACACAAACCCACTGTTGGTGGGACTGCAAACTGGTAAAGCCACTATGGAAGGCAGTTTGGAGATTCCTCAGAAACCTGGATACAGCCCTACCATACAACCCAGCCATCCCACTCCTTTAAATTTACACAAAGGAAATTAAATTGGCAAATAAAAGAGCTGTCTGCTGTTGATTTAACAATTGACAGTCTTATTTATTATGTCAGTAATCATTGGAGGCTCTTGTCATGAGATGCCAAGACTATGGAAGCCTCTTGAGTTCACAAACTCTGAACTTATTTAGACAAGGCCATAGTCAAAGTGGAAGTTCTCTCCTCCCTTCAAAGAAAGGTATCTCCTTTTTTGATGGCCAGTTCTTTCTGCTGGGATCTCATTCACAGAAATCTTTCATTTAGGTCATTTTTTGCCACAGTGTCTTGGCTTTCCATGCCTGAGAAACTCTCATGGGCTTTTTAGCCATATCTGAATGCCTTAAGGGCTGATTCTGAGGCCAGAGTACTGTTTAGGACATCTGCTATTCTGAGTCTGCTGTGTATCCTGCTTCCCATGTTGGATCATTCTCTCCCTTTTAATTCTATCAGTTATTATTAGCAGACACTGCTCTTGTTTATGTGATACCTTTTTTTATTTAGTAAATATAAATTTCCAAAGTACAGTTTATGGATTACATTGGCTTTCCCTGCCATAATTTCCCTCCCACTCGCACCCCTCCCATCTCCCGCTCCCTCTCCCATTCCATTCACATCAAGATTCATTTTCAATTATCTTTATATACAGAAGATCTATTCAGTATATATTAAGTAAAGATTTCATCAGTTTGCACCCACACAGAAACACAAAGTGTAAAAATACTGTTTCAGTACTAGTTGTAGCATTACTTGACATTGGACAACACATTAAGGACAGATCCCACATGAGAAGTAAGTACACAGTGACTCCTGTTGTTGACTTAACAATTTGACACTCTTGTTTATGGCATCAGTAATCTCCCTAGGCTCTAGTCATGAGTTGCCAAGGCTATGGAAGCCTTTTGGGTTCGCCAACTTTGATCTTATTCCGACAGGGTCATAGTCAAAGTGGAAGTTCTCTCCTCCCTTCAGAGAAAGGTACCTCCTTCTTTGATGGCCCCATTCTTTCCACTGGGATCTCACTCGCAGAGATCTTTTCATTTAGGTCAATTGTTAAATCAACAACAGGAGTCACTGTGAACCTACTTCCCATGTAGAATCTCTGTCCTTAATGGGTTGTATTATGCGAATTAATGGTAAAACTAGTATTCAAATAGTACTTTATACTTTGTGTGTCTGTGTGGGTGCGATCTGTTGAAATCTTTATTTAGTATATACTTAGTTGATCTTCGGTATATGAAGATAATTAAAAATGAATCTTAGTGAAGAATGGGATGGGAGAGGAAGTAGGAAATGGGATGGTTTGCAGGTGGAGGGTGGTTATAGGGGGAATTTCCAAATTTATATTTATTAAATAAAAGTTAAAAAAAGAGCTGTCTGCACTTCAATGTTTATTGCAGCTCAATTCACAATAGCTAAGACCTGGAATCAACCCAAATGCCCATCAACAGTAGACTGGATAAAGAAATTATGGGATATGTACTCTATAGAATACTATACAGTAGTAAAAAAAAGAATGAAATCTGGTCATTTGCAACAAAATGGAGGAATCTGGGAAACATCATGCTGAGGGAAATAAGGCAGTCCCAAAGGGACAAATATCATATGCTCTCCCTGATAGGTGACAACTAACTGAGCACCAAAAAGGAAACCTGTTGAAGTGAAATGGACACTATGAGAAACAGTGACTTGATCAACTCTTGTCCTGACTGTTAATGTACAATGTAATACTTTATCCCTTTTAGTATTTTTTTGGTTCTAGTTAATACTATTGGTTGAAATCTTTAATTAACACACAATTATTGTTAGACGTTTACATTTAACTGAAAAGTGATCCCTGTTAAATATGAGTGGGAATATGAGAGGGAGGAGATACACAGTTTGGGACATGCTCAAGCTGACGTGCCCCAAAGGGTAGAGTTAGAACCATACCAGGGGATTCCAATTCAATCCCATCAAGGTGGCATGTACCAATGCCATTTCACTAGTCCCAGTGATCAATTTCTGTTCACAATTGATCATAATGATAGGATATAGAGTCAAAGGGATCACATAAACAAGACTAGTGTTTTCTAATACTAACTGATAGAATTAAAAAGAGAGAATGATCCAACATGGGAAGTGAGATACACAGCAGACCCATAGAATGGCAGATGTCCTAAACAGCACTCTGGCCTCAGAATCAGCCCTAAAGGCATTCCATTCTGGCTGAAAAGCCCATGAGAGTATTTCAGGCATGAAAAGCCAAGACACTCTGGCAAAAAAAAAAAAAAAAAAAAAAAAAAAAACTAAATGAAAGATCTCTGTGAATGAGATCCCAGTGGAAAGAACAGGCCATCAAAGAAGGAGGTACCTTTCTCTGAAGGGAGGAGAGAACTTCCACTTTGACTATGTCCTTCTCTAAATAAGATTGGGTTTGGTGAACTCAAGAGGATTCCATTGCCTTTTCAGCTCATGACAACAGCCTAGGGTGATTACTGACACCATAAACAAGAGTGTCAGTTTGTTAAGTCAACAACAGGAGTCATTGTGCACTTACTCCCCATGTAGGATCTCTGTCCCTAATGTGTTATACAATGTGAATTAATGCTATAAGTAGTACTCGAACGGTACTTTACAATTTATGTTTCTGTGCGGGTACAAACTGTTGAAATCTTTAGTTAATATATACTTAATTGATCTTCTGTACATAAAGGTAATTGAAAATGAATCTTGATGTGAATGGGATGGGAGAGAGAGCAGGAGATGGGAGGATTGTGGGTGGGAGGGAAGTTATAGAGGGGGGGAATGCCACTGTAATCCAAAAGCTGTACTTTGGAAATTTATATTTATTAAATAAAAGTTAAAAAATACACTTACAAAAAAAGAAATAGACCAGAAGTGAAGTCTAGTCATAGGTAGAAGAAAAGATGAGTGTTAAAGATGCATCTAGAGAAGAATCTGTGTTATCTTGTAAGACTATCTCTGAGGAGACTTAAACTTTTCTCAGGCAATGCAGGATTAATCTTCTCACACAGTGTGGGAAGGATTCTTTGATTTTTTTTCAATATATAAATGATGCACACATTAAGAACATAACACATAAACTGTATTTCACTACTTGAAAATAAATATTTAGGATGACGCAGGGTGATTTCCTATCCCTGGCAACATTCCACACACGTATTTCCACATGTTTAGAGTCAATTTGGAATAATGTCAGTTGTTAAATTACTCTTAAATGTAAAGCAATACTTATATTCTAATAAGATTTGTTACCATACTTCATGAATTACTTTAGAAATTAAATGTCATAAGTTTTTTCAGGAATAATATCAGCCCTTATCTGTATTTTTATTTAGTTTTTCATGTTAATGTGTTATTAATACAAAATGAACAGATGTGTGTGGTTCCCGGTGTGGTTTCCAGATTCAATTGTAAGAATATAATGAATATAATGATATTCCCTCTCCCATTTCTTTTTCTTCCCTCTCTCCTTCCCCTACCTTCCTTTCTTTCCTTTCTTCCCTCCCTCCCATCCCTCCCTCCCTCCCACCTTCCCTCCCTTCCTTGCTCTTTCCCTCCCTTCCTTGCTCTCTCCCTCCCTCTCTTCTTCCTTCCTTCCTTCTTTCTTTTCTTTCTATTTTTTTTTTTTCTTTTTGACAAGCAGAGTTAGACAGTGAGAGAGAGAGACAGAGAGAATGGTCTTCCTTTTTCCATTGGTTCACCCCCTACGTGGCCGCTATGGCCGGTGCGATGTGCTGATCCGAAGCCAGGAGAAAGGTGCTTCCTCTTGGTCTCCCATGCAGATGCAGGGCCCAAGGATCCGGGCCATCCTCCACTGCACTCCCAGGCTACACCAGAGAGCTGAACTGGAAGAGGAGCTACCGGGACAGAATCCGGCGCCCCAACTAGGACTAGAACCTGGGGTACCAGCACGCCGTCTTTCTTTCTTTCTTTCTTTCTTTCTTTCTTTCTTTCTTTCTTTCTTTCTTTCTTTCTTTCTTTCTTTCTTTCTTTCTTTCTTTCTTCCTTCCTTCCTTCCTTCCTTCCTTCCTTCCTTCCTTCCTTCCTTCCTTCCTTCCTTTCTCTTTCTTTCTTTCTCTTTCTCTCTCTCTTTCTCTCTCTCTCTTTCTCTTTCTTTCTTACTATCTTTCTCTCTTTCTTGTGTTCGAGGTCACAGATTTTAAATTTAAAGTCAAAAGCTTAATACTTTACTAAATAAAGAGTTTAGTACGTAAGAAGTAATAAGATCCTAGTTCATTTGGAATTCAAGCAAGCACTGTAGATAATAATCAAGATCCTAATTCAGTGAGAATGCAGGCTGTAGACAATAATCAGTGAAAAAATGACTATATCACTCATACAGAGTAAATTTTAAAGCAAACACAAATCATTAAACCTATATCATTCTTAACCATTGTTTTGACAAAGATATAAATCAAACTTTGGCATTACTATATTTGTAGCAATACTGATACACGCAAGTGTTTCTTTTTTGTTTTTGATTTTTGGTTATTTTCTTTTATAATTTTAGCTCCCACATATAAAGAAGAACATGTAGTATTTGTCTTTCTGTATCCAGCTTATTTTACTCAACATCATGTCCTCCAGTTGTAACCATTTTGCTGCATATGATACAGTTTCTTTCTTTTTAATATCTGAATAATATTCCATTGTATATACATGCCACCTTTTCTTTATTCATCTGATGATGGGTGCCATGGTTTATTCCATATTTTGGATATTGTGAATGATGCTGCTATAAACATGGTGGTATAGATAGATCATTGATATAATGTGTTCCTGACTTTTGGGTATATACCCAGAAGAGGGATTCCTGGAGCATATGGAAAATATTTTTTTATTTTTTAAGAAATTTCTGCATGTTTTCCAAAATGGCTATACTAATTTACATAACCACTGATAGTTTATAAGTGTTCCCCTTTCTCCACATCCTCACCAGCAATTATTGCTGTCTTTTGGATTTTAGTCATTCTGATAGATGTGAGGTAATACCTGATTATGGTTTTGATTTGTATCATCCTGATGGCTATTGATGTTGAGCACTTTTTCAAATATGTGTTGGCCATTTGTATTTCTTCATTTGAGAACTGTCTATTGAAGTCCTTTGCTCAGGAGATGCCTGACTGTAGCTGGGAGGATTGTCAAGGGACTAGGCACCCACATAGGACTGTGAGGTGCTGCCAGCCCCCGAACATATCACGGGCTCTGGGTTTCAAACTGGCCAAGCAGAGAACCCATAGTCAGCTGGATCTAGGAGTGTCTTTGCCACTCTATGGATAGGACAGACTGGCAGGGCAAGGTGGATCCTTGGCGCCCTATGACTGTGGTCATCTCCTTTCAGCTGGTTTTTGGGTACACAGACGCAAGCTAGCATAGCTGTTAAGTATATCCGAAATGGCACACTCCCTCTCAGCCAGTTACAGAATGCCATTTTCCAGTGGACAGGGAGAGAGAAATGCGCCCTTTTTTCCCCTCTAGGTTGGTAGGTACCCAGTCCATTATAAGGCTCCTGGCTGGACTCATGATACCTGGTACTCTGTATGTTGGTTACCACAAATCAAGGAAAACATATTTGTCTTTGGGACTGGCGTATTTCACTTATCATAATTGTCTCACATAGAATCAATTTTGTTTTGAAAGACATGGTATTATTTTTAACAGCTGAGTATTATTCTATTATGTATAATTATCACAGTTTTTTATCCAGTTGTATCAGTTTAATCAGTTGAAGGACATTTGGGTTGATTCCATATTTTAATAATAGTGAATTGAGCTGCTATAACATGCATGTTCATGTAATTCTTTCATAAGCAGATTTCATTTTCTTTAAGTAAATTCCCAGGAGTGGGATGGCTTGGTCATATAGCACATCTATTTTCAGATTTCTGAGGAATCTCCATACTGTCTTCCATAATGGTTGTACTAGTTTACATTACTATCAGCAGGGTCTTGTTATATACTTCTGAATGCAAGATCCAATATTCTCAATATAATTTGTTGAAGACACTGTTCTTTCTCCAGGGAGCGATTTCAGTTCATTTGTCAAATATTAATTGGTTGTAAATGTGTAAATTAATTTCCGGGGTTTATAATCTGTTTAATAGATCCACATGTCTATTGTGCTAGTACCAGGCTGTTTTGATTATAAATGTATGAAAATATGTCAAAATCTGATATTATGATACATCCAGCTTTATTTTCATTTCATTCATCTAGGATAGCTTTAGTTGTTTAGTCTCTTGTGATTCCATATGAGTTTTACACTTGAATTTTCCATATCTGAGAAAAATGTCCAGTATTTTGGTTGGGATCACATTACATCTATAAATTGCTTTGGGTAGTATAGACAATTTGATATTAATTCTTAAATCCCATGAACATGGAAGATTTTTCTGTTTTTTTGTGTGTGTCTTCTATTTTTTCTTAATGTTTTGTAATTTTCATTTCAGAGATTTTTCATGCCTAAGTTCAGTTTATCCCAAGGTATTTAAATTTTTTGTGGCTATTGTGAATGGAGCTGATATTACAAGTTTTTTCTAAGCTGTGGCATTGTCTGTATATACAAATGCTATTGATTTTTGTGTGTTTATTTTATATACTGCAACTTTAACCAAACTCTGATTAGTTCCAGTAACCTCTTAATGGGGTCTTATGGTTCTTCTTTGCTTAGGAGCATATTATCTGAAAACAGGGATCATTTGACTTCCTCCTTACCAATTAATATCTTTTTGAGTTTTTTACTTGTCTAATGGCTCTGTCTAAAACTTCCAAAGCTATATTGACTAGCAGTGGTAAAGAGAGCATCTTTGTTTGGTTACAGATATTAATGGAAATTCTTCCAGCTTTTTCCCATTCAATATGATGCTGGCTGTAGCTTTGTCAGATAATGTCTTGGTTGTGCTGAGCTATATTTCATCTATACCCAAATTACATAAAGTTTTTATCATGACAGGATGTTGTATTCTATCAAATGCTTTATCTACATCTATTGAAATAATCATATGGTTTTGATTGCTTAATTTCTTAATGAGATATATCCTGTTCATTGCTTGTGTATCTTGAGCAATCCCTGGTTACCAGGGATAAAAATCATTTCGTCCTGGTGAATGATTTTTTTGATGTCTTGTTAGATTTGATTAGCTAGTATTTTGTTGAATATTTTCACATATATTTTCATCATAGATGTCGGCCTGTAGTTCTATTTCTTTGTTTTATCTTTTTTCTGGTTTTGTAATTTAGGTAAACCTGGCCTCATTTCTATGTGTTTGGGAAGATTCTCTCCCTTTAAATTGTTTTGAATAGTTTGAGAAGAATTGGAATTAGTTCTTTAAAAGTTTTGAAGAATTCAACAGTGAATAAATAAACAAATAAAAGAATTCAACAGTGCAGCCATCTAGTCCTGGGCTTTTGTTTGTTAGGAGGTTCTTTATTATTTATTCAATCTCTGTCTTAGTTATTGGTCTATTTAGGTTTTCTATGTCTTTATGACTCAATTTTGGTAAATTGTATGTGTCCAGAGATCTACCCATTTCTTCTAGATTTTCAACTTTTTGCCATCTAGCTGTTTGTGGTAATTACTGATTATTCTTTTTATTTCCATGGTATCCATTATAACACTTCCTTTATCATCTCTGATTATTTTTAAAAATTTTGGTCTCCCAAAATTTTGATTACTTAGTACAAAGTATTTTTTTTAAACTTTTATTTAATGAATATAAATTTCCAAAGTACAGCTTATGGATTACAGTGGCTTCCCCCCCATAACGTCCCTCCCACACACAATCCTCCCCTTTCCCACTCCCTCTCCCCTTCCATTCACATCATGATTCATTTTCATTTCTCTTTATATACAGAAGATCAGTTTAGCATACATTAAGTAAAGATTTCAACAGTTTGCTCCCACACAGAAACGTAAAGTGAAAAATACTGTTTGAGTACTAGTTATAGCATTAAATCTCAATGTACAGCACACTAAGGACAAAGATCCTACATGAGGAGTAAGTGCACAGTAACTCCTGTTGTTGACTTAACAAATTGACACTCTTGTTCATGGTATCAGTAATCACCCTAGGCTCTTGTCATGAGCTGCCAAGGCTATGGAAGCCCCCTGAGTTCACTGACTCTGATCATATTTATACAAGGCCATGGTCAAAGTGGAAGTTCTCTCCTCCCTTCAGAGAAAGGTACCTCCTTCTTTGATGACCTGTTCTTTCCACTGGGATCTCACTCGCAGAGATCTTTCATTTAGGTTTTTTTTTGTGTGGGTTTTTTTTTTTTTTTTTTTTTTTTTTTTTTGCCAGAGTGTTTTGGCTTTCCATGCCTGAAATACTCTCATGGGCTTTTCAGCCAGATCCGCATGCCTTAAGGGCTGATTCTGAGGCCAGAGTGCTGTTTAGGACATCTGCCTGCCATTCTATGGGTCTGCTGTGTATCTCACTTTCCATGTTGGATCATTCTCTCCCTTTTTGATTCTATCAGCTAGTCTTTGCAGACACTATTCTTATTTATGTGATCCCTTTGGTTCTTAGTCCTATCATTATGATCAATTGTGAACAGAAATTGATCACTGGGACTAGTGAGATGGCATTGGGACATGCCACCTTGATGGGATTGAATTGGAATCCCCTGGTATGGTTCTAACTCTACCGTTTGAGGTAAGTCAGCTTGAGCATGAGGGACAAAGTTTTATCAATTTTGTTTATTTTTTCAAAAAACTCTCTTCATCTGACTGATCTTTTGTATCATTTTTGGTCTCAATTTTGTTGGTTTTTTTTCCCTAATTTAGGTACTTCTGTCTCCCTACTAATTTTGGGTTTAGTTTGTTCTCAGATTTCTAGATTTTTGAGGTGTATTATTAGATCATTTATTTGATGTCTTTCCAATATCATGATGTAGGCACTAATTGCTATAAACTTTCCTTTTAACACTATTTTTGCTGCATTCTATAGGTTTTGATATGTTGTATTGTCATCTTCATTAGTTTCCAGAAATATTATTATTTTTTTTGACAGGCAGAGTGGACAATGAGAGAGAGAGACAGAGAGAAAGGTCTTCCTTTTTCCATTGGTTCACTCCCCAGTGGCCGCCATGGCCAGTGCGCTGCAGCTGGTGCAATGCGCTGATCTGAAGCCAGGAGCCAGGTGCTTCTTCCTGGTCTCCCATGTAGGTGCAGAGCCTAAGGAACTGGGCCATCCTCCACTGCACTCCTGGGCCACAGCAGAGAGCTGGACTGGAAGAGGAGCAGCCAGGACAGAATCCAGTGCCCCGACCAGGACTAGAACCTGGTGTGCAGGCAGAGGATTAGCCTAGTGAGCCGTGGCGCTGGCCTCCAGAAATTTTTTAATTTCCATTTTGATTTCTTCTAGAACCCACTGTTCATTCAGGAGTGCGTTGTTCAGTCTCCATGTGTTTGCATATTTTCTGAGTTTTTTAAGTTGTTACTTTTGAGCTTCATTCTATTGTGGTCACGTGGTATAATTTCATATTTAAAAAAATTGCTGAGGCTTGCTTTATTGTCTAGCATATAGTCTATCCTAGAGAACCATACACTCATGAAAAGAGTGTGTATGCTGTATCTGTATAGTAAGATATCCTGTAGATATCAAATAGATCTATTTGGTCCATGATGTAGATTAGTCTTTTTTTTTTTTTTTTTGGTTGGGGAGATTTGTTGTCTAGTTAATCTATCCATTGATGAAAGTGAGGTGTTGAAGTCCTGCATTACTATTGTATTGGAGTTTATGTTTCCCTTTAGAGACATTAACATTGCATTAAATAGCCAAGCCCCTGACATTAGGTGCATGTACATTTGCTGTAGTCACATCTTCCTTTTGAATTGATCCTTAATCATTACTAATGCACTTCTTTGACTCTTTTAACAGTTTCATTCAATCTATTTTGTCTGATTTTGGGATGGTTAGTGCTGTTCTTTTTTGCTTGCCATTAGCATGAATATCTTGTGCTGTTCTTTCACTCACTCTGTGTATATCTATGTTCATGAGGAGTGTTACTTGCGGTCAGAAAATAGATGGATCTTGCTTTTAATTCATTCAGCTGGTTGGTATCTTTTAAATGGAGAATTGTGGTCATTTAGGTTATTATTGATAAATGATGATTGGCTATGTCATTTTTCCATAAATATTCCTATTATTTGCTTTGGATTTTCTTTGTGCTTTCACTAGGAGATTTTCTGTCTTTGCATTATTTTATGATGCTGACTTTCTCTCTTGCTTTGTGTAGCATACCCTTAAGTATGTTTGTAAGGTTGGCCAGGTAGTGACAAATTCTTTTAATATCTGTTTGATTTAGATGGTCTTCATTTCACCTTCATTTAAAAATTAGAGCTGCACTCAGTATAGTATTCTGGATTGATAGTTTTTTTTTTTTTTCTTCAAGGACTTGAACTATGTCTCTCCATTCTCTCCTAGCTTGTAGGATTTTTGATGAGAAATCAGCTGTCAATATGATTGGAGATCCTTTCATGGTAAACTTGTATTTATATTGTACAGAATTAATAGTCTTTTCTTTATATTTTACTTTTTTATTTTTTGACAGGCAGAGTTAGTGAGAGAGAGACAGAGAGAAAGGTCTTCCTTTTTCCGTTGGTTCACCCCCAAAGTGGCTACTATAGCCGGCATGTTGTGGCCGGGGCGCTGCGCTGATCTGAAGCCAGGAGCCAGGTGCTTCTCCTGGTCTCCCATGCAGGTACAGGGCCCAAGGACCTGGGCCATCCTCCACTGCACTCCCGGACCACAGCAGGGAACTGGACTGGAAGAGGAGCAACCGGGACAGAATCCAGTGCCCCAACCAGGACTAGCACCCGGGGTGCCGGCGCCACAGGCAGAGGATTAGCCTAGTGAGCTACGGTGCTGGCTTATGTTTTACTTTCAAGTTTGACTATAATGTGTCATGGAGAAAACATTTTCTAATCATGTCTTTTAGGAGTTCTACGTGTTTCTTGTATTTGGATGCCTCTATCTATTTCCAAATTAGGGAAGTATTCTTCTAAAATTTCACAGAATAAGTCTTCTAAACTATTCTGTCTTTCTACTACTTCAGAACTCCTAAGAGATATGTTTGGTGGTTTGATGGTGTCCCATAAATCTTGAACACTATTTTTTTTTTTCATTTTTTTCTTTTATCTGACATATATTTCCAAAGACCTGTATTCTAGGTAGGATATTTCTTCTACCTCACCAAGTCTGTTAAATCTTTCTAACTGAATTTTTTATTTGGCATATTAAACTCTTCATTTGTAATATGCTATTTCTTCAATATTTTAAGGATCTATGCACTCCTGAGAATGAGCACAGAGTTCTCCGTGATGACACACATCGCACCTGAGAGCTTTTAGTGCTGAAACTAGACCCAGTGATTTCCCAAAGACCCAGTCATATCCCACACCCTATCTCAGTCACAGGATTCCCAAAGTCACAGGCTGCATGGTTCCCACAATTATAGGGAGTCAGGTATCCACTCTCAGCCCTGTGAGCCTCCCTGTCCAGAGAGAGCCACAGCATTCCTGGTGCCATCTTCCGGCCTCACAAATATAGGTTGGTGCTCTGCCTTGGCAAGTTGAGTTCCCTACTTAGAGTGAACGAAGGAGAGCAATATGCCCTTGCTTCATGGAACTAAGTTGGTGACCTTCTCCATGCAAACTCTCCAGGAAGTCTCAAAGACAGCGAAAGCCAGAGATTTATCCCTCTGATACCCACCCCTTTCACATGTGGGCAGCAGCTGCCTCTCCTTGCCTTTTAACATGAAAATTCCTTCCTTCTGATTGGTGGGCATCTTGACTGGACGGAGGCAAGCAATGTCTTCTCCCTTCAGGGAGTTAGTGTGCACCATGCCTCTGGCAATATTCCCAGTAGTGTGGGTTACTACAGGTTCTTCTCACCTCACTCTGAGAAGATGACATCCCCTCCAGTCACCAGCTGCAGGAGTGGCTTGCAGTGTCCCACTCACTGCTGCAAGGTTGTACCATCCCCAGGACTCCACAGTGTCTCTATTCTTTCTGTAGCTTTTCCAATGCAAATTGCTCTCCAACTGTTCCCTTTTAATGCAGTTCTTCCCCTGTTCTTCTGATATCTTTTCATAGACAAAATCAACATGTCTTAACCCTATTCAGCCATCTTGGATCTCCTTCTATATTGGCTTTAGCAAAAAGACAAAAGATAAGTGATGGTGAGGATGTGGAGGAAAAGGAAGCCTTGCATGCTTTTGATGAGAATGAAAACTAGTGCAACTACTGAGGAAAAATGTATGAATTTTTCTCAAAAAAATAAAAAAAACAGAAGTTAGAAATACCATTTGATCCATAAATCCTTAAAATTAGAACTACCATTTGCTACACCAATCCCCCTGCTGGGTGTGTGTGTGTGTATGTGTGTGTATGAAATGACATCCCATGTAGAAGTCACATTGGCATCTGTAGCATTATTCACAATAGCTAATGAATAGAAAATTCCCTCCTTATTTTTAAACTAGTTAATTATTCTCAGCCTTGTTGATAGTTGTTAGTTTAAATATCATCCAAAACACACAAGATATTTATGACTGAATAATTTTTCACTTTAAAGAACAATTCCTAAATTTGTGTTTCTTTTTAATGAGCATTTAATTTCATTTTCCAAAGAAATCATCTTTAGAGTTGCTGCCAAGTCCAGTTTGTTCATTTTTGAGACTTAGAGTCTTGACCACTACTCCATATTTAATAGGCCACTTACTATCTATGGGCTGCATTGTTAAACATGAACAATGTCATTTCTGAAAAAAAAAAATGTATTCATTCCATTTCATTGGAGCAATAGCTATTCTTGAGGAGAATGATTCAGCATAAAGATTAACTTCAAAAGTAAAGCAACATTTGGTATAGCTTTCATTTTCTTTTACCTTCCATATAACTTATTCTAATCTCCTATGCTTGAAGCTGTTAATTATTCCCTGTCTAACTTTACTGTGTCTGCTGTGACTGTTTATATTGCATATATTTTCTGAGGAAACACAATCATGTGCCAGGTGTGATGTTAACAAAATGTGTATACCATGTGAAAAATTGTTAACTATCGTGCAATACAGATTACATTTAAAGGTATTCCTAAGTCGCTTCACGATTCATAAACCTCTCTTTCAAAAAGAAGACTATTAAATTGTATTTTTACATTTACTGAAGGTATGCTCTCCACTTCCGTGCTGATTTTTAGAGAACATTTAAACTAGGCAGGATTTTGTAACCAAAGATATATATTTCTTAATTTAGTAATTTTGCATTGAGTGATTCTTGAGAATTTCAGAATAATGTAGGCTTAGGCAGTAGTGTAAAATATTTTGCTCTTGGGGCCAGCACCATGGCTCACTGGCTAATCCTCTACCTGCGGCGCAAGCACCCCAGGTTCTAGTCCCACTTGGGGCACCGGATTCTGTCCTGGTTGCTCCTCTTCCAGTCCAGCTCTCTACTGTGGCCCGGGAAGGCAGCGAAAGATGGCCCAAGTGCTTGGGTGCCTGTACTTGCATGGGAGACTTGGAGTTGCGGGGTGCACCAGGCTCCTGGCTTCAGATCAGCGCAGCACGCTGGCCGTAGCGGCCGTTTTGGGGGTGAACCAATGAAAGGAAGTCCTTTAAAAAATTAAATAAAATAAAATATTTTGCTCTTATTTAAATTTATTCTTAAACAGCTTTTTATTTGAGAGGCTGAGAAAGAAGAAAAGGGTGAGGGAAAAAAAAAAATGAGAGCTGCAGACAGAGAGCCCCCATCTACTACTTACTCCCTAAACACCTATAATAGCTGTGGCTGAACAGAGCCAAAGCCGAGTCTAGAACTAAATCCAGATCTCCTTCATGGTTGACAAGAACACATTTTCTTGGGCCATCACCACAGCCATCTAGGGTCTGCATTAGCAGCGACCTGGAATCAAAAGTTGGAGCCAGGAAACAATCCCAGGCACTCTGATTTGGGACTTGGGCACTAGCCTAAAGGGAATTACATTATTTAATCATTTTGTTGTAATTTTATAAATTTCTGACTAGTGGATAAGTTTGTACAACAAACAAGATGAAACTTATGGTTCAAGTCCTAACACATATCTTAAATTTCCAGATTCTGCATTTAGACCCCCAAATTGAAAACTCAAAGATTTGAGGATTTAAAGTAAAATTCTGTTTTACTTTCCAAATATTTTTTCTTGTTTTTATTAATTGCCTTTAATGCTAGTTATTTTACCTCATTTAACCCAACATATTCCCTGTTAAGATGTACAAAGTATCTTTGTAATTATATCACATAATTTACACAGGGATTCTGTACACTCAGGAACTATCTCTACTTCCATCTCACATGTAAACTGGGCAACAAGTAACAGGCTTAAATTCTGGAAATGGTAATGCTTACCAAACACTAATAAAAAAATTTACTCATGACTCTAATGTACCATGAAAATTTGTTGACCTACTTTGAGAGGAAATATTTACAACTTACTAACAACTAATGAATTGTTAACTGGACAAAATTAATTTATTAACTATAAGACTTATATAACATATAATGAAATAAGTATGCTAAGTGTATTGTGATGATATCAATTTTAATCAGGCCCTTTTTTAATTTTAACATATAAGTTACCATATCCTAAAGAAATGCATGGTCCACTAGCAGAAAAAAAAAAAAACAAACAAACAGCATTTCCTTCTGATTAACATATGAATTACAAAATTTTCTAATTTTTAAGAATAGAAAGGAAAACCTTCATTAACTGCAAGTTTGTTGTGTTCACTCTTTTTTCCTTGCTTTATACAATTCAAAATGTTTCCACATTAGTGCATCCTGCTCTTTTGTCTTCTAAGCAGTGTTATAAAATACTAGTCTGTAAATGACTCTGATTGCTTCCTGTAGTGAGGCTTCCATAAACTTCTCTAATTAGGAATTTAGTACTATCACTCATTGAGGTCACTATGATTACTCCTTTCTTATTATTATAACTCCATTTAATTATTATTTTAAATCATTGACTATCTGCTCTCCCCAGCCCTTCCATCAGTTTTTTTAAAAATTAAATAACTGAACTAGTGTTTTAGGGATGTCCCAGCAACTGATATTAAAATTTAATTTGCTATCCAATTTATTTTGCAAGATAATTTTTCCATGACTATTTTTATGAACATTATATATGGAAATGGGGAAGAATTGGAAGATAACACGGAAAAATAGACACTGTTGGCATTGTGCTTGATGGTTTGAATATGAATTTTCTTAAGTTTCTGTTAAAATAGCTCTAAATATGAGAAAATGAAATTAATATTTTTCAGTGATTATTTTGTGGTAATTGTTCTAATAACTTACTTTCCATGAACAGAATTCATATGGACATGGATTCCTACTTAACAAATGTGAATGTAGTTGCAAGATGGCTGAATATAGGTTCCTAGTGTTTGCCTCCTCTTCTATAGAGAGTAACTGAAAAAACAAATGAATAGCTGCATCTCAAGGTGAACAGCCAAGAGAGAAACCAAGGGATCAGTAAGGGATCTCTATGATGATACAAAGACCAGAGATGGCAACATAGAGAGAGGAATATAGCATATAAACAATTGAATCCTATTTTCTATCAGGCCTAACCCAGGATATGCATACTATACCCATCCTAGTACTAAGATCACACCTGTGGCCCTGGGCCATCCCTCAGTACATGATTGGGAGCTCCACCAATTTGACATTGCACCAGTACTGTTCTTGGGATGCTGGAGTCAGGCAGAGCTGAGTGGGCATCTGAGAGCTGTGTCTGCTTCTGGCACCAGTGTAACTGGCCCCAGTGTGTACTGCTCTTACAGATCTGGCTCCTGAATTGTGTAATAGTAAGTGATCTGCATGCCTGGACCACTCACAGCAAAAGTGTAGATCCTGACTATAGTCCCTGCTTCAGTGATAGATGGAAGATTGCATGATGGTTCTGAGCAACTGCACTGATACCTACAAGCTCCATAGATCCATGCTACTGTTAACTAATGACCTAGCAAAAGAAAATGCAATCAACTTATATAATACAAAACAAAGTACTATTTTTTAAAAATTTTCTTTCTGGAAATTATATGCTATTTGTTTTCATTAATGCTCTTTAATTGGCAAATCATAACTACACATTTATACATTAGATATTTAAAACTGTGCACATAATAAAACAATTTCTGTTGTGATTATTTAATCACTAAGGTTTCCCAAGAGAATGACAGAAGCAGAAACAAAAGAAGCTGATTTTACACAGCAATGACATTATTGCTGTAATTATCTTTGTTTTGCAAAATGGAGGAAGTGTTTAGTTATAGAGAACTTCAGGTGCCAGCATTATGTTACAGCAGGTTAGGCTATCACTTAAAACACTGGTACCCATTTTGCATTGCTGGCTTCAGTCCCCACTGCTGTGCTTCTGATCCAACTTCCTGCTAATGCACCTGGGAAGGCAGTGGGAGGCTGCCCAATCCTTTGGTTCCTTACCACACATGTGGGAAATCAGGCTGGAGTTATTGGCTCCTGGCTCCTGCCTAGCCTAGCCCTGGCTGTTGGGGCTGTTTGGGGAGTGAACAGTGGGTTGAAGATCTCTATATCTCCTTGTCTGTCATTCTTTCAAATAAATAAATAAATATTTTTAAAAAGAAAAATGAGAATGTATGCTAATACAATTAAGGAAACCAAAGCTATGTTTTCTTTTTAATTTTAGTATTTTTTTTTCTGTCAATCGTCTTTTAAAGATATTTACAGAGTAAGAACAATGACTTTCAGATGGAAGCAAGAACAACTGTAGGCCTAGCTGCTATTCTGGGCCCAGAAATTGAATCTGCAGATCAACTAAATATGTGTGTGTCCAACAGAATGTCTGCCCCCTTCTTTCAGTTGATCAATTTCCAGAATAAAATGAATTACTCTTGTAGCTTACCTTAGGAAGACTAATTCTAGATAGGCAATTCTGGAAAATGCAGTTCACCATTTCTAGATGAGTCAAGTAAAGTAATAAAATTTTGTTTTACTAGTAAAGCTCTAACCTTCTGAATACTCTACCCACTGTGCCAATAACCAAAAATGTTTATACCCTGAATGGTATAAATATGAGTATTGCTAAACCTGTAGACTCCTAGGGATAGGTTTCTCACCTATGATGATGATGTACAAATGTGTGTTGATTAGTACTTGGCTGAAGAATTTATATCTATGTGGAGCTCTGCCTCTTGATTTTCCCAACCCTTTCCCATCTCTATATCCAGTTCTCTGTTCTCTAGTACTCTACTCTGTGAATGTTGGCTGACTTGGTTTCCAGAAATCCTATCTCAATTTGCTCAACTCACATGTAGGGTTTAGGTCATTTTTTTTACTAGGTCAGGGTCACTGGCCTGATGGGATGAAGCCCACCTGAAGCCTGAAAACTTGTTACATATATGTTTTCAACATCTTAAAATTTATTATTTATTTAATTTGGGAGGTAGACACACTGAGACAGAAGGACAGAGTCAGCTACCAATTCTCATTCACTGTCAAATGTGCAAAGGTCACTGTTTGGAGCATAAACTGGGAGTCAGTCAGCTGCGTAGCCCAGGTCTCTTACATGGATGACCTCAATCACTTGAGCCAACATCTGCTGCCTCCCAGGGTCTACATTACCAGGAAGTTTGATTTGTGGTTAGAACCAGGAATAAAAGCTAGGCATTCTCATAAGAGATATGGGTATCCCAACTGGCATCTTCACAATGACACTAAACATTTGTCTCTTTTCAAAATTTTTAGTAGCTTATGGGAGGAGGGGAAATCCTTTCTTTATTATTCTAACTTGACTGGAAGTTATATTACCCAGGGGCTGTTAATATTTTCCTGGATTATCCTTTTTGGAGGATATAACCTCAAAATACTTTTCTTTACCTGAGATCCTATTTTATTTATCTTGTTCCCTCTTATTGATGAGTCAAAAACTTTAAATTTTGTCTTTGGATCCCTGTAAAACTTTTCAGAGCTTTCACCCTGCACTATCATAGAATTTTTCATTCTTGAAGGGGATTTTGTTGAAGTTTAAAGTTGCTGAAATGTCCAGTGTTGTCATTTCTGCTCCATTAAATTGTGCAACATAGTGTTTCCCTGTCCGACAACTGTCACTCTTATTCTTTGCAAAACATCTCAGTATCTTATCTTTTCTGTTAATCTGTAAATAACTCTAGTGAAAAACCAGTTAGTAAGCTGTAGTTTGGTCCCCTATACAAATTTTGTACCTATTGTCTATTGCCACAGCCAATGTCTAATTTATTAAATATTTTTCAAAATTCAGACATAAAAGTGTTCTTGGTGGTAGTACTGTTCTGCTACAATTCTTCCATCTACTCAAAAGTAAAAGTCAATTGCTTATTTTTTAAATTATATTTTGTCATATTCAAGAGGTTGGTGTGCTTGCATAAATATATCTATACACACAAATATATATATAATATGTAAAATTTATATACAAATATAAAATCAAAAATCCACAAATCTGATATACTTCAAAAGTTTTTGAATACAAATGGAAAATTCCACATTTGACCTCATGTGATAGGTGATAGTCATAATTTCAGGTATATTGTATAAAATTACCTTTAAGCTATGCATTTCAGTATATAAAAAACTTATAGTTTGACTTTGAACCTAGCATGAAGAACTCTAATTAAGTACGTAGAAATATTGCAAAATTTGAAAAAATCAAAGTCTGAACACTTCTACATGCATTTGGGATAAAGGGTACTTAGTCTGTATTCCCTAGTGCCATTATATATAATATAGTTGTTACATTTTTTATAGTTACAATCACCAACATTCACAGTTGCTGCTACTGCATCATCTATGTATATCTTTGTATGTCCGCATTTTGAATTATTTTTTAAAGATTTATAGATAGAGTTATTAAAGAGTTATAGACAGAGAGAGAGAGAGAGACTGAGAGTTGTATTCCATCCACTGGTTCACTTCCCAAATGGCCACATGGTGGGAACTGGGTTGATCCAGGAGCGTCTTCTGGGTCTCCCATGTGGGTGCACTTGGGCCATTTTCCACTGCTTTCTCCAGGGAGCTAGATCAGAAGTGGAGTAGCCAGGACTTGAACCAGCGTCCCCATGAGATGCCTGTGTGGTAGGCAGAGGCTTAGCCTACTATGCCACAGTGCCAGCCCCTCCATGTTAAATTCTTTAAAAAGTTTTAAGACTTTATATGTACTCAGTTAAGAGCTTTATTTTTTAAAACAATATGATTCTTTCTCAATATACAGAAACAAGCACTTATCAATCATCTATTAAGTTGAAGAAAACTGGAAAATAATATTTATAATAATTTTAGATGTAAGGCTTTAAAATTGTTATTTATTCCTTTTCAGTAGAACATAATGTAGGTGAGGTTTTATGAATAAATCTTGATTTGTGACCATCCTGCAGAGTAAATAAACAATTGTATCTCTCATTTTGAATTATATAGATATAATTTCAAATTTGAAAGGAGCTACAAAAATCATTATTCTGATTCAAGGTAGAATGCATGCAAAAAGTTATGAAAATTTATGCTTAATTTGTACATTTTGATATTTCAACTTCATTAGGTGTAAAAGATTCACTATATACAAATCAACTTTTTAGAATTGTAATATTGGATAATATGTGGACAACTATACTACAATCATCAAGAGGTGGATAAACCTGGCATCCTGAGTCCAGTATTTGCATATACACCTATGAATATTGGTTTCTATGAACATAAGTGATAGCTATAAAATGTGACTAATATCTTATATTAGTCACAGGCTATTGTGAAAATTAAATGATGTAAAATATATGACAGAAATTAATAACATGAAACTTTGTAAATATTATGTGATTATGATAATTTAGAATAAAATTTTCTGAACTCATGAGTCAGTTAAGCACAGTGCTTTTTAAATTCAACATTAAGGCAAAATACTTGGAATAACATTCTTATTGCCTAA
This sequence comes from Oryctolagus cuniculus, assembly GCF_964237555.1. NCBI lineage: Eukaryota > Metazoa > Chordata > Mammalia > Lagomorpha > Leporidae > Oryctolagus > Oryctolagus cuniculus. Next base: position 193,736,690 of record NC_091432.1, on the reverse strand, counting down.
TATCTAGGGTGGGATTGATGGAAGTATTGTAAGTTGTTTCCCAGACTGCTAGAAAAATTAAGCATTTATATTTTTTAAAAATTAGATAATGATGACATTGTTTATTTGATATCTTCACTACTACTAATGTCAAGGATCTTGAAGTCCACTTTAACCAATTTTACTTCAGGGTCTTGGAACACACTGTGTTCATAGTCAGAACTTTGCTGTCTGTGTTTTGGGTTTGTATGGTGGATATCCCAATATATCTTGCTTAAAAGTGAAAAAAACTTGTTTCTTGATGGATACTAACACTGGAATCTACTATGCCAGATATAATAATGGGACATGCTTCTCATTACCTGTGATCCCATTTGATAAAAAAATCTTCAATTTCCCATATTTCTAATAAAGTTATTGACAACTGTTTGGCAGAGGTTCATAAATCCCCAAGATTATGGTAATAGAGGACAGTTCTTTGGCAGACTTACTGGTGTATCAGTGCTCAATGGAAAAGAATGTGTGAAAGCAGCAGAATTACTTAAAAAAAGAATTTTATGAATAAGAACTAAGATATTAGCTGAGACTACATTCAGAAATGATACTAATTTTCTTCTTTAATATCTCTTCTATCTACTCTCAACTTACTAAATTTAAAAGTATGATGTACAATTGGTTAAAAGTCCAGGTACTGGTGGCAACAAATGTGTCCAATTACTAGATTAGCTATGTTAATATATGGCTGTTTCTGCTTGAACTGAAAAATAATAGTGGCTATCTGACAGAGCTAATGAACTGGAGAATATGATTATGAAGTCATTAATACAGTTCAATATGTGCCATTGCAGAAAGTACAACATTGTTAAATGTTAATAATGATATACATTATATATGTTTACTAAAATTCATTGTAAAAAGACATAATCATAGTCCACCTTTAGGTGGCATTGACACGGACATTTACTTACTGTTAAGTTTATTTAAGGATTATTCTGAATCTTTCAGACACTACTGATTAGATAGGACATACAACAAAAATAATTTTACCATTTCAAGTCTCATTTGGAGACCCTGAATGTTACACCATTAAAAAAGAAGGTCTTGACGGGCGCTGTTGCTCACTAGGCTAATCCTCCGCCTGCGGTGCCAGCACTCTGGGTTCTAGTCTCGGTTGGGGCTCCAGTTCTGTCTCGGTTGCTCCTCTTCCAGTCCAGCTCTCTGCTGTGGCCTGGGAAGGCAGTGGAGAATGGCCAAGTGCTTGGGCCCTGCACCGGCATGGGAGACCAGGAGGAGGCACCTGGCTCCTGGCTTCAGATTGGCGCAGCGTGCCTGCCTTAGCAGCCATTGGGGGGTGAACCAACGGAAGGAAGACCTTTCTCTCTCTCTCTCTCTCACTGTCTAACTTTATCTGTCAAAAAAAAAAAAAAAAAAAACAAAAAACAGAAGATCTGATTGAACAAGATCACTCCCTGGTTGTCATGGTGATCAACATAGTCTCCAGAATTTACAGAAAACTAACTAGTAATCTCAGCACTTTAAAAGCTGAAATATTAGCTTCAAATAAAAGATTTTGATGTAAATTTTGCAGGTGGACAATGCTTTTATTTTCAAATCAATCCTGCCTTTTTCCTCAAGTCTCTTCAGATAACAACGGACTATTTTCAGTGAAAGCTAGAGGACCATCATATCATTGAACCCTATCATCCAGTTAAACTCTAAAGGGGTAAAAAATAAAGGTAGTCAGTTTTTAATATGAATATTTTCATTCTCTGTCTCTTATTTGATACAATTATTTTATAGCATGAAAAAAATGACCTAGACCAAGAAAAGTTTTAAGAACCATGCTTTGTATAAACACAAGAAAGTCCTTGGTCAAACCCATTCTCTGAGAATACCAATGAGGGAAATGTCAATTGTTAAGGATGCTTATATGACAAAAATGTAGAATATAAAATTAAGCTGCCATGTTTAAATTCTGCATATGTTCGATTTGAGCTATGTGATCACAGGGTTAAATAATTTTACTTAAACATACCTTCACCCAACATCCTTAAATTTAAAAACTACAAGCTCCCTCTATATCAAAGGCATATTGAGTAGATTAACTAAACTAGCATTAATAATAGCTAAAATGCAAATTTTAAAAACAGACTTAGGTGGAATGTTTATTTTGTTTCTGGCAATATGCTTATTAATTGCATGTATTACTTTATTCATATAAAACATGAATTCTAGTTTCTCTGGAAATTAGGAACCTAATAAATTTTTGAACTTTCTGTATAAAGTAATTTTACATAAAAGGACAAGGGGATACAATGCAGCATAATTATGTGTGCTTTTTCTTATCTTCAATACTCCACTGTGAGCTCTCAAAAGGAAGAAAGAGATTGTTTTCACCTTTGAATTTTTAAGCTACTTTTTGGCATTTTTTTTTTAGAATGTACCGTTTCCTCAATACTGTCTGTTCGTTGAATAAATACAAATCAAATCTAGATTATGCAGCTCCTGAATTCAATTTAGTAAAATATATGCAGTTTGTCATTTAAAAATAATAAAGAAAGCAGTTTTATCATATAAAGTTAGGGAAAGCCTTCTAAATGTAATACAATTAGCATAGAATAATATTACAAATTCATTGAAATAAGTCATTATCACAAGTTAAAGAGAGGTTTGGGGAAAAAAAATGCCAAAACTAGAGCCTGGAGATATGAAGTAAAGAGCTTATTTCAAGCCAGGAGAATTCATACATTAAGACTTGGAGGAATGAATAATAATGGTATTTCCATGACGTACGGAGCAGACTACAAAAGATTCCTAACTTCCTTATGCCTAATTGGAGATGAGATTGAAATACAACCTTCGGTCTAGTTTGATGTTGTTACTAATGTTTGTATGTTGAGGTGTTTTGAAAAGTTATATATAATAATTGTATTTATGGAACTATTCAGTTTTATGTAAGACAGATAACAACAGAAAGAATTTGAGGACCTAGCGACATTTTAGGTTCCTATAATAATTCTATGTTTTCAGACATAAGAGTCAGGACTTAGCTGATAATATTAAGAGCACAAAAGAAGGCACAGAAATGAGAAACTGAAATGAATTTTTAAACTTTAGGTAAGCCCCCAAACTAGAAGTATACGCCTTTCTGAATGGAATCGACTTAAAATATTTCATTTTTGATTCTATCGATTTTAATCTCATTGGCCTAGTGTTTCTGTTGAAAACAGCTTTAGGGTCATGATACTAATTGTTACATGGACCTAAGAGAGAGACTCAGTGATACAAGCTTAAAATTGACTGTTTAAGAAATAAAATTGTTTTCTTTCCAGTAACTACTAGGACATTCTAAGAAATAAATATGTCAACTATTATTTTTATTAAAAGCTATTTGACCACACAAAAAATATGCCCCTGTTTTCAGAACATTTCATATAGTTTTCTGTATATTTAAATGATGGAGCAGGCATTTGTGCAGTGGTTATGGTGCCACTTGGAATGAATGAGTTTTTTTGTTTTTTTAAAGATTTATTTATTTATTTGAAAGTCAGAGTTACACAGAGATAGAAGGAGAGGCAGAGAAAGAGAGAAAGATCTTCCATTCACTGTTTCACTCCCCAATTGGCCACAACGGCCAGAGCTGCACTGATCCGAAGCCAGGAGTCAAGAACTTCTTCTGGGTCTCCCACATGGATGCAGGGGCCCAAGGACTTGGGCCATCTTCCGCTGCTTTCCCAGGCCAAAGCAGAGAGCTGGATGGGAAGTGGAGCAGCCAGGATTCAACCGGGCGCCCATAAGGGCTGCCAGTAATGCAGGTAGCGGTTTTACCTGCTATGCCACAGCGCCGGCCCTGAATGTCTTCACTCCTGTTTCCACAAATGGGTGCTGGGAGGTAGAGGTGATGGCTCAAGTACTTGAGTTTCTTCCATCCATTTGGGAGACTTAGTATGGAGTTCTTGGCTCTGGGCTACTACCTGGCCCAGCCCTAGCTGTTGGAGGCTTTTGCGGTGTAATCCAATGGATAGGAGGTTTATCTGTGTCTCTCTGTCTCTGCCTTTCATGAAAATTTAAAAATAAATAAATAATGCTGGTTGACATAAACAGAATACACTTTTATTGTAATGTATTCTTAAATTAACTGTTCCTAGTCTTGAGAGCTTGTATTCAAGATTTTAAATTGTTAGAGAATGTTCTGAGTCTGAAATTTGCTTAAGGAAAAAAAAAAAACACATTTAACCTTAGTAAGGCATTTTTCATGTTTTTTTCTAACAGAAAACTGATTACTGAATTCGTTCACTACCATGAAAAATTTCTTGTGAAACCTATTTATATATTCGTTTGTGTGCACATATGTTTTAAAGATTCATTTGTTTATTTGAAAGGCAAAATGACAGAGAGAATGACAGAGAGAAGGAGACCAATTCATGAGTGGACTACCCAAATGGCTGCAATGATTGGGGTTCAGCCAGGCCAAAGCCAGGAGGTCCCATCCAGACCTCCCAAGTGGGTAACAAATGCCATCATCCACTGTTTTCCCAGGTCCATTAGCAAGGAGCTGGGTTGGAAGTGGAGCAGCTGGGACTGAAACAGGTTCACTGATATGGGATGCTGGCACAAAAACAGCAGCTTAGCCCACAGCGCCACAACAACAGACCCCTATATTCATATTTTAAGCATACAAATAAATCAACATGAATTTTATGTATCTCCCTTGAGCATTGTTAATTATTCATTATGTCACAATGTAAAATATTAAATTAACAATTAATTATTGTTATCCTTATTTAGTTTTCATTTTATGAAATGAAATGCATTATTTATTTGTAAGCTCTGTAACATAAACTATTTCTTTTTTTTTTTTTTTTTTTTTTTTTTGACAGGCAGAGTTAGTGAGAGAGAGACAGAGACAGAGAGAAAGGTCTTCCTTTTTCCGTTGGTTCACCCCCCAGGTGCCTCCTCCTGGTCTCCCACGTGGATGCAGGGCCCAAGCACTTGGGCCATCCTCCACTGCACTCCCTGGCCACAGCAGAAACCTGGACTGGAAGAGGGGCAACCGGGACAGAATCCGGCACCCCTACTGGGACTAGAACCCAGTGTGCCGGCGCCACAGGCGGAGGATTAGCCTAGTGAGCTGCAGTGCCGGCCAAAAACTATTTCATTTTATAAGTCATTCCTTTCACTATTCAAAGTTTTATATCAAGGGATAGATGAGGAAGATGTATTTCAGAAAGTCCCTGGTATGGACTCTTTGTTTGTTCATCCTGAGATGAAACAGGAACTGCTGCCAGCCAACTTGTGCTGAGACTGTTTCAGGATTTTAAAAAGGTTACACATGAAGAGATGCTCAAGGAACCCAAAATCCATATGTGGGAAACTCCAGCTGATATTATTTTAACCAGAATGTAGATCTTCCAATTTCCTTTTTTTTTTTTTTGATTTCAAACTTTTATTTAATTAATATAAATTTCCAAAGTACAGCTTATGGATTACAATGGCTTCCTCCCCATAACGTCCCTGCCAGCCGCAACCCTCCCCTTTCCCACTCCCTCTCCCCTTCCATTCACATCAAGATTCATTTTCATTTCTCTTTATATACAGAAGATCAGTTTAGCATACATTAAGTAAAGATTTCAACAGTTTGCTCACACACAGAAACATAAAGTGAAAAATACTGTTTGAGTACTAGTTATAGCATTAAATCTCAATGTACAGCACACTAAGGACAGAGATCCTACATGAGGAGTAAGTGCACAGTGACTCCTGTTGTTGACTTAACAAATTGACACTCTTGTTTATGGCATCAGTAATCACCCTAGGCTCTTGTCATGAGTTGCCAAGGCTATGGAAGCCTTTTGAGTTCACCAACTCTGATCATATTTAGACAAGGCCATGGTCAAAGTGGAAGTTCTCTCCCCCCTTCAGAGAAAAGTACCTCCTTCTTTGATGACCCATTCTTTCCACTGGGATCTCACTCGTGGAGATCTTTCATTTAGGTTTTTTTTATTTTTCCCCAGAGTGTGTTGGCTTTCCATGCTTGAAATAGTCTCATGGGCTTTTCAGCTGGATCCACATGCCTTAAGGGCTGATTCTGAGACCAGAGTGCTGTTTAGGACATCTGCCATTCTATGGGTCTGCTGTGTATCTCATTTCTCATGTTGGATCATTCTCTCCCTTTTTTATTCTATCAGCTAGTATTTACAGATACTAGTCTTGTTTATGTGATCCCTTTGGTTCTTAGTCCTATCATTATGATCAATTGTGAACAGAAATTGATCAGTGGGACTAGTGAGATGGCATTGGTACATGCCACCTTGATGGGATTGAATTGGAATCCCCTGGTATGTTTCTAACTCTACCGTTTGAGGTAAGTCAGCTTGAGCATGTCCCGAATTGCACATCTCTTCCCTCTCTTATTCCCACTCTTACATTTAACAGTGATCACTTTTCAGTTAAGTTTCAGCACTTAAGAATAATTGTGTATTGATTACAGTATTCAACCAAAAGTATTAAGTAGAACAAACAAAAAAGATACTAAGAGGGATATCATATCAAGTTGCTCATCAACAGTCAGGGTGAGGGCTGATCAAGTCACCGTTTCTCATAGTGTTCATTTCACTTTAACAGGTTTCCTTTTTGGTGCTCAGTTAGTGTCACCTATCAAGGAGAACAAGTGGTAAATGAATTGCTTCAAAGTTAATCTCTAGGTATAGTTCTACTGGATCTATAATGCTGTTATGAATTATGTAAGAAGCCACAATTGGGCCAACATCTGGCACAATAAGTTACACCTCCAATTGGTATATCGACATTCCATATCAGAGTGCTGTTTCAAATCCTGGCTTCTCTGATTTTTCGCATGTAAAAAAAATTAGGGTCAGAACAAATATTACTACACAAAGTCTAAATGTATAACTACATAGTTTCCTGGTTGACATATCAAAAGTTTTCAAGTATTTGTGGATTTGCCTTGAAAAAGGAAACAAGTTTTTGTGTTGGCAGGTGGAGACAACTGGCTTTTCTATGCCTTGCCTGAATTTCAGCATCCTTTGTTCTTATGAGATTTTAAACTGTAGAGTGTGCCACAAGGATAAACCTGACATACATTCATAACCAAGTGACATCTGTCCCAATTTCTTTATATTCCTCAATCTGATCATTTTTTATGCTTGCCTCTTGAAGTGTGTGATGTACCTTTCTCATTCATTCTCTTATTCCTGTTACTTTTCCCCATACTGTTGTTAACTTCCCTCTATGTGAAATGATTTTTAACGATATTTTTCACTTTAAATTCTACTAATTTACATCCCACTCTTAAAACTCTTTAATATTTTCTTGTCTCATATCACTTATCTATTTCAATGACTCTTCATGGATAATTATTGACTTCATATTTATGTTCAACTCATTTTGTAATTCTTCATTATCCCTGCAAAAAAATTATGTACTGTCCTCCTCATTGTTTTCTACATGCGTACTTGTGTATTTCCTTCATTTATTAAAAAATCTTAATAAATCATTTACGAATATCATATGCATGGCAGATATGAGTGTTCTTCAAAATGTTCATAAAAATGAATATTATGAAAGATTATATGTGGATTTCAACATTTTTGTACCAAAATAAATTAACCTCCTTTCATTTTTTCATGAACCTTTGATGTGCCCTCATGTACTATTTTGCTTCTTATTGCCTTAACTAAAATATACCAGGGGAGCTTCTTGGGAAATAAAAAAAGGTTCATTTTATTTTGCAATTTGAAGGAAATGGATCAGGATCACACAGCTCCTTAGTCCAGAACCTGTGAAGGCTGTTCACAGCAGGATACAATGGATGGATCATGTGGTGAACCATGAAGCAGACAGAGATTGTCAGAACTAGAACCAACCCTCTCTATTAAACCAAACTCCAAGGGCACATCCAGAATGACCTAAACCCCTCCCACCAGAACAGCCTCTCTGATACCCTAACTGTATCAAGTCTCCACATTTAATCCATAAAACATTAACATTAACAAAAACACAGCAGTTTAAACACCTACATGCGTTTTGAGGAGAAAAATACTACTCACATGGCAATACCTTATACAATAGTGAAACTAAATTCACTATCATTGTGATGGAATAACTACTCATTTGAGAGTTACATGATTTTGGATAATGACAGTGAATAATACCATTACAAAATTAAGTCTGAATAAGGAGATAAAGATTGATCATAGACATAACAAATATGAAGCTATAGGAAGGTAAAAGAAGCCTTCTAGAGGAAAATAATGGCTTGAAACTTAGATGACAAAGGTGAAATTATGCAAAGATATGATTGAAGAATTTTCTAGTAGGTGAATAGAAATAACAGACCCCTAAAGAGAGAATAAACTTAGTATATTCGAACAGGAGGGAGAGGGAGAGAGAGAGTGAGAGAGAGAGAGCGAGAGAGAGAGAGAGAGAGAGAGCACAAACTAGAGTATACTGCTTGAAAGGCTGCAAGAGTAAGGTGGTCAGGGAATAGCAGAGAACCCACGTCGTCACCTTTGAAAAACAAAGTGAGGAGTTCAGATTTTTCTTTTTTACAGAAGCATATATTTAAATAATGGATAAATATGATTTGACTTAAGAGAATCATCTTTATAGTTGTATGGAAAAAGAACTGAATGGAATGTTGAGAACATAGAGAAGAACAGGATTAAGAAATATGTAGGATGACTGGTGACTGGATAATGAGTTAACATTCTTATATATGACTTTTATTATCATTCACTAAATTGCCTGTGCAAGTATTAAGAAATTATTGACCATAAAATAAAGAGATGAAATTTTAGTGCTCCTGCTCTTGGACTAATTACAGACTAATGGCAATATCTGCAGGAGATATCTGTACAGATCTCCTTGCAATTGTAGTTGAGGAGAGATTTCCTGGAAGAGAGGACACTACATTTGCATCCTGAAATTTTTGCATGAGTGGAACCATAGTAAAGACATTATTAGGAAAAGCATATGAAAACTTGAAGGGTTTTTTTTTTTTTTTAGAAGTATGTTTGAAGAACCACATACCAGTATTTTTACTGGTATAGAACTAAAGAATCCACTGATAAATTGTCTGTGTTCAAATCTCAGGTCTTCGAGTTACTTGTTATACAGTCTCTGGTTAATTTTAAATCTATACATTTTGGTTTTCTCATCTAAGAAATTAGAGTGAGTATATTTGTTAATCTGTAAATTCCTTTTAAGGATTAAACATGAGTTTAGTACTTAGTGCAATGCCTGGCAGAGAGGAAGCAATCAATAAATGGTGGTATTGCAACTCATGGATGATGCAGTAATGAATGTCTGTGGCAGATGACAGTATCAAGGAGTTGGAAGGATTAAACTAGGAATGGTTGTGTTTAGAATGTTATTAAGTTAGTGATTGCATCACGTCAACAACTTGAAAGATTCACACTTTTTATATAGAAAATATATATTTCAATTACACTTCTTAGAGAAATCATATTGGTTACATTGTAAAGAATGATCTACATGGCAGGATGGCTTTTATCAACGTCCAGTGGAAAAATCTGTTTTAACTCAGGTGAGAAATATTGAGAGTCTATACTAAGTCACAGGTCCTGGAGACAGAAAGGAGGGTATACAGAGAAATATTTAGGAGAAATATTTTATAGTACTTGGGAAATCATCAAATTTATGGAAGATGTGAGGAGTCTAGGAAAATAATATATTATCTATAAATTAACATATAATTTAAGTTCTATACTGTGTAATATAAATCAACATAATAATATAAATTAATTATACAGAAAATGTTATGTGACAGTTTCTTTATAAATAAAGTGGTCGATTTTCATAATGATCTTTCAAACAAGTCTTATTACTGTTTTAAAGGTGCAGGAGTCCAGGATCAGTAGAGTTAATGATTGTACATGAACACTGATAACTTACTAGTTAGAATCTGAGTTTGAGCCAAGAGTTGTCAGATGTCAGAGCCCATCCACTTTCCATTAAATAATAAGTACTTCTAATTAGAGCTAATGAAACTGGTGAGTGGAATTACATTCCATTATATTAGGGAGCTGTCTTAGCCCATCAGGATGTTGAAGCAAAATACCTTAGACCAGATAATTTATAAACAACAGAAATATATTTCCCACAGTTCTCAAAGCTGAGAAGTGCAAGATCAAGACACCAATAGATTCAATATCGAGTGGGGACACTGTTTCATAGATGATGCAGTTTATCCAGATCCTCACACAATAGAAGAGACAATTTTCCCCATGTCTATTTTGTAAGGGTAGGAATAAAAATCATTAAGATAGAACCTCTCAAAGGTCACACCTCTTAAATTTATTGCCTTGGACATTAGGTTTTGAAGTATGAATTTTGTGGCAGGAGTGGAGGTGGTAAAACAAAAATTCAAATCATGGTGGTTGGAACACATTTTTACATAAAGTATAGTGAGTTAAATTTTGGCATATTCAATTTTCAATGCTACTCAGACATAAAAATATAGAGAATAATTTTAAAATGAGATAACTACAATATGTGCATGATGTGACTCAATTATTATGAGGTTAAATAATATATCAAAAGTCATTTGGAGCATACGGAAGCCAAAGATTTTTGTTAAGATTTATTTATTTATTTATTTATTTATTTATTTATTTGAAAGGTAGAGCTACAGAGAGAGAAGGCAGCGGAGGAGGGAGGGAGAGGAGAGAGAGGAGAGAGAAAGAGAGAGATGTCTTCCATCTGCTGGTTCACTCCCCAAATGGCCACAACAACCAGGGCTGGGCCATGCCAAAGCTGGGAGCTTCTTCTGGGTCTCCCGCATGAGTGCAGGGGCCCAAGGACTCAGGTTCTGCAGGTGCATTAGCAGGCAGCTGGATTGGAAGTGGAGCAGCTGGGACATGAACTGTCACCCACATGGAATGCTGGCACTGCAGGTGGAGGCTTAACTTCTATGCTACAGTGCTGGCCCTGAAAACCAAAGATTTAACTTTGATCTTACTTTAGGTCCATATTCATTGCCTTATTTTTTTTCCTCCAACCATGAACTTTGTCATTTGTCTGCCTAAGAGATATGATTTTCTTCATCCTTTGACCCAACCAGACAATTATTTTTTTCTTCTCTTAGTAATTTGTACAAACTGCTTCTACAGCGCTAATCTTACTATGTTTCATTTATTTGTCTAGTATTTTGTTTATTAGTTTTGACATGCATGGAATTTTTAGAATAATATTTATTTTAATAAATACAGTATGACCAATCATTATCTCTCAGTAGAATTAATTGAATGATAAAAGAGTTAAAAATATATTAGATGGTAACAAGGACAGTGAATCATTTTATAGAATCTTCTTTACAATGGTACCGTGCTATCCTACTGTTTAAAGGACAGGTTGAACTATCTGAATGCACAGCTCTGCTATCATGTATGTAAGCTTTTCCCTACAAAAAGAAAATATCTTATGTCTTTAGAAGCCTGTGCTGAGCTCAGTCTACACTATTCAGTATCACAGCAGGACTATCACAGCCCATCACTTCTAAAAGTTAATGTACCATCCTTCACATGGTCCCCTTTAGACTAATATTGCCAAAGGTTAAATGACATTAATACAGAAGTTCATGACTGCATAATGCAGTTTATAATCCTGAGGACATACTTTAACAGCAACAACCATTCTCATATTCCTCTTGCCTTTTAGATATAAAAATTGCTCTTGTGGAAAATTATCATTTCCCAGAGGTACAATTCTTGGTGATGGGGCTACAAGGGGCACAGAGATGAAGCCTTCACTAAGAAACAAAACAGTAGATGAAGGAGGAAGTTGCGATATGAGCACAGTTAATTTCTAACACTTTATTTTCTATGTCCTGTCTTCTTTACAGAATAGATCATGTGAAATTCTGTTTCATTTATTCTGTGTGCCTGTGAAAGTATTCTGGGTTTGTGCATGAGTATGTTTGTATGATATGTCTCTTATTTTTCTAGTTATTATGTTCTCCTTGGATTATGACAATAGATATTAATTTTTCCCAAAATGATGTTGGACCCCAAATAACTCTATGAATTTGATGATTTTTATATGTATTTATTTTAAATCTAAATATATATTTATATTACATATACCCATTTACCTATATATGCATATTTATAACATATTCAAGGTGTCCCATGTATTCATGATAACAGTACTTAAATTCCTATGCACGTACCTATTTTTAAGGAACTAGGCTCAATATGTAGCAATCTCAAGAACACTCTATTGCACTGATTAAAAAATCCTAGATGTACAGTTTGCGACATGCTCAATCAGACTTGCCCCAAATGGTGGAGTTAGAAATGTGCCAGGGTGTTCCAATACAATCCCATCAAGGTTGCATGTACCAATGCCATCTCACTAAGTCCAAGTGATCAGTTTCAGTTCACAATTGATCACACTGATAGGTCTAAGAGTCAAAGGGATCACACAACAAGACTAGTGTCTGCTAATACTAACTGATAGAATTAAAAAGGGAGAGAATGATCCAACATGGGAAGCAGGATACACAGCAGACTCATAGAATGGCAGATGTCCTAAACAGCACTCTGGCCTCAGAATCAGCCCTTAAGGCATTCCGATCTGGCTGAAGAGCCCATGAGAGTATTTTAGGCATGGAAAGCCAAAACACTCTGGCAAAAAAAAAAAAAAAAAAACAACAACAACAACTAAATGAAAGATCTCTGTGAGTGAGATCCCAGTAGAAAGAATGGGTCATCAAAGAAGCATGTACCTTTCTCTGAAGGGAGGAGAGAACTTCCATTTTGACTATGACCTTGTCTAAATAAGATCGAAGTCGGCGAACTCAAGAGGCTTCCATTGCCTTGGCAACTCATGACTAGAGCCTAGGGAGATTACTGATGCCATAAACAAGAGTGTCAAATTGTTAAGTCAACAACAGGAGTCACTATGTACTTACTCTTCATGTAGGATCTCTGTCCTTAATGTGTTGTTCAATGTGAATTAATGCTGTAACTAATATTGAAACAGTATTTTGCACTTTATGTTCTGTGTGGGTGCAAACTGATGAAATCTTTACTTAATATATGCTAAATCGATGTTCTGTATATGAAGATAATTGAAAATGAAAGAAAAAATCCTAGCTTATAATCAATGATAAGTAATTCTTTTATATTCTGTTCCTTTGAATGGTCCTTAGCCTCACATGGTGGAAGGCATTTTGTTAACAAATGTGCTATGTTTCCATTTCCTAGATGAGAAAATAGAACCATTGTATTGTAAAACCTGTAAGGATCTCACTCCTCCTCTTAACAACTTCACATTCTTTTTTTTAAGATTTATTTATTTATTTGAAAATCAGAGTTATACAGAGAGAGGAGAGGCAGAAAGAGAGGTCTTCCTTCTGCTAGTTCATTCCCCATTTGGCCGCAACAGCCGGGGCTACACTGATCCAAAGCCAGGAGCCGGAAGCTTTATCCGGGTCTCCCATACGGATGCAGGGGCCCAAGGAATTGGGCCATCTTCTGCTACTTTCCCAGGCAATATCAGGGAAATGGAGCAGCTGGCACTGCAGGTGTTGGCTTTACTCACTACGCCACAGTGCTGGCCCCTCACATTCTTCAATAGTGGCCTTAGTAAGTGTCTTTCATAACACCATTTAAAACTTTGAAATACAGCAGTATATAAAGTTTCAGTTGGAAAAAAATCTCAAATCTATTTAGGACCATTTGCATAATTCAAAAATCATGATTAAAAATTTAGATCACAATCAATGCTATTATTTTAAAAATAAAATAATAACATAAATATAATTCAAGGGAGAATTTAAAAACAAACAGTTGTCAGTCTTCTTGAATCTTTTGGAAATACTCATTCAAACTCATTTTATTATCCAATGTTGACTTTGGAAATACATTAATTCAAATTAAAGCAGATGGAATTCTGTTATATCATAGGTACCTTAAGGGAATTCTTGGAACTATGTTAATTAAAATTGTTATATGATCAAATTACTTCTGGAAAGTTTATATGAAAATCCATGATAGTTTAAAAATATGTATATGATCCTCTGCTAGTCTTCCTTGAAGAGGTGAGGTTTAACCCCTCTGCCCATCAATATGGTCTAGCCTTAGTGACTCAAAACTTCTAATGAATAACATTTAAAAAAATTACCTGGGTAACTTCCTAGACTAAGATATAAAAGGCAATAAGCTTCTTTCTTGTTTTATTCTCTTAGGTACTTCTTTTGGGGGAATCCATCTACCATATCATAAAGATACCTAAGTAGCCTTGTGGACTTGGCCATATAACAACTGAGTTCTTATACCAATGATCTGTAATACATTACCTGGCAAATGAGTGAGCCACCTTGCAAGAAAGTTCTCATAAGATTACTGCAAGTCCCAGGCAACCTCCTGTCTGCAAGCTTAGGAGAGACTGTCAGCTAGAACCTTCCAGCTAAACTGCTCCCAGATTCCTCATTCAGGGAACCTCTGCGAGATGATAAATATTTGGAATTTTTGGTGTAAAGTTTTGAGGTAATTTTCTCTGCAGCAACTGAAATTTCCTGCTTTTACCCCAAAACTTAATTTAAAGGAAAGACCTTCAATTCATTGAAAAGCACACATAAAATTCTCATTTCTTAACTGCTTTTAATAGAATTATAGAACACTCTCTGTGTTTCTACTGTATGTAGAAAGTCCATATTTAGTGACCATGGAATGTGCCAGAATTTTTCTAATATAGTAACCTTTAATCAAAATATTACATTGTATCATTTATCTCACTTTGGTCATGATAATAATAAAGTCAAAAGAAGAAAAAGAAGAAAATTTTTGCCTCTGATGAGACACAGTTGTTTTTCATTACAGTGGGTTTAAATGTAGGGTTTACATAATTTAATTATGTTACATAAGAGACAGGAGAGCTTAATTTATAACTATCTAGTGTTGGGCATCAGTTTTTTTTTTTTAAGTTAAAATATGGGGATTGATTTTTTTTAATTGCAATGTATGAACGAAAAAGTAGGAAATACTGTTTTTATGAATATTCCATTTTAATAGACATAACTCCTAGGTTTTAAAATAATTTTGCATTTTATAATAGCAAGAGGCCAGTAGTTTGAATCAGAAGTCATGGTTTTAAATTACTATTTCAACATTTACTGCCTATAAAAGTTGCTTCAATTAGCAAGTAAAAGAAATTCTAGTGATAGAATAAAGACACCTATTATCTCACATAACCAAAAGTTCAGAAATGAGGTGTTATAGGATAAGTTAATATATTGGCTCAGTGATGCAACAGACTTCCAGCAAGTAACATTAAGCATTAAAAAAATGCAAATATTCTTTTCAGTCTCGATAAATGTTAAATAAAATCAGTGCCTTCTAGGGTCATTGTGATTAATTTTATGCGATAAATATGCGATAATGTACTTGTTAATATGCTAAGGAAGATCTATACATGTAGAATGAATTCATACATACACTCATGAATAAATGAATATGGGTTCTTTTATTGACAGAGACTGCCTTTACTTCAATTGTTCTAACCTGCTAAAAATTCACTCTAATGGAAATATTGTTACATAATAAACTATATAGTGACATTCCTAAGGAATTTCCTTACTTTTCTTTTTATTCTATTTTCAGAATATCCCTGAGGTCCATAAACACACCTAAAAGGGAGATATATCTATATGCCAAGCCTTATCCATGTGCTTTGCTTTCAATTTGAACAGCTGTGACTTGAAAGCACAGGTTGCTTTCTTGCAGGAAAAGTTCACTTGGGCATTGGTTTGTTATTATCCATGAGGACAGGTGGTTTGAAAGTCGTCTGACACTTCTGCACACCCAGATGAATGCATAGCAAATGATCCACCATGGAGCAAGTGGAACATAAGCCCAACAGTGATCAGTGCCAATATCAGAAAGTGGCTGCTGTTGCTATTAGAAACACAATTATGAACTCCTGCCTTGAATACTAGAAATGCTATTTTAAAACTACTACATATAATGAGAAATCATACGTTGTGTATATTTAGCTCAAGGAGAAAAAAAATAACTTCATGACCTTGATATTATTAAATCTAAAGGGATTTTGCGAAGGACTGCTGCATTTATAGTGTGAGAGCATTGGGATGTCATATTGTCAGATATTCGATTAGCTATATTCCCAGTTGAGAAACTGGCAGATGCTCTCAATCTGGTTGATGCTATTGTGCTTAGATGCCTATATGTAGTAATTCCTATGAGTATTATTTATATTCAAGAATTTTAGGACAGAAATGTAATTTATTTAGGATAACTGAACAAATACCATGACATAAACTCAATGTATCTTGGTAAGCTAGCTCTAGAACATACATTTTATAACCAGTTGGAAGTAACTAGAAAGGCAGACATTTGGCTGTTCAGGCCTTAGTTAAGACCCCCACATACCGTATTGAATGGAATCTTCCCTCTTGTTCCACAACCTGGGAGGCAGTAGGTGATAGAAGACTAAAAAAATTGATCCCTGCTACGCACATGGAAGATCTGGATTCAACTACATACATCTTTTTAAAAATACATATTTTTAAAAAAGAAAAAAGTAATTGGAAATCTAAGTATTTAGGTTTGTTTTGCTTTACAAAACCTTTTTTTAACATGACACTCTTGAAATTCATATGCAAGAAGTCTGCGAAACATTTGGAAAAAATGAAATACGAGATTACATTTTTTTTTACAGGCAGAGCAAGACAGTGAGAGAGAGAGAGACAGAGAGGAAGGTCTTCCTTCCAGTGGTTCACTCCCCAAAATGGTCACCTCGGCCTGTGCACTGCGCCAATCCAAAGCCAGGAGCCAGGTGCTTCCTCCTGGTCTCCCATGCGGGTGCAGGGCCCAAGCACTTGGACCATCCTCCACTGCCTTCCTGGACCACAGCAGAGAGCTGGACTGGAAGAGGAGCAACCGGGACAGAACCAGCACCCCAATTGGACCTAGAACCCAGTGTGCCAGCGCCGCAGGTGAAGGACTAGCCTAGCGAGCCGCGGCGCCTGCCAATATTACATTTTAAGAGTATATAGAACACTAATTGTACAACTGTTCTGGAAAAATTTAAAAAAAAAGCTTTTGTCTTTCAGTGAGTTTGGTAGATACTTATATGTGCCTGGAAAATTCACAGTACTTAGATATTAGGCCTACTTAAGATTATTCAGAAGAGCCATGCTCAAAATTATTTATGACATGATGGCTCAAACTCTTTTGGCAAATCCGTATTTTCAGTCATACAGCATTTTACTTCCTGAAAAATGTACATATATATATATATATTCCCTTTACCTAATCATATCATCATGTGCTTTTGTTAAAATCATTAGTGACCTCCAAGTTGTCATCTTCAATGGGTATTACTCAAAAATGATCTTCTGTGACATCTAATCCTCATGTCATACAGCCTGTTACTCTTCAAAGAGAACACACACCCAACAGCAACAAAAACCTTCACTTGATTTCTGAGGCCTACTCTCTTGGTTTTCTTTGTACCTCTCTGGTTGGTCCTTCTTGGTCTCTTTTAACTTCCTGTTTCCTCACAGAGCTCTTAAATTTGGAGTGCCCCAGGCTTTTCTGCTGTTTGTCTATGATCACTTAAAATCCCATTTTCTATTGACTTTTCCATTCTGAAATCAAAACATAGTCACTCATCTCTACTTATATGCATAGTTAGTCTCTTTTTGAGAGAGAGAGAGAGAGAGAGAGAGAGAGAGAGCGCGAGCCTTCCATCCACTGATTCAGTCCACAGATGGTTGCAATGGCCAAGGCTGAGCCAGGCCTCAGTCAGGATACAGAAACTCCATCCAATTCTCCCAAGTAGGCAGCAGGAAGCCAGTTACATAGGCCATTGTCTGTTGCATTCTCAGGTGCATTAGCAGGAAGCTTGAAAGAAAATGGAGTAGCCGTGATTGCAGCAGACACTCTGATATGGGATGTAGGCATCTCAAGTGATAGTTTAAACCACGATGAAATAAGGACCCCCACCCTGTATTCTTTCTCACTTAAATTTTATTTATTTGAAAGGTAAGGAGACAGAGATTTTCCATTAATTAGTTCAGTCCTGAAATGGCTTCAGCAGACAGGGCTGGGACAGGCTGAAGTGAGGAGCTCAGATCTCAATGCAGGTCTCCCATCTTTGGGCAAAGGACCCAAGAACTTGAGACATCACCTGTTGCTTCCCAGGATGTGCATTTGCAGGAGACTGAAATCAGAAGGATGTGATGTCACAAGTGACATCTTAACTTCTGCACCAACTCTCCCATGACTTACGCATTCTAATAACTACTATACTTCTCCTTGATTTTGTTCTAGACAGAGCAGTTAGAGCTATTTCATCCAAATCTGAGTACATCAGGTCACTTTTCAGAACAATAGTTCTCCATTTTATTCAGATTAAAGGCATGCATGTATTCTCATGCTATAGGCCTGGTCTTGTTCACATTTTTGACCTCATATTTCACATTTCTCCCAGTTAGTTACCCTATTCAATCATTCAATCCATGTATGTTCTGATTAGTGCCTTTGAACTGCCCCCACTTCTTTTTACCAGAAAGCCAGGTACCTTCCTGCTAATTTCCTCGTATCTCTCAAGTGTTCACTAATATGCCATCTTCTTGTTGCAACTGCCTTTTTTACTTTATTAAAATCTATGCCTTTACAAAAATAACTTTTAGTCACCATGCCCTATTCTACTTTCTTTCCATAAAATTTATCATTTTGAATATTCCACAAACTTTACTTATATTAGTTTAAAATTTTGTTATTGAAGTTAAACTTCATGAGGATAGGAATCTTTGATCCACCGATGTGTTTGTTACAGTACCTAGTACATGAGAGATGGTAAATTATTTGTTGAATTAATGTATTATTCTTTATTTCATAATTATTTAATAAATAACTCTAACAACTATAGATTTTATAAAGTAATAAATATCTATTAAAGCCAATAACATACTCTTACCAAAATTATAAATTCTTTAATTAAACTTCCATTGTTATAAATATCTTAAGATTTTTGCACTGACAATAAGACATAATAGAAATTTAAAGCATAGTTATTATAAATTTTCATTTTCAACAGTATAAATAAAAGTGTAGGTTAGTAGAGGAAAGAAATCAATAAATGTTCTAAAAGTAGTATAAATATATAACACAAGTAATGTTACTTAATATTGAAGGAAACACAGGAAACATAGTCTACATTTTAACAACACTTAAAAATTAGTGAAAATTTCATGCAAAATATAACTAATTTTACATCCGTCCATAAATTTACAGAAATGAAAATGATAATGTATTTTAGAAGATCATAATGAAAAGGATTGCATGATACGGAAGTTCAGTCAGTCACAGGAGAGAAGGATTTGTACTGGTATAAGATTAATGTTATTATGAGAATGTTATTGGGGTCTCATTTTTCTCTTCTGTAATAGAAACAGATAAGTTGGTTAAAACTATTTAGTAAAATCTCAGTTGATATGAAGAAGTCCCAGGGACCTGAGGGAAACCAGGGACACAATGTAACAAGTGAAAGTCAGCTTCCTAATCTATAGCTTTACCCAGAACCAGAACATTTTTTTACATTTTAGTTACATTTAAGATCTGTTGTGAAATTTCCATCTAAGAAATGTGTTAAAACTCAGTGTGAACGCCTGGATTGTATGAATCTTAAAATAGCTTTCAACTCAAACATCTTGCAGTAATGTACTGAAAGCTACAATGTACAATAAATTATGCTAAATAATATAGGAGGATATGTAGGTATAGATGTGGATTTGTTTGCTCAATAATTCTATAGTCTTCTCTTGCAGAACATGACATTAAAGTAGATTTCATTTTGTTGTATTTTCACTGAAGGGTGCTGAAGAGAAGATGCCATCATTCATTGCTGAAACAAAACTCTTGTTTTTGGTTTGATCAATCATTCTTTTCTTAGGAATACAGCAAGAAAGGAAAAGCAGCATACAAACGGTATACAACATTTAAGGAAGTGGACTCTCAAGGATTGGCAGACACTGAGCATTGGAATGTTTAGGGATTGGTAAAACTTTAGCAGTGAAAGGAGTTTATGATATGCGGGTTACTTCTGATGGACTGATTTAGAAAGCTGAGCAATGGAAAAGGACTGTTGCTATCTGGTGGATTTTAAGGAACATGCTACTGAAGGAAGTTGTCATTGATCAAATATGATGGGTTTAAAACTGACTTAGGCGGTTACTTAAAACTATAGCCAAAAAAATCAGCCCTCTCCTAGGAAAGCAGGGATATATTATTCTCAAGAGAAAAAGAAAACATGAATTTCTTTCCAGATTCAGTAGGTGCCTAATCATATTTCCTCACATTTAATCTTTTTGTTAAGACTCAAAGCCAAAAAAGTAGAGGGTAAGAGGATCCTAACCAAAATCAAGATACATTTAATATGTAAATTGAAAGGAGGAGTTAGGATGTTGCTGGTCACCAGATTATTTTTGTTTCTTCATGAGTGGAAAATGTGCATGGAGCAGCCTAAGGACAATAGAGTAAGGCACACCAATAAGACTGATGATATTTTCAAAAAATAAGTAATCTGCGAACATCCCATTGTCTTGTTGGTTGTCATAATAGATACTAGTTGATAATTTCTATAATCCAGAGTTTTAGAGAGACATTTGATTTTAACTGGAGGGCAGAAGGAGTCCTACTCCAAATTTCAAACTAAAATCATTACAAAAGAGAAAAGAGAAAATTCTCTTTGGAGTGTGCTGCCATTTATAAAGGTGGGTGACAGATATTTTAAAAAGCTAGTTTCTTGCATTAATTTTTAAAAATTCTGAGTTAAATGCTTTCAACCATTACATTGTGATAATTTTTCTCTTCTTTTTTTCCCAAGCCCAAGGCTTAGCAATCAGATGTTTATCGCACACTTATTACCTATTGTTTGTTACTGCATGATTCAAACCACCATTCAGCTACCTTTCCTTTGCCTTATCAAACAAAATTTTTCCAGGAAGGTGGAATATGAAGTGTTGCTCTCCTTGTGTAACTCTGCTGCTTTCCACATCCCATGGAAACATGGGTACAAATATTTTTCCAGTCTAAATCTTGCTGTCTTTTTATGACTTTAAAATAAATTCTGATCAATAATAATAAGTTTGATTATACATGTATTATTGTGCCTCTCTTCAGTGTACCACAGGTTGTACATTTAACTTTGCAATGGTTTTGTGGTAATCGATCTTAAATATTGATGAGCTCTGGTGGTTATTTATAGAAAATGAAGATAGTTAATGAAAAAGATTTAAAAAAAAAACTTTGGTATTATCATTAGAAATGGTAAAAGAAGGAAAACAGTGAAAAGAATAAATTGAGACTTTATTATTGATATTAACTGGTAATTTTAACAATGAACAAAAATAAGTTGAGAAAATATAATCAAAGCCATGTTGCCATCAGCATGAACTCAAAATGGCTTAAGGCACGGATAAGAGATGTTAAGTATATACAGCATCAATTTTAGTTCGTTAAAGGATGGAGTTATCTTTATTTTTTATTTATTTATTTATTTTTGACAGGCAGAGTGGACAGTGAGAGAGAGAGACAGAGAGAAAGGTCTTCATTTGCCGTTGGTTCACCCTCCAATGGCTGCCACGGCCGGCGCGCTGCAGCCTGTGCACCACGCTGATCCGAAGCCAGGAGCCAGGTGCTTCTCCTGGTCTCCCATGTTGGGGCAGGGCTCAAGGACCTGGGCCATCCTCTACTGCACTCCTGGGCCAGAGCAGAGGGCTGGACTGGAAGAGGAGCAACTGGGACAGAATCTGGCGCCCCAACCAGGACTAGAACCCCGGGATGCCGGCGCTGCAGGCGGAGGATTAGCCTACTGAGCCATGGCATCGGCCAGAGTTATCTTTAGAGAGCCTAAATTTAATTTTTTGATAAAGGGACAAATTTATTGATGTCATTTTTGATTCTTATATAGATGATTGTGTAGGCCTGATTTATTTACTAACAGTGACATTCCTAGAAATTCATCCAATAATTTCAGTAACTCCTTTAAGATAAATCTACAAGAAATCCTTGTAGGGTGAGTGTCTTTTAGTATTATTAACACTCTTCAATTTGGATGATTACAGGACTTTTCTTGTTAGCACTTCAGAAGATGTCCCACAGTGTATGTAAATACACATAAACATGCATGCATACTTGTGAATATATGAATATATCTGAGTTTGTGTGTGTGAAATCTTTCTAAATTTATCTAAAGAAAATTTGCTTAAAAATGGATTTTCAGCAATTGCATATTTGTTTCTTATATTTTGCTAGTTTGCTAGATCAAAATATTAGACCAAGTATTATCTATTTATATATCTTTTACTATCCTAATGTATTTGAACATATATTTTCCACTATAGGACAGTTATGTTTTAATGTTTATTTTATTCTCTATAATTTTAGAACAATAGTAGCATGATTTTACTTTCATATTGTAAAAATAATTATAAATTAAAAATTGAACAATTGAGATATTTACGTTAAAGAGAACCAATGAAACACAGTATTTAAATCCAGGGACCCTGCAGCCAAGCTTCTTAGATTGAAATCCTAGTTTCCATATTAATTTGCTATAGTAATAGGGCTCATCATTTCACTTGTCTATATATTTGTTTCTCAACCATCAAAAGTGCAAAAAATTTGATGAATATTGAATTGGAAGATTAAGGTAAAGTACTTTGAAAACTACTTGCCCACATTATACAATCAATAAATGGCAGGTGGTTTTAAAAAACACATTAGTATAATTTATTTTACTCATGTTTAAACTTTCAATTATATCAAAATAATAAAACATAGTTTCATATTTATCCAGTGTGCCATAATGTAATGTTTTATAATATGCAGTGTATTCAGAATCAGGAACTCCTACATTGTTGGTAAATGTGTAAATTGGTTGTATGGAATATAATTCAGTCTGTTCAAAAAGCAGAAAATTATTTGTTGAGTTTAATTTTAGCAAGTTTCTCAAAATATTAAGAGTCGTTTGGTTTCTACTCATTGTTAGAGTCACAAGGAAACTATGAGTATGTGGCAGAATTAGTTTAGTGAATACACCACTGCTCAAACCACTGAACATCAGGTGCAGCAGCCCCAGTATTAAGAAAACTAGACACTGGATTCTACCTGAATCATTACAATGATGTAAAAACCGCTAGATATAATTTACCTTACAGCCTGGTTATTGTTCTTATCCTCATTTCTTTCAGTATTTTCTGCTTTTTTATCTCATTTAGTCCTAATTCAAAGCCCAGGATAGATCACAAAACTTCATGTTTGTGTCATAAATTGATCAAAAATGCAAATTTATTTCCATTATTAGATGTTACATTGAGATGCACCAGACATACATGATCATTTCTCTCCTTGGCAAATTTTCTTATTCATAAGGACCGGAGAGCAGACAGTTCAAGAAAAATAGAAACGTAGTGCTGTTAGCAGTGTGATGGATTTGGAACACAAGCAATAAAGATCAGAGATTTAAAGATGAACAAGAGATAAGAAGCCAATATTCTGTTGGAAAGAGAAAAATAGAGAAGATGGCCCGATAATCTGTGTCACTTATCTGAAGTTATCTTCATATTCTTCATCTGTTTGGAAACAAATAGAAATTTTAGCTAAGAGTCATGACAGCCAAGTAGAATATTCCATTATCTTAAAGGACTTAGATTTTGAAGGATGGAGGGTAGAGCATGCCTAATATGAGTAGCTCCAATAAGATGCAGATATCCAGTTGAATCTCTAGAAATCTATTTGCTACTGAGAAAAACAGAATGGACTCATCCCTATGAAGCCTGGATCCAAGGCTACATATGCGATATATTAAAAATATTTGAAATTGATGTGTATGAGCAGTCTCAAAAAGTTCATATGAATCCACATTATAAAAGGAATTGTATGGATTTAAAAACTTTTGTATTAAAATAAATCTGTGAAGGCCACCATTATGATAAAGCAAATTAATCTGCTGCTTGTGATGTTGCCATCCCATGTCAACGTGCTTGTTGAAGTCAGGGTTGCTCTGTTTCCATCCACCATTTCTGCAAATGCACCTGGGAAAAAAAGTACCTTCACATAAACAATAATAAAGCTGACAGTTGTGTCACCAAAGGAACATCTGTTTATGCAGTACTTATCTCCTGGCCTTATTATATTTCATTTGGAGATAGTTTAGATATCAATTTCATAGACCATGTTATTTAAGGCAATGAGTATGTCTTTTAGTAGCAGTGATGGTCACTTGCAACTAACACCTTTAAATCTCTTCAAGAATAAAGATGTGATTAGTCTAGCTACTGGGCATGCGAGAGCAACTGGCACTGCTTAGGCTGAAGGTCAGGATGCCATAGCATTGCCCAGGTGTAGATCTTCAGCGAACCTGGTGACTTCATTCCGTGTGGATCCTCAACCAAGAAGTTGTCAACACAGGGAGTGCAGGAGAGAAAGAGAGAGAGAGAGAAACAGATCTTCCATGTTCTAGTTCTGGTTCCCTCTCCAAATGTCCCAGACAGCCAGGTCTGGGCAAGGTTGAAACCAGGAGCCGGAAACGCGATCTGTGTCTTGCACCTGGGTGGCAGAGGATCAGGTGCTTCAGCCATTTTCCTCTGCCTTCAAAGTTTCATTAACAGGAAGCTGGACCAGAAGAATAGTAGCCAGGACTGTTTTGAGCACTCCAGTATGAGAGGCTGGCAATGTTACAAAGCATAGCTTAATCCGCAAAGCTCAACACTAGCCACTAATATATCCTGGGATTTTTTTGCCCCAACATGAAACATCTCTGGTAGGTCACCCCATTGTTGCACACATTAACGGTGTCTGAGCCGTTCCCCTGAGACTTGTCTTCTGCCTCTCCTATTAGCATTGTGCTTGTCTTCTGATACAGCTTTCCTTTTTCTTCATCCACAGCTGTTGTACCAAAAGAATTCCCAAATCAGCTTCCTCCATTCTAATATCAGCCTCAGAGTCTACTTCATGAGGAAATCAACCTATGACAAGTAGGTTACACACTTTATATTTTCTGGAAAGTGGAGAAGAGTTTATTTGAAATGAACTGTATGTTGTTTCCTTCCTCAAGCTATTTAAAATATTTTATATGAAAATTTTTATGTAAATTAGAATTTTTTAACCAAGTGATATCATTAAATCAATCAGAGATAAAAATGTTAAAGAAATAATGTCAGAGAGAGAGAGATTTGAACTGGAATCTTCCTCCATTCAATTTAATATTTATGCTGGAACCGTTGTATATCATTTGATATGATATGGTATGGAGAAGGATTCTCAAGCACCTGCATGAGAGCTTTTAGGAACTTCTGACTAACACTAAGAAATGTATTTTTCCAGGGATGGCTTAGGTATACAGTTGAAGAACAAAATTATTTTAAAAGAATATATTTGCTTTTAATAGTAGTATTGTCATATATTTTCCTCTTTGTTGTTCAGCATTTCAGATATACAGTGTTAAATATTTTATCTTTAAGTAATGAAATTTGTATTATTTGACTATCTTAACAGTTTAATTTGGTATAATACATTCTTTAAAATTCACCCATTCAAAATTTGAAATTCAATTTTGTTTTAGAACATTCACAGACACAAGGGAACTTCAAAAAGTTTGTAGAAAGTAGAATTAAACGACAACTTTATTTTGGAGCAAAATATTCTGAATTTTACGCAGCTATATTTCATACTACACATTTGCCGTGAACATTTTGAAGACTCCTCCTATGTGCCACTATCACTAAGTCAGCTTTAGGACATTTTCGTCATCACAGAAAGAAACCCACACCATGTGTCTATCATTCTTCCAAAACTCTATTAATCATCAAGCTGCAAACAATTACTAATCTATTTTCGGCCTGTATAGATTTCTATATTTTGAACACTTCATT
The DNA here is from genome assembly GCF_964237555.1 of Oryctolagus cuniculus. Lineage (NCBI taxonomy): Eukaryota > Metazoa > Chordata > Mammalia > Lagomorpha > Leporidae > Oryctolagus > Oryctolagus cuniculus. The sequence goes on along the minus strand of NC_091432.1, from coordinate 193,710,763 downwards.
TAAACACAGTTGAGTAATATATGGCATTTTGTACCTGACCTTCTTTTACCTAGCATAATGCTTTCAATATTTATCCATGTATTAATACTTCATTCTTTTTATGTCTGAATTCTATTGCATACATATGATATAAGTTGTTTTTGTCTCTGTAGAATTGATGGATATTTGGATTGTTTGCAAATCTTAACTAATATGAATGACACTGCCATAATTATTCATGCAGAGGGTTTTATATGAACTTGTGTATTCCTATCTCTTAGATTTATACCCAGGAGTCGAATTGCTAGATCATATGGAAACTCTATCTTTAGGTAGTACCAGACTATTTTTCAAACAGGTCATAATATTTTGTATTTCCATGAGCAAAGCTCCAGTTTTCTACTACTTGCCAATATACTTTATTATCTGACTATAAGATTCTGTCCACCCAAGTAGGTATGAAATGGTATCTCCCTGTTCCTTTGATTTGCATTTCCCTAAGAATTATGATGATAAGCATTTTTCCATGTGATTACTGGCTCTTTATGTGTCTTTCAGAATTAAAAACATATTCAGACCATTTTCCCATCATTTAATTGGTTTATATGTCATTTTATTGTTGAGTTATAGAAAGTTATATATTTTGAATATGGTTACCTACATATATTGTTTGAAGATATTTTCCTAATTCTCTTGGTTGTCTTTTCACATTGTTGATGGTGGTTTTTAAGAACTAAGCTTTTCAATTTTTTGTGACAGAAATTGTTTCATTAAATTTTCAGCTTAAGCACTGAACGTTTATAGAAAAATTGTTATCAGATGAGTAGTTTTGCCGAAATCAATATTTTCTGGGAAGCAGATGTACTATAAAATCATCATTGTGTTTGGCACAATGTACTTTTGCTTCTAGTGAAGGTCTTCTAATGAGGGAAGATGTCATCCTAGTGTGAGCACATGTGTAAGGGAGGATCCCATGGTGCGACAGGAAGCTGGTCAAGGGAGGGAGCAGCTTTGCTCTTTTTTTTTAAATTTTATTTTTGGTATACAAATTTCACGTATTTCATATATACACGTTTAGGAACATAGTGATACTTCCCACTCTCCCCTCCCTCCTGCCTATTCTCCCTCTCTTCTTCCTCCTTCCTCTTTTAGGCCCTCTCTTAATTTTTAACAATGATCCACTTTCAGTTTACTCTATACTCAAAAGATTAACCAAGGCTTGCTCATTTATAATATCCCTGTTTTGAGATCTAACCTGTGTCCTGCAAGTGCTACCTTAATTCCTTCTAAGAGTAGTGCACCAATGAACTCATTATCTTGTATGAAGCCCCACCTGCTAAGCATTCCATTAACTCTTAAGATAGCAATTTCATTGACAAAGACTCCAACACATAAACCTGTGGGACAAACCACATCCAAAACATAGAGTTCCCAAAGGCCCCATCTTCAGTACCATTACACTGAGCATTAGGGTTTCAACATATGAATTTTGATGGAATATAGTTTTGCCAAAAGCACATGTATGTCAAAACCCATGAACATTCTGACCTTAAGAAAATGATTTCCAAAAGGTATTTATAGCCAATAATTATATATTTATATATTGTTAATAATTATATATTACTTATAATTATACATAAAAATATATAAAGACTGGTCATATTTAATATATAAATTAGGCAGGAGTAGCCCATTTTGATCAGAAAATTCATTCTGTGATAGTATACAGGGTGTTAAGTAGGAAAATGATAACTTATGCCTCTAGAAAAATATATTTTTTACAACAGAATATCAGTTTTCAGTATTATCTCTAGCAGGTTTATTCAGTAGTATAACATGTTGAAAACAAATTAACTTACTTGCTAAAGTGTCTTAATTTATCATGTTATGTTATTATTTTTCATAATCATGACAAAATCCAAAGATTTTGTTATTATAATAATTTTAAAAAATTATTTGAAAAGCATTCAGACAGAAAGAGATGCAGAGAGATAGAGAACTCCCATCTTATTCACTCCTCCGGTGTTAGCAATGTCTGGGGCTAAGCTAGGCTGAAGTAATGATCCCTGAACCATGTGGCTGTCAGGACAACAAATACTGGAGCTATCAGCTACTGCCTCCTAGGGTGCACATTAGGAATAAGCAGGATTAAAGAGTGAAACCAGGACTTTCTGAGGCCAGAGTGCTGTTTAGGACATTCGCCATTCTATGAGTCTGCTGAGTATCTTGCTTCCCATGTTGGATCACTCTCCCCTTTATTTATTCTATCTGTTAGTATTAGCAGGTACTAGACTTGTTTATGTGATCCTTTTGACTCTTAGAGCTTTCATTATGATCAATTGTGAACTGAAATTGATCACTTGGACTAGTGAGATGGCATTGGTATATGCCACCTTAATAGGATTAAATTGGAGTCCCCTGGTATGTTTCTAACTCTACCATTTGGGGCAAGTCAGCTTGAGCATGTCCCAAATTGTACATCTCTTCCCTCTCTTATTCCCACTCTTATGTTTAACAGGGATCACATTTCAGTTAAATTTCAACACTTAAGAATAACTGTGTATTAATTCCAGAATTAAACCAGACATATTAAGTAGAACAAACAAACAAAAAAAACTACTAAAAGGGATAATGTATTAAGTTGTTCATTAACAGTCAGGGCTATGCTGATCAAGTCACCATTTCTCATAGTGTCCATTTCACTTCAACAGGTTTCCTTTTTTGTGTTCAGTCAGTTGTCACCGATCAGGGAGAACATATGGTATTTGTCCCTTTGGGACTGGCTTATTTCACTCAGCATGATGTGTTCCAGATTCCTCCATTTTGTTGCAAATGACTGGATTTCGTTGTTTCTTACTGCGGTATAGTATTCTAAAGAGTACATATCCCATAATTTCTTTATCCAGTCTACCGTTGATGGGCATTTAGGTTGGTTCCAGATCTTGGCTATTGTGAATTGTGTTGCAATAAACATTAGGGTGCAGAACGCTTTTTTGTTTGCCAATTTAAATTCCTTTGGGTAAATTCCAAGGAGTGGGATGGCTGGGTCGAACGGTAGTGCTATATTCAGGTTTCTGAGGAATCTCCAGACTGACTTCCATAGTGGCTTGACCAGTTTGCAGTCCCACCAACAGTGGGTTAGTGTCCCTTTTTCCCCACATCCTCGCCAGCATCTGTTGTTGGTAGATTTCTGTATGTGAGCCATTCTAGCGGGGGTGAGGTGAAACCTCATTGTGGTTTTGATTTGCATTTCCCTGATTGCTAGTGACCTCGAACATTTTTTCATGTGCCTGTTGGCCATTTGGATTTCCTCTTTTGAAAAATGTCTATTGAGGTCCTTTGCCCATCTCTTAAGTGGGTTGTTTGTTTTGTTTTTGTGGAGTTTCTTGATCTCTTTGTAGATTCTGGTTATTAACCCTTTATCTGTTGCATAGTTTGCAAATATTTTTTTTCCCATTCTGTCAGTTGCCTCTTCACTTTCCTCACTGTTTCTTTTGAAGTACAGAAACTTCTCAATTTGATGCATTCCCAATAGTTGATTTTGGCTTTGACTGCCTGTGCCTCCCGGGTCTTTTCCAGAAATTCTTTGCCTGTGCCAATATCTTGAAGGGTTTCTCCAATGTTCTCTAGTAACTTGATGGTGTCAGGTCGTAGATTTAGGTCTTTAATCCATGTTGAGTGGATTTTTGTGTAAGTGAAAGGTAGGGGTCTTGCTTCATGCTTCTGCACGTGGAAATCCAGTTTTCCCAGCACCATTTATTGAATAGACTGTCCTTGCTCCAGGAATTGGTTTTAGATCCTTGACCAAATGAGTTGGCTGTAGATGTTTGGATTGATTTCTGGTGTTTCAATTCTGTTCCATTGGTCTATCCATCTGTTTCTGTACTAGTACCATGCTGTTTTGATTATAACTGCCCTGTAGTATGTCCTGAAATCTGGTATTGTGATGCCTCCGGCTTTGTTTTTGTTGTACAAGATTGCTTTAGCTATTCCAGGTCTCTTGTGCCTAAAGGCATTCCGATCTGGCTGAAAAGCCCATGAGAGTATTTCAGGCATGGAAAGACAAGACACTCTGGAAAAAAAAAAAAAAAAAAAAACACCTAAATGAAAGATCTCTGTGAGTGAGATCCCAGTGGAAAGAACAGGTCTTCAAAGAAGGAGGTACCTTTCTCTGAAGGGAGGAGAGAACCTCCACTTTGACTATGACCTTGTCTGAACAAGATAAGAGTTGGAGAACTCAAGGGTCTTCCATAGCCTTGGAAACTCATGACTGGTGCATAGGGAGATTACTGATGCTATAAACAGGAGTGTCAATTTGTAAAGTCAACAACAGGAGTCACTGTGCACTTACTCCTCATGTAGGATCTCTGTTCTTAATGTGCTGTATATTGAGACTTAATGCTATAACGAGTACTCAAACAGTATATTTCACTTTGTGTTTCTATGGGGGTGCAAACTGTTGAAATCTTTACTTAATGTATACTAAACTGATCTTCTGTAAAAAAAAAAAGAAGAAGAAGAAGAAACATGACAATAGGTCTGATCTGATTTCATCATCATTTAAAAAATCATCTATTATTTTTCACTTTATGTTTCTGTGTGGTAGCAAACTGTTGAAATCTTTACTTAATGTATGCTAAACTGATCTTCTGTATATAAAGAGAATCGAAAATGAATCATGATGTGAATGGAAGGGGAGAGGGAGTGGGAGAGGGGAGGGTTGCGGGTGGGAGGGACGTTATGGGGGGGAATCCATTGTAATCCATAAGCTGTACTTTGGAAATTTATATTCATTAAATAAAAGTTAAAAAAAAAAAACCCAGGACTTTAACCTAAGTACTCTGAAATGACATGTAGGTGTCCTTACAGATATATTTACTGCTAGGCCAAAGGCCCAGCACAAGGTTCATATGTTTTAAATTAGTTTTTGAAATAGAAATCTTCATGTAAAACCATGAAGACCTTAGAAGACAGGATTTATCAAGTCTTGGCTAATTCAAAATTACAGAAAATAGATTTATTTTATATAGCATTTGAATCAAATTTAAAAGAATAAATGAAAAATTAGGATTTTCAAATAAATTCTAACATTGCTAAAGTATGGCAAACACTCTTTCCTTCTTAACCTTCCTTGATTTACGTTTTGAAGTAACTTGTTAAAAATCTCCAAATTAAGACAATATTTTTTAAATAAAATAACATCAAATTTTGGCCTTAGTTACTTTCAAGTGGAAATAGTAATTAACTCAGTGAGCCAGCTGGCTCGATGGGACATTCTAGGACATGCTCCCTAATAGGACCAGGAAATTGAGTTTGTAGGAATTGAGGAGTCCTGGCAAGGACATTCAGTCACAAGGCAGAGACAAAGCCCATGGAAAGACTTAATTATTCTGTCTGGTTTGCTCATGATAAAGGAAAAGAGCCTTCGGAAGGGTGGGATAGCTAATTTGTTTCTCAGTAACAAGGAGCTCAGAAGGGTGGGAATACTACTCCCTTGCTATTCTTATGGTAAAACTGGAACAGGAGAGGGAGGGTCAAAGACCAGTTGAAAGACTAGGGCTGGAGGGTGAAAGCATGAAGACAGCCATTCCCAAACTTGCTGGAGGATCATTGATAAGACAGGGAGAGTAGACTTTGGACCAGGCCTCTTTCTAAGATAAAGCCAGAATTCCTGGGAGAGAGGTGGAGGTATAGTGAAATGAGACAGTGAAGAGTCAGGGCCATGAACCTAGAAGGAAGGGGTTTGGCTCAGGCTTTTGACCTCTAGTGGAAACTGTGGAGGCCAAAAGGACCTGGGCTGGAGAGCAGGAAATACACACAGAAGGTTTAGATCAAAGATAGGAAAAGCTTGAACATATGGGATCTCCTTCCATTTTCCTGATCGCCCACAGAAGTGAAAAAGCTATGAAGGTTGGCGTTTTGGCCTGGAGCCAATTTGATGGAGATCATGAAGTGTTCAGTGGCGTGAAAGTAGTTCCTGGGGTGTGTTTTGTGACTGGCAAAAATCAGGACCCTAGGCAACTCAGAGATCCCCGAATGGAGAACAAAGTCAGTGTGGGAGCCTGGATGCAAGTCAGGGCACCAATGTAAGGCCACCACAAAACACAACAGACACTGGAGTAAAGGAAAACATTTGTTGGGGGTGTGGAGGATCCCACAGGAGTCCCAAAGATGAGTCACACATCACTGCTTACCCAACAGCTAATAGGAGGTGGACCATTGAGAAATTCATGGTAGTCCCAAATGAGTTACAGAGCACTGCTAACCGCAAACAAGCTAAAATAAGAATGGAGTTACTTATGCTAAGCTCAGAGCTGATGACTTCACCTGTGCTAAGTTTAGTGTCTGCCAAGAAAAACATCTCCTCATCAGACTGAACAGACAGCTCCAGACAGTCTGATAATGTGTGTGCTAAGGACAATAACATCAAGTCCCCCCAGTATTAGCATGGTGATCGATAGCACGGGACATAGCACCGGACACAGCTGATACACCCTATCTTAAACAGTGGATTGGTGCCCCCCAAGAAATTCCAGAACATGACTGATTGACATCCGGACCCCCACCATCAAGTCACTAGGAGCAGAAAGTATTTGAATCAATCAGTAATTAAAAAAAAAAAAAACAGTTAAAGAGTTTAAGAAGCTATTACTAAAACTGCTTTATTGTTCTATCTTGTATGTTATGTTACATGTGTGCACATATTGTATGTCTACATGGGAAAATTTATTAAGAGCTTTCTATTAATTTATAGATAAAAGATTCTCCATAAATTTAAACAGCTAAAATTAATCAAATATACATTTTGATTCATATGACCTTAATCTCTGTATCCGATGTTTTAAATTTGTTGGTAGAAAAAAACTAAACCATTTTATATGTCTGTGCTTGAATTTACTGGTTAAACAAGCTACACCATGTTAGATATTTAAGAGACGTTTCCAAATACATGCATTCTTAAAATTATAGAAGGCATTGGAGCTTCCAGTGAATGTTTGCATAAGTTGTTATTTAACAGTTAAAATTGTCTGCTAAGCTTCATTTGCTATTGCTATTGTCAGTTAGCGGTCTGGGACTTGCTCCCTCATTTCTCTGTTCTAAGGCCGACTTTTTGCCTCATTTCTCTATTCTCTTCAAGGTGGGAAACTGACTATACTGAAGGACTCTCCAGGATGTACAATTTTATCTTTAGACCTTACAAAAGGGATGGCTAACATTTTCTGTAGTAGCATAGCCAAAATGAGAGCTTAAATTATAATTACACAGCAACATTTACTTTGCCATTGGCGGAGTAAACAGGCAAAACCTTCTTTTCAGACCAAACAAAGGGAGAGAAAGTTTTAAATTGAGGACACAGTTTTCCTCATGGACACGGGCTACCTCAAAATAAACCACTATCAGAACATGCCTGTGACTATAGACTTCTAGTTTAGGCCACCGAAGATTAGAGATGGGACTTGAGCACCCCCTATGAACAAGTCACCCAGTGTCCATCCAGTTCTCCATTGCCCCAGTACTGTCTCTGTGGAGCTCAATGTACTGCAAAAGTGGGGCTAAAACTAAACTTATTTCACATCATTGATAGACCATTTTTGGCTGTCTTCTTTTAGACTTAATTGATAACACGTATAATGAAATTCCAAGATAAGTCTTCGTTACATTAAATTTACATATTGTGATGCATTTTTGTCTGTACACCTATTTTTGATTCTTCAATCTGTTAACCCTAAAATATATTTTAGGCAATATTCCTTTAAATATTAGTCTTAATTTTGTGATTTAAAAGCATATACAATTTGCAAGATGAAACATTTGCATTCAGTGTACAGGTTCCATAGTGATATTTAGTTGGAGAGTTTTCAAATTTATTATCATCAAATTAAATAATTCAAATCAAACTTTGAATACCTTAATCTGAATATTATACCACTAGGTGGAGTTTTGGGTTTTGATTTGGAGTATTTGGTACCTGCTACAGAATGTCATAGAACATTATTTTACACACTTGTGAATATCAGGAAAGATTCACCAACATACTGGACTAGCTTGCTCTGAGCATTACTAGCTTTTCAGTGAAATTTAGTTTTAAAATGTATTTCTAATTGATGTCATAGACTAGAAGAACACTCATAAAACATAGCATAGCATTGTTTCAGAAAGGTGACTACATATCATGTTGGAAATCTGTCTAGCTTAATTATTATCTAGAGTTAACACTGAGTAAAGACATTTTCTTAAGTTTACAAGTGTTTTAGTAACCACTGACCTTAAGATTAAAAAAAAAAAAAAACTCTTTGAACTGTTTAGTCACTCTGTTATCAGCGGACAACACATGGGCCAAGTGTGTGTTGATGACAGGCACCAGTAATTCAAGCTTTCTTCTTTCTTCACCAGAAATTGATTTAACCACAACCTGTCTGGAAAATTTTAGGAAAGAAGCAGTATGTAATGTCCTTGGTCTGTAGGATTTTTACTTCCTATGAGAGATGGGGTTGCATGTATGCCATCATGTAAGAAAATGTATACTGGTCAAGGCAATAGGCAAGAGAAGTTCCATGTGTTTGCATACTGTATATAAACAAACAAGTGGGCATATTGCTGTAGGAATTAAAAAAAAATGTTCCTGGTACTGGAGTTGTGGTATAGCAGGTTAAGCTGCTGCATATAATGCTGGCATCCTATAAGGTTGCTGGTTTGAGTTTTGGCTACTCCACTTCTGATCCAGCTCCCTGCTAATGTGCCTGGGAAAGCAGCAGAGAGAATGGCCCAAGTGTTTTGGCCTTTGCAGCCACATGGGAGAACCTGGAAGAAGCTCCTGTCCCTTGTCTTTGCCTGGTCCAGCTCTGGCCATTGAAGATCCTTCTCTCTCTCTCTCTCTCTCTCTCTTTCTCTCCCCCACCCCGTGTGTATTTCCCTCTCTCTCTCTCTTTAACTCTGCCTTTCAAATAAATAAATATATCTTTTTTAAGAAGTAGTTCCTCTAAATTGATTCAAACCCAAAAATTTCAATGCTTTATAAATCTGATTTTTTTATAGTAGAACCTGGCTTGCTGTTTTGAGTTTTTTATGTAATTCCCTCAGGTAGACAGAAACAGCCCATTCCCCAGGGAACAGATAGGTGGAGGGACTTACAGGATCCATAAAATGGACATTAATTTGGAAGTCAGTGCCCTAGTGAAATGAGGCATAAAATCATACATTTTATTCTTATTAAATTATCATATTTCTATACTCAATCACTTAAGTTGTCCTAGGAATGTTTGAAGGATCAGTTAAGGAATAAATGTGTGACTCAGGCATCTAGTCTTTATTCAAAAGTTGGAAAATGGATTCTGAAAAGCAGAGAGAACTTTAAAGCTATCTAATTTGTTTCTTATCAGGATAGGTTGGAGAGGATTATACCCACCTGTGGTTAATGCTTACTACCTCATTTCAGATTTCTGTTTTCCAGTCTCACAGACAGAAGTTACTGACAAGTTTGAGAATTTCAATTGAGATTGTACTGTGCTATTGGGCATTGCCTAAAATAGTCCCTAACAACATGGTACCTGGCGGATGTTCGGGACATGTGGACAGTGCATGATCCCTATATGCCCCCGTGCATGGTCCACTCACGCCTGCATGACATTTTTGCTGATTGGTTCCCCTACTGCACATGTCTTTCGTAAGCTTTATAAGCCTGTATACTTACTCAATAAAGTAGTTCCAGCTTCTATAGAACTCACGGGTGATTGCTGCAGTGTGCTTGACACATTGACCTTACCTCTCCCGTTCGCCTTGTCAGGTAGTACTTGTACTGTCCCTTGCTGGTCAGGGGCCAGCCTCAGGCTTAAGACTCCAACACTCTGTAAGAGATATCACCTTAAAGTCAGGTAGTATTTCAATTTATATGTGATAATGTAGATAAATGACACATAAATTTTGGGCTAACAATTATCCATTCCTTCCCTTTTCTGTCATTAATTACTCTGTTTCAATATCCATGGTGGGGACTCAATTCAAGCTATTATATCTTTGAGTGTAAGAAAAAAAATCTCATTAGAAATCACTGTGCATTTAAGGGATAACAAAAATTTTTCAAACTTGTAGTTTAAAGTTATAGAAATTTTCCTGAAATTTGTATTACAGTACTGCCTATTTTGTACGTTTGTTTTGGGGTAGATTTTCTAAAGAATTGAATGAACAAAATAGAAAGAAGTATTGGTTTATCTATATACAAATTAGTGACTGGGGGAAAATAATACAGTGGACCATGTAACTCGGAACGCTTATATTCAAACTGTGAACTTTGGGGCATTTCTCATGAAGCTGTAAGAACATGCATTCCTAATTTATATTTTCTACTCATTTGTTTCCTTGACATACAAGCAAATGAAATGCTATCTCCTTTTGAAAAGATTAACTTTAAAATACACCCACTGCAATGCAAATCAAGATTCATGTAGATGTAAATGCAAAATCATATGCATATTCAAAATCCACAAAATCCATGACTTAAAAATAATTTTGAAATGCCCAAAGAATAAGCATTAGCACTAATCTGAGGCTCTAGATGAAAATAATTTAGTTAAAGGATATCAATTTAATATGTATCTAAATGGCATGCTTAATAATAGTGGATATCAGCAAAAATATAACAGCCAACAAAATTTAATATTGTCTTCATTGTATTTTAATAGCCTATTTT